>NC_056741.1:827202992-827547992 GCF_019279795.1 Protopterus annectens | reverse complement strand
AGGAAACCATGGGAGTATATATGTATGTCTCCCAAATATGCAACAAAAACTAGAAGATTTAGGATTTGTGCTTGGAAATGTTTGCATAGATATTTTTATACCCCAAGTAGACTCCAGAGAATTTTTCCTGAGGGTAGACCTCAAATATTGGTGGTGTGACTGGGAAGAAGGAGGTAACTGGGAACATATTTTATGGGAGTGCAGTGAGTTTGGCAGACTTTAAGGATTCACTACAGGATGCACTGTCGGAAATGCTGGGTGGCAGATTGGTGTGATGAGAGATTATTTTTCTGAGCTGTGATACAGAATCAGAATTGCCTAGACATGGTAAGAAGGCCTTGCTGTGTCTAATTATGGTGACTGCCAAAAAAGCATTTACAAGAAAATGGAAATCAGATCTCAACCAACTATACTAGAAGTAATGACTATAGAAACGGAGAAAAACAACTGGAATTGAGATCTTTAGAATAGGGTAGGAGCAAACTGTACCGGAAAAATGGGAATTGTGTGAACAGTACATTCAGGGAAGGAATGAGGTTTAAAAGAAGGCAGGACTTAAGTGAGTTATGTAATGTTTCACTGATAATGATTGGGTAGATTATAAGTGATGTATAAGGTTTGCAACTGGGAGTGTCGGTATGGGTTGTGATGTAAAATGCTTGAAACTAAGATTGTGTCGATGTGGATTATTTTAATTTATATAAATGTGTGATTGCCTATGTCGTAAGTTATGGTTTAATAATGTTTCTTGTTTAAAAAAAGCAGGAATTGAATAATTTATGTAATGCTTTATTATATGATATATAGCAATATATGTGAAGTTTAATGTTTGTAAACGTGAACTTATGAATCCACTTTGATTTCTTTTATGTAAATGTAAATTTCCCTGTGCCACAAGTGATAATTCAGTAAAGTTGCTTTTAAAAAAAAAAAAAAAAAAAAAAAAAAAAAAAAGGGTGGCTGGTCTTTCCAACCTCCTTCTCCTGAAGAATTAGTGTTTTTGGAAACCTTCAGTGCTGGACAGTCTGTCTTTGGTGACCTCCCCCAACGGATGAGCTTAACTTCCTGGTCTCCTGCTGTGCTTGGAAGGAACTGGACACTGTCGAACTAATATCCAAATGACTGGACTAAGTCCTGCTATCTTCTATGGATAGACCTCACTGGAGCAAGGGAGTCCCAGTTGATGCTGTAGTGGTGGCAGTAGCAACCAAGAAGTTACAGTGGATATAAAAAGTGTACACACCTCTGTTAAAATGCCAGGTTTTTGTGATATAAAAAAAAAATGAGACCACAATAAATCATTTTAAAATATTTTCCACCTTTAATGTGACCTTTAATCTCTACAATTCCATTGAAAAACAAATCTGTTGGGGATAAAATACAAAAAATAAAAAAATATACAATAAGCCGGTTGCTTAAGTGTGCACACCCTTAAACATACTTTGATGAAGCACCTTTTGATTTAATTACAGCATTCTGTCTTGGGTACACACCTGCAATCGATTAAAGAGACACTGATTAACCCCAAATAAAGTTCAGCTGTCCTAGTAGGATTTTCCTGACATTTACTCAGTTGCCTGCTACAGCAAAAGCCATGGTTTACAGAGAGTTTACAAAGCATCAGAGGGATCTCATTGTTGAAAGGTATCAGTCAGGAGAAGGGCACAAAAAAAAAATTCCACAGCATTGGATATACCATGGAACACAGTGATGAAGACAAGTCATCAAAAAGTGGAGAAAATATGGGACAACAGTGACGTTGCAAAGAGCTGGATGTCCCTCCAAAATTGATGAAAAGACAAGATGAAAACTGTTAAGGGAGGTTGCCAAGAGACGTACAGCAACACTGAAGGAGCTGCAGGAATTTCTGGCAAATACAGGTTGTGTACTGCATGCAACAAAAATCTCCCGTATTCTCCATATGTCTAGCCTATGGGGTAGGGTTGCCAGACGGAAGCCTTTTCTTACACACAAAAACATCCAGACCCGGCTACAATTTGCAAAATAATACATCAGGTCTTTTGGAAAATGTGTTGTGGTCTGATGAAACCAAGGTTGCACTTTTTGGCCACAATTCCAAAAGGTACGTTTGGTGCAAAAACAACACTTTACATCATCAAAAGAACACCATCCGCATGGTGAAGCATGATGGTGGCAGTATCATGCTTTGGATTGCTTTTCTTCAGCTGGAACTGGGGCTTTAGTCAAGGTGGAGGGAATTATGAACAGTTCCAAATTCCAGTCACTTTTGGCCTAAAGCCTTCAGGCGTCTGCAAGAAAGCTGAAGATGAAGAGGAATTTCACCTTTCAACACAACAGTGACCCCAAGCATACATCCATATTAACAAAACAATGGCTTCACCAGAAGAAAATTAAAGTTTTGGAATGGCCCAGCCAGAGCCCAGACCTAAATCCAATAGAAAATTTGCATTGTGACCTGACGAGGGCTGTGCACAAGAGATGCCCTCGCAATCTGACAGATTTGGAGTGCTTTTGCAATTTGGAGTGGGCAAATATTGTCAAGATGAGATGTGCCATGCTGACAGACTTCTACCCAAGAAGACTGAATGCAGTAATAAAATCAAAAGGTGCTTCAACAAAGTATTCGTTTAAGGGTGTGCACACTTATGCAACCAGTTTATTGTACTTTTTTTATTTTTTTATATTTTTCCCCTAACAAATTTGTTCATTTTTCAATTGAATTGTACAGGTTACAGGTCACATTAAAGGTGGGAAAAGTTTTAAAATGATTTGTCATGCTCTCATTTTTTTTATATCACAAAAACCTGGCATTTTAACTGGGGTGTGTACACTTTTTATATCCACTGTAAGTTTGGTTTTCTGACTTCATATTCTTCAGAAAAGGCATGCTAACACAAATCCTGTTATTCTAGCGACTTTCTAAGTTTATGATTGCATTACTTAAAAATGGTGAAAAATGATGACTATTAGTGTTATAAACTTTTACTTCAAAAAATGTGTGTTATTTCACATTCTCTTATTCTGTGAATATCTGAAGTTAATAGTACTAATATTTAAGTGTCCCTGATTATTTCTGGACTTGTCCCTGAATCTGTTGAAATTTGTCCCTGATTGGTTGAGACTCTCACTTTAAGAGGTTGAGAGATGTATTTATTTATTTAAGATTTGTTTACTGGGAGAGTCTGACTGGGAGAACCCATTTTCAGCAGTGGCCCGGGGAGTAAAGCTCCATGCAGTGACAATACATAATAACATTGACATAGTAACAATTTTAACAGTACGCTACCTTTTATACATGCTAAAAGTTATTGACAGTTGGGCATGTAGTGTAAACTACATATATTCAAGAGAGCACTAAGAAGCATTCTTCTTAGGTGCCCACATTTTTGACTCATGCTTTTGGTCTGTCCTTCATGTTTCTTGGCTTCCTTTTATTTTGAAGGTTGAAATCAAATCCTTCAGAAAATGCATTCTATAAATTTGTTTTCTGGACGTGTTTGTTTTTCAGACCCTCCTCCACCTTTTATTGCAGGTATATTTTGAGAGGTGCTTGTAAAACTTTGGATCCTGTAGCTTTGGATCAGGAGATTTGAAGCTTCCTTCAAATTTTAGTTCCCTTTAGGTTAGGCAGACATATCTGTTGCTGGATCCAAGGGGATTTGACTGTTGTTCCTCCACTGGATCCTGAGTCCTTATTTGGATGGTGTCTGCATCTTTTATTTTTATTTATTTATTTATTTGCAGTTGGTTTACCAGGATAGTCCATTGGGCCAAGATGAAGCCGTTTTCAGTGGAGTCCTGTGGAGAAAAGCTCCAGTAAGAAGGTTACAATAGGTTTTACATTAGATTACAATGTTTACAAGTGAACAAATTAGAGCAAGACATTTCATGTAGTATGGCTTGAGAAACAAGGTTACAAGTAGGTTTTAGGTTATAATACAATATTTTCAAGTGATGCAGTTTAAAGCATAATGTTTCAAGTAGTACAGACAGGTGATGAAAGTTTCAGAAGATATAATACTGGTAATGAAAACATTTCTATATAAGTACTGAGAGGTCCTAAATCTTGACTAAGCTTGAAAGTATGACACAATACAATTTATAAAAAGTTTGGTTAGAACAAGTAGAGAGAGTATGAGTTAGGAGAGGCAGTAGAGGAAGTTAGCAGAAGGGATGGAAAAAAGAGTTTGCCAGTTTATATTATGATGGATGAGAACAGGAGCATTCCCACTAGGATATTAGGTGAGAGTGAAGAGATTTTTTGAAAGTGAAGTGGTTAGAGATTATACAAATGGATGGGGGTAGGGAGTTCCAGAGACGTGCTAGGCCATAGGATAGGAGATTTTTACCTGGGGGGCGAGTAGGTTTATGCAGTTCTATTAGATTTTGGTTGTTAGATCTTAGTACTCTGTTGGGTAGGTGCATTTTAAAGGCAGAGGAAAGGGATGGACAGAGAAGGGGGTTGAAAATGAGTTTATGTGCTAGTCAGTTGAGTGTAGGTGAGATGATTGGAAAGTTCTAGCCATTTTAGTTTGTGGAGAGAACAGTGGTGGCTAGATAATTTGTGGCTAGTAGCGAATTTGGCGATTTTGTTGTAACATGACGAAAGTTGTGTTTTAAGGGAAGATTGTAGATTAGTTAAGAGTTGGGCTCCGTAGAGAAGGGAGGAGATGAGAAATGAGGTAGAGTGTGATTTTGGTGGAGGGTGTGAGGAAACTATTTTGTCGATAGAACATGCCTAATTTTTGATGTTTTGTTTTGATATTTAGTTGTAGGTGGGAGTTGAATTTAAGCTTACTATCAATTTGGACCCCAAGTAATTTAGTCTCAGGCACCAGTTCAAGAAATGTGTTATTACTAGTGATATAGAAAGTGTTTATATTGATGGAGGTGACTTTAGAGGGAGTGAATACCATTAATTTGGTTTTAGAGGCATTTAGTGCTAGGTGATTTCTTTTCATCCATTGTTCTGTGATTGAGAATGCATCTTGTGTAAGTTTTTGCAGTGTGGGGAGGGATGTGGCAGAACAGATAATAGTTGAATCATCTGCATATTGGATGATATTTGAGAAAGGAATAGAATTGTGGAAGCCATTTATGAATATATTAGAGGAGAGGGCCTAGTATGGAACCTTGAGGAACTCCAGTTGGGGTAGCAAGGAAAGAAGAGGTGGCTTTTTTCCATTTTACTGATTGATATCTATTAGTTAAGTAACTGGAGAACCAGTTCAGAGAAGAGAAGAAGATAGGTTAAGCTGAGAGAGTTTAGTTAGAAGAAGTTTGTGAGAGATATTGTCAAAGGCCTTAGAAAGGTCAAGTAGGAGGTTAGAGACAATATGACCAGAGTCTCGGGCTTTGTTTACAGTTTCCAGGAAGGAGAGGAGGGCTGTCATAGTGCTATGACCAGGCCTAAAACCATTCTGTGTTGGAGTTAGTAGGTGATTGTCTACGAGATATGGTAGGAGTTGTAATTGGATACATTTTTCTAGGAGTTTAAAATGGGAGATAGGATAGCGATGGGTCGGAAATTAGTTGTATAGTTATTATTACCACCTTTATGTAAGGGTATGATGAAAGCTTTTTTCCAGATTTGGGGTACTATGCTTTCTTGGATAGAGTGGTTTATTAGGATTCTAATGGGGTAGGCAATGGCTTCCGCAGCCATGCTAAGAAAGTATGATGGGATATTGTCAGGGGCATTAGAATCCTTGCTTAAGTTTTTGAAGGAGTTTTTTTATGGTGGATATGGGTATAGGTTTGAAAGAAAAAGGAGAGGAAGGGGGTAGGGAGAGTATTAGAGAGTGATAGTGGAGAAGAAGAGTGTAGTAGTAGGAGTGCAGGTAGAAGTGTTAGTAGAGGAAGTTGAGGGTGAAATGGAAGGAGTGGTGTTGTCAGAGAATGTTGAGGTTAATTTAGAAATAGAATTTATGAAGAAAGAGTTAAATTGTGTGGCCAAATTATGTCGGGAGCACTGGGGTCTGGGCTGGGGTTGTCAATTTTGCCCGGATTAAGGGTGGCGACTCCTTTCCAGAATTTCTGAGGGTTTGTTTTATTGCTGTTTTGGAGTATGGAGAAGTAATTTTGTCGGTCAGTGATGATAAGCTTTTTGACTTTATTTCTAAGTGTTTTATATTCGTTATGAATGAGGGGAGACTTATTTTTGTGGTAGAGTGCCCAGACTTTGTTTCTGCGTTGCATAGTGACTAGAGAACTTTTGGATAGCCAAGGGGCAGTTTTGATTTTTATTCGCTTAGTCCGTAGAGGAGCATGGTAGTCGAGAAGGTTTAAGAAGGTTGAGTTGAATTGGGCAATGGCATTATCTAAAGGTAGAGTTTTTAGAATGTTCCAATTAATAGCTTTTAAGGAGTCTGAGAAGGTTATAGGGTTGAAGTTTTTTTGGTTGCGAGTAGTAATATAATTATGTGTTTGGTGTATGGGTGAAGGGAGTCGGTGTGTGAATGTGGGTAGGTGATTGCTAAGAGGGTCTGGAAGTGTACCATTATCAGAGAAATAATGAGGGTGGGAGACTAAAATCCAGTCTAAAATGCTGCCACTGGATAGGTTTTTTGAGGGGTGTAAAACAAACAAACTAAATAACTATGTAAAAAAACTTTGCGAATACACCAATAAGTGCCCAAATTGCAAGACGGTAAACCAATACTGTAGCCAAACGACCGAATGACCAAAATAATATAAAACACTTAATTTTATTGTTTAAAATAAACCAAAGTTTAGCGCTTTCACCCACTATAACGGGGCTTCCTCAGAACTCACAATATAATTTGAATTAGGCACTTATATGCCTTTTTTGGTGCCAAAGCACAATCAAATATTTAAAGTGATACAGCCATAATTCAACATTGCAAATAAAAATAATAAAAAGAATGATAGGAAAAACTGCTAAAACTAACTTCCCATCTCTACTAGCTGTTGCTGGTACAAAACATAAAACATTCAACAAAACATGTTCTACAAAGAATAGTTATTAATAGATCATGATATCCAAGTATTAATACATATGTATAAGTCCTGTAAATAAAATTGTAAATGAAATAACGTATATATGTGAATCACGAAATAAAAAAAACAAACGAAAAAAACAAGAATGAAAAAAACACAGCCCAGCAGTTCAGGACCCGTAATTAGAAGCTACTTAATCCAACTTGTTCCAACCAAGGTGAAATTACTGGCAACGGCTGAAAGGTCTTTGAAACAAACAGTCTTTATTGAAACAAAATTACTCCAAGCACTTTCACTCTTATATTATCGGGCTTTTTCAAGGAAAATCACTCAGCAACATTGTGCGCATCACTCACTTCCCCTCAATCTCTCCAATCGAGCAACATCCACCTGCCGATTGAACTCACATTCTGTGGAAGTTTTTGACACTTCAGTGCGAAGTGATCCAGAGTTTCTGTAGCTTCTCCAAACTTGTTGAAAGCATTTTCTTGTTATTCTTTGTACTAAGTCAAGTGAGTTTTGAACCACTGCTAAATGTTGCAAGAGATGAATAACATCTGTGATGTCAGCAAGTATAAGTAGTCTCGTAACAGCAGCAAGGAGTGTGTGAGCAGCATAAACTACAGCTTCTCTTTTGGGAGGATAGCAAGGATCATTTGCAAATTCTCTTGATGTGCATTTTAAAGCAGCACCTAAGTTGCAGTATGTTAAGTGTTCTTAACAGTTAATTTCACCTTGGTTGGAACAAGTTGGATTAAGTAGCTGCTAATTACGGGTCCTGAACTGCTGGGCTGTGTTTTTTTCATTCTTGGCATCTATGTGAATGTTATCTATCATTAAGACATATATCTATAGGAATGTGATATGAATCCTGGATGACAATAATAAAGAGTTGATATGTATTTAAATAACCATTATTGTAAATAAATAGTTAATAAAATTGTATCTAAGTATGATGCAATGAACTTTATTCATTAATAGGTTCACAGTAAATATATAAATATATAAAATATATGAATGTTAAAAATGACACTAGTATTGTAAAATTACGTTTAATAAGGTGTTTAAAAAGATCTAAACTAAAAAAAAAAAATTTATATAGGGGCTATATTTTAAAAAAAAATATGTATTATAATATATTGTAATAAAATTATTTATTAATTCTAGCGTACAACAGGGGTTTAATGGATATATGATCATTTAAACCTGGAGGGGTGGTTGCGTCAAGATAAATTTGCCACCATACTTCTCTATAACTTAACAGGCTTTTAATGTCTCCTCCCTTAGGGTCTATTTTTAGTATTTCTAAGATAATGAATTTAAAATGATGGTCCTCTCCTTCATTATAAATGTGCTTATATAATGCATTGTTCATGTCTTTCATTTTTATACTATATGTATGATCGTAGATTCTTTTCCTAAGATGTCTCTCAGTCTTACCACCATAAAAACTGGAGCATTTTTGACATATACTTAAATAAATTACTAACTTGCTATTACAATTACCTAATTTACTCCTCACACAACTTTTTAGTTCATTGTTTAAAATGATTAACTCATCGGACATGAATTTACATTGGTTACAGGTACCACATTTTAGACTCCTGTTTATAGCTAATCTCCTGTCTGTCTTCACTTCTTTCTTATGTTCTACCATTTTCTTAATATTATTTCCCATTTTAAAAGTAAAATTGGGTTTTGTACCAATGACCTTAATAGTTTGAACATCATTAAATATTTTTTTTTGAGGGGTGGGTTGTGGAGTTGATTAGCTGTGAGAAGATATAAAGGTTGATGTTAAGAGGGTTTGTGGGAGATTGAATGGAGGACCAATTGATATTCATGTCTCCCAGGATTATTATTTCATTAGTAATGTTAGTGGATAGTCAGAACAGGATGTCTTCGAGTGTAGTATTATTATCACCGGGGGGAATGTAAAGGGTGGCTGTACATGTGTTTGTGCATATTAACCTGAAATAATGCTAGGAGTAATTCAGTATTATTGAATTGGGGAATAGGTTTGTTATATGGAGTAACTGATAAGGAAGATGAGTATATGAGAGCTACTCCACCTCCTTTTTTATGGGTTCTGTCTTTTCTTATGATTGAGTAGTTGGGTGGTGGTATCTCAGAGCCTTTTATGTGGGGTTTTAACCAAGTTTCAGAGATGGATAGAAAGTCTGGTTTGTTGTGTGTGAGCCAAGCATGGAGGTTTGGGATTTTGTTCACTATACTTTGGGAGTTTAGGGAGGTGAATAGTATGGACTTGTCTGTAGTGGATGAAGTGGTGGGACCAGGATTAGGGTGAATATCTCCGGATAATAGTGTAATAATTAGATATAGGATTGGGTTGGATAAATATTTGGACTGTTTAGAATATGGGTTAGGCTTTATTATGGTGATGAGGGGTTTGTTAGTTGCTCTGGTGGTAGAATGTTTATGAAGAGTGATAAGTTTATAAGGGAAAAATAGATGGTTGCTTATATCATATAGGTGAGGAGATATTATGGTGTGAGAGTTTGAGGGGAAGTGAGTTGAGATGGTTGGTTACATGAAAGGATTGTGAGTGATTAATATGATTGGTCTGCGTGAGGTAGTAGATATGATATGTTGAGAAGTAAAAGCAGAGTGGAGAAGGTGGAAGGTTTAGAGAGCATAATTATGAAGTAGTTAAAGCTGGTTCTTGAGAGTTGGTATGTAGTTGCTGAGTAAACTATAGGTGTAAGAGTGTTGTATGTATAGAGGTGTAGCTATGTTTATAATTATTCTGATGGACTGGAGATTTTGAGTAATGTTTGAGTATTGGTGGGGTTTGGGAGTAGGTGTTGACTGAGAAAGGAGACTAATTGGCTAGGATGGGTTTTGTAGGTGTGTTTAGTGATTGTTATGGGTGGGGTAAGAGAGTGGGTCTTGACAGAGATGTGGAAACTAGTTGGCTAGGTAGTGTAGTGGGTGTGGTAATGAAGGTATTAATGTAGAGGTGAGGTGCTGGGGCGGGTGGGAATTGGGGGCAGGGTAGGGGAGCGGAGTGAGCCCGCAGGGCGAACGGAGCGGGTAGAGCGAGAACCTATCAGTGGGATGTTGGTTGGAGAAGGTAAGTACAGGGGACAAGGATTTAGAAGGATAGAATGGCCAAGGATTTTTGAAAAAAGGAGGGAGAAAAAAAGAAATTAGAACTTGTAGAGAATAGTAAAGCAAGTAAAGTGAGAAATGTGGGAAGTCAAGAGTAGTTTTCTGTCTGCCACTTTGGATCCCGTCTTTCCCTTCCATCTGAGATATTTGGCTGTTGCCGGTTCTGCTGTTTCCTCACAGTTGTGCTTGGACCTTTGGATCCATCAGGCAGACACAAAAGGGACAGTTGCATATCTATATGTGTGTATGTGTGTATATGTATGTATGTATGCATATATGTGTGTGTATATGTATGTGTGTATATATATATATATATATATATATATATATATATATATATATATATATATATATATATTTAATATATCATCATCTTCTTTTGGCTGCTCCTGTTAGGGGTCGCCACAGTGGATCATCTGTTTCCATTTCTTCCTGTCCTCTGCATCTTGCTCTGTCACACCAACCACCTGCATGTTCTCTCTCACCACATCCATAAACCTTATCTTAGGCCGCCTTCTTTCCTGGTAGCTTCATCCTTAGCATCTTTTTTCCCCAATATACTCAGCATCCCTCCTCAGCACATGTCCAAACCAACGTAATCTTGCCTCTCTGGCTTTGTCTCCAAACCTTGCAACTTGGGCTGACCCTCTTATTCCTAATCCTGTCCACCCTCATCACACTCAATGCAAATCTTAACATCTTTAATTCTGCCACATCCAGCTCTAACTCCTACTTTTTGTCAGTGCCACTGTCTCTAACCCATGTAACACAGCTGGTCTCACTACCCTCTTGTAGACCTTCCCTTTCACTCTTACTGGTACTCGTTTGTCACAAATTACTCCTGACACTCTTCTCCACTCACTCCATCCTTTCTGTACTCTCTTCTTCACCTCTCTTCCACACTCACCATTACTCTGAACTATTGATCCCAAGTATTTAAACTCATCCACCTTCGCCACCTCTACACCTTGCATCCTCACCATTCTTCTATCCTCCCTCTCATTCACACACATATATTCTGTCTTAGTCCTGCTGACCTTCATTCCTCTTCTCTCTAGAGCATATCTTCATCTCTCCAGGGTCTCTTCCACCTGTTCCCTACTCTCACTACAGATCACAATGTCATCTGTAAACATCATAGTCCACGGGGACTCCTGTCTAATCTTTTCCGTCAACCTGTACATCACAATTGCAAATAAGAAAAGGCTCAGAGCTGATCCTTGATGTAATCCCACCTCCACCTTAAACACATTTCTCACTCCCACCGCAGACCTCACCGCTGTCACACTACCCTCGTACATATCCTGTACCACTCTTACTTCTCTGACACTTCCGACTTCCTCATACAGTACCACAACTCCTCTCTAGGCACCCTGTCATATGCTTTCTCTAAGTCTACCAAAACACAATGCAAGTCCTTCTGACCTTCTCTGTACTTCTCCATCAACACTCTCAGAGCAATATATATTTATATGTTGAACTTGTCTACTTTGGATCCAAAACTTGCTGAGATGTTTTTGGATCTGTGGGTTTTCCTCCGGTTTGACAACTTGGATCATAATGTGAGTTGTTCCCTATCCTAGTTGTCTTGGATCCTGAATGTTTGGATCCAATGAACTTCATTCGCTCAGTAAGTCATGTTTTGAGAACTATTTCTCCCCCTTTCTCTTACTTTACTCCTCCTTTCTCTTACTTTACTCCTTTGGAAGGATACTTATAGAGTAATGTCAATGCTACACAGGACTGAGATGTAAATGGGTACTGGAGGACAGGAAAGTTGCATAATATGAGTGATTTAAAAAAAAAAAAGACAACTATCAGAGCAGAGTTCCATTGGCTGTCCTGGTACACTTACAGGGCTGTAAAGGGGTCCAGATTGAATCTGTCTAGTTCTGTGTCTGCTATTGATCCCTCCTAAGGTTCTGTTGTCTAGTTTTTCAACACTGTAAATTGCAATGGATGCTAGGAAAGGAATTCATTCAAAGGTCTCACCAGACCATTTGTAATCCAAACTGGAGACCACTTTGGATCTTGTGGTGTTGAACAAGTCAGTTTGTTATAATATTTTCCATATTTTTCCACTTGGTCCTCTCTCAATCTTTTTCCGATTTATTACAGTAACCCAGGTATGCTGATGGTTTCTTCCATGGTGGATGCATTATAAATAATTTTGCATCATCTTTCCTCAACCTAAAATCATTACACATCAGTAGCTTGATACATCAACAAACTAGAGGGAACCAAAATTATCCCAGGTGCCAAGAACCATAGGGGAGTGTGTCACAATAACCTCCTTGGATTCTGGATCCAGACCTTCAGACAGGGATCTCCCAGATTTGTCTAATCTAAAACTGACAGTCTGGTTTCTCATATTTATTGTTTTTTCTCGTGTGTTTATCTTTCCATTGATTTTTCACTAGGAAAATCTTCAGAAGTGAAGGATGAAGGCTGCTTTATGAGGTAGTCCGGAATCAGATAAATTCTTCTCAGTCTCAAACTTATTGAATTCTTGAACTTTTGTCGACCCCTTTTATGGGGGTACTAGTTCATCAAAATTTTGAATAAGTTAATTCTGAAAGCTAAATCTTCTAAAAACCTCCTGTACTAAGCCACCTTCCTTTTCCTTGGCTTTGAACTTCATAAAGAGGTCTTTAAACATCAGGTTCTCAACTCTGAATATGAAAAGATTATAACTACCTCTTCGGATTTGAGAAAGACAAAATTATCTGAACCGCCTATGTTGGATCTGACACAATCCAAGCTGGATCCATCTGTGGCCGGACCTTTTATCTTGTTAAACATGCGTAGGACACTGTATTTACTGTTGGTCAACCTGGTACCTTCCCCCTTTCTAGAAAGACGTAGATATCCATCAGTATATTCCACTTGTTCTTTCAGAAGCCAAACAGAAGATGTGGAGAAGGTAGTGAGGAAGATTCTCTCAGTGCAGAGCCAGTCTTTCAATTCTGTTATCTTCCCTCAAACCATCTACAAGAAAAATCTATGCTAGCAAATGGAAAAGATTTGTGCACTGGGCACTTCAAGATGATGTGGCCCCCTTTTCTGCACTGATTCATTTTGAACTTATCCCTCAGTGGGGAAAGCCCTGAAGGATGCTTTTCTATACATTTGGTCCTAGTCTCCTTTATGCCTTTCTACCAGTACCTTTGATTCCCAAACTTCTTCAGAAATCCATAAGGTTGAAGAGCAAAGTCATCCTCCTAGCCCCCTTTTGGCCTCAACAGATTTGGTTCCCCTTCCTTTGGCCTCACCTAATTAAGCAACTTTGGATACTAGATCCAGTTCCAGATCTCCTGTCCCAACTGACAGGAATGGTCCATCCTGGCATTCCCAATCCCAAGCTGACAGCTTGGTATCTCCACTTCCAGTAGTAGCCAGACAACCTATGCTCTCGTTTCCGGTTTGCATACTGCTATCATTTCGTAAGCCTTCCACACAAACTGTATTCTAGTAAATGGCAGAAGTTTGTATTTTGGGCTCTGCAGAATGACAGTGAACCCTTTTCAGCCCCAGTTTATGAAATCCTCAAGTTCTTGGCATTGCTTTTTGATAGTGGAACCTCTGCCTCCACCATAAAAGTTCAACTAGCACCCATCTCCAACTTCCCATATTGGCTTCAAAGACTCTTCTGTGGCTTCTCACAAACTCTAAGTCTTTCTTGAAGGGTACTCTACTGTTACAACCTCCCTTCAAAGACCCTACTCCACCATGAGACCTCAACCCGGTATTATAAGCAAACACTCAACAACCATTTGAACCTGCCCACACTTGTGGCATTAAGTTCCTTTCCTGGAAGAATAATCTGTTAGTCGTGCTCACTTCTGCCAGAAGAATTTCAGAGATTCAAGCCCTATCATCTGAAACTCCATATCTTGTCTTTCATAAGGACAGGGGTTAACTCGGAACCAACCCTTCGTTCCTTCCAATACTGGTCTCTGAGAACATCATCAATGAATGTATTCATTTGCCAGTTTTCTTACCCAACTATTCTAATAAAGGAGAGTATTGTTTTCATTTTTGGATGTACGTAGACAGTTATGTTTGTACCTACACAGGATAAAAGACTTCAGAAAATCAGACCAGCTTTTTATTTTTTCTCGCATACTAAATTGGGACAAGCTGCATCGAAAGTCACTTTAGCAAAATGGCTGGCTAACTACATTTCCTTTACATATTCTAAGTCATGTGTTAACACTCTCAAAACTCCCAAAGGCTCATTCCTCAAGAGCTGTAGCTACACCAGCTGTTTTTCAGGCTAGAGCATCAGTGTATGACATTTGCAGTAGCAACATGGGCTTAAGCCCCATGCCTTTAATTGCTCATTACAAATTGGATCTGGTCTCCAGGGTTAGAGCATCATTTGCCTTAATGGTGCTTAGGAATATCCTTCCTTAGTCCACCCAGGAAATAAGGTAGCTGGGGACTCTCCGTTGTGGATAACATGAAAATTGACAACTTCAGATAAAGAAGTTGTGTACTCACTATAACATTCCATCTGAGTTGTCGATTTTCATGTATCCTCAACTCCCTACCCTCCAACACCCTACCTAATTCTTTTGGAAGAACAGGTGATTTCTACCTTATCACAGTCTGCCTGATTATTTTAAATGGTCACTGACCCATACATGGTCTTCGTTGCAAATATAACATTTTCTTTCCTCCTCGTCTTTTGCTTATTCTGCAACAAACTTGATCTGAAGTAATGAGCAAGTTGCATTATGGATGAAGGGGGAAACGCGAGAGTTTTTGGTTGCCACTAACTTTAGCAAGTGGCTGAGTCGGTTCTGAGGGATCAGAACTAAACCAATCTGTTGGGGATACATGAAAATCAAAAACTCTGATGGAACGTTATGGTGAGTACTAAATTCTTTTTTTCTTTCTTGCAGGGATATCACTCTACTCATATAAAAAAGTGAAGTATACATGTTAAGTTGTCTATCTCGCCTTCATTCTTGCTGGATGGGTTCGGAGCTGACCTCGGCTCTGACTCGGCCACTCTAAAAGCTCGAGAGTTGGTTCCACCGGCTCGAGGCTCCCCTTATATCCCACAATGCTAGGCGTGAGTTACCTCGGATCTCGTTTGCCGCTACAGCGATCGAGGTGTGTTTTCTACCGGCTCCAGGTTAGTGAAAGTTTAGACTAGTTTAATTTCTTTAAACTTAGGCTAGTTAGTGTAAAATTCTTTCCCACTTAGTGTAGTGGACTTGTTTATCCCTTACTATCTTTCCAGCCCCCTCCTTTTATAAAGAACACTTAGTTCTTCCCTAAGGCCTTCGGGCCCTTCCTTCCCTTTCCTTAGAAGTGTGTATGTGTTTTACTTGGGGAATTTTATTAACTTACCTTTAGTTTTAAATAATTCCCTTTTTAATCCTATCAGTGTAATCTGTGTGTGTGTGTTTTTGTGTGTGATTACACTTCAGGTTCCTTGAGTATGTCCAAGGATACAAAGGTCTCAGGCTTCAAGAAGTGTGACTCGTGCTGTCAGAAAATGTCTCTGACAGATGGTCATACTTCTTGTGTGTACTGCCTGGGACCTTTACACCTGCAGGACTCTTGTGCTGTATGCCATGGCTTCAGCCCTAGAGTCCTGCAGGAGAGAAAAAATAAACTCATTTTGAGGGGGTTAATTAAGCCTGAGTGTTCCCTTCCTGTGTCTTCTGGGAAACCTTCTAAGGCTTCTAGGACCTCGGCTCCAGCTTCAGAGTCGAGGCCTAAGGCTTTGAAGCCTACTGCTTCATCAGCTCCGGCTGGAGCCGATGAGTCTGTGACTGCTGTTTCAGTGGTTTCCTCGGCTCCGGCTGGAGCCGAGGCATTAGAAGTCATGGGTTAGCTCCGATCATACCATCGGAGCCGACATCTAGAAAGAGATCGAGGTCACCGTCCCTTGGCTCCGTTCATTCGGCTCCAGCCCTGCTGTCTGAACGGAGCCATAGATCTCACTCCTCCAGGTCATCGAGGCTATCAGATCACGACCTCCAGAGGGTAGTGAGTAGACTTTTGAAGTCCGAGGCACTGGCCCAAATGCTCCAGAGTCCGACTCATCAGTCGATGCCTCAGCTTGTTCCAATTAATATTCCTCCTCCGACTCCTTTGAGCTCGGAGCCGGGGCGTCTCGGAACCGAGACTGTGGTAGCGTCGGAGCCGATACATTTGTCTTCGGCTCCGTCGTCGGCTCCGATTTCTTCCTTTGAAGAATCTCGGCGCCGGGCTTCCCTTGTCGGCTCGAGGGGTGAGTGGCATCGGACCCTTGTCCGACCCCTCTCCCTCTCGGTGCTTGGCTGGTGAGTTCGGCTCCGACATCGGCCTCGAGCCATCTCTGTCGGTGCCGAGGGAGGTTCTCAGCTTCGGAGCGAGGACCTCTGGCTCTGCCTGACAGGGGTGCATTCGAGGTCATGCGGAGTGTTGGAACCTTGTTCGACTCCACAGTCGGCTCCGTCCGCCCCTCCCACTTGGTGCCTTTGGTTATGTCGACTCACTCCCTCATCCCAGACCGCAGAGAGCAAGCTCCTCAAGAATCCCCTGTGGGGATCTCATCCTCTTCGAGGCCTCTCCTGAATTGGCAGGAGCCCCTAGGAAGAGAAAGTGTAAGAGGAAGCACTTAGACTCACCTGAGTCTGTCACCTCTGACACAGATTTAGAGGATTCGAGGGTTCCCCGTTCCCCTTCTGAAGATGTCTCTTTGCAGACATTCTAGAGATCCTGAAACAGAGGGAAATTGGCCAGCCCTTAACCCTTCGGAGGATGAATCTGTGTATCTTGAGGCGTTTGGCTCTCGTCCTTCCACCTCCTGGGTGTCCCCCTTTGATCCCCTCATGCAGGTGGTTGCAAAGAAGGCCTGGACGGCTCCTGATTCAGTGGACCCTACCCCAGGTGACCCTCCAAATTTATAACAGCACCAACTGACAAGCAATTTCTCACAAAAGGTGTTTCTGTGGATGCTATGGTGGTAGCTGCTGCCACCAAGAAGGAACTAGCTGATCCTTCAGTGCCTGTCCATCCACCTAACAAGGAATCCAGGTCTATGGACAGGTGCGGAAGCGGATGTTCTCGTCGCCAGCGACCTTTGCAATGCGTTAAGCTGAACTACCTATGCCATTTTACTCGTCTTCAAAGGGACTTGATCAAGGAGGCGAGTGATATGTTGAAGGATCCTACAGCTGCGGGTTTTCAGGACAAGATGAACACTCAGCTGGCTACCCTGAACTCCATAGCTAACTCCTCCATGCGCCTCCTTTCTTATGCGGCTGATGGAGCGAGCAGGGCCGCAGGGACAGGTGTGGCCTTACGCAGGCACGCCTGGATGCGGTTATGCAACTTTGCGGACCCCTTTAAAACGTCTTTCACTAATTCCCCGTTGGATGGATCATCTCTTTTTGGTCCTCAAGTGAAAGAAACCTTGACTAGGTGCGAGACAGATGGCAAGACTCTTTCTGCCGTCGGAGTCCGTTTTCTACTCCTTCTAGGCCTTACCCCAAAGGCCAGAAAAGTGGGAAAATGTGGTTCCGTAAACAATCTCAAGGGACTTCGCCTGGCGACAAAGTCGGTTCCCGCCAGAGGCAGAGGGGGAACAACAATGGTAGACGCCGCCCTAGAGGCAGGGGGTCCGCAGAACCAGGGCAATCGTGAAGTCTTCTCTGATAAGCCCTTTCAGCATCCCTGAGGTGTTGCCCGACTGCCTACCTTCGGAGGCAGTCGGGGAAGATTGTCACTGTACCCAAAAGCCTGGCTATCCCTGACTCAAGACAAATGGGTACAGTCCATCATTTCGAGGGTTATTCCATTCCCTTCTTTCGCATTCCAAACCAATCAAAAAATCCCTTCCAGATGTTCCACCGCTCAAAGGGATCTTGCAGCTTTGGAAATTTCAAAGCTGCTTGCAAAAGAGTAATTCAGCCAGTTCCAGCAGACCAGCAAGGATCCGGAATCTACTTCAGGTTCTTTTTAGTTCCAAAGAAAACAGGGGACTGGAGACCAATTTTGGATCTCAGTATCTTGAACAAGTCAGTCAAGAAAACAAGATTTCGATGGTCACACTGCAGTCCATCCTTCCCTTTGGGAAAGGGAAGCTGGATGTGCTCTATAGATCTTCAGGATGCGTACTATCACATAAAAATGAAAAGACGCTCCAGAAGATTCCTCCGCTTCAGGCTGGGAACCAGTCATTTTCAATTCAGGGCCCTGCCCTTTGGTCTCACCACTGCCCCCCGGGTGTTTACCAAATGCATGGCAGTGGTAGCTTCTCACCTGAGACGACAAGGATTCCAGGTGTTTCCATATTTGGACGACTGGCTCCTCACAGCTCCCACCAAGCATCTTCTTCTAATGGCCAGGGACTACACCTTTCGCACTTGTCGAAATTTAGGCATTTCAATAAATTTCGAAAAGTCTGTTTTGTCGCCTTGTCGCACTATTACCTTCATAGGCGCAAATCTAGACACAGTCAACATGTCTGCGAGACTAACAGATCAGAGAATAACAGACATACACAAAATAGTCTCGCTCCTCTTCAGCAGCAACAGAATCAAAGCCAGGCTAGTTCTGAAAGTGTTGGGGATTATGGCGGCTGCCATACCTCTGCTTCCATTAGCCAGATTCCACATGAGAATCCTTCAATGGATGCTCTTCACGCAATGGTCGTACCAGCAACTTCCAATGTCTCACACCATTATGATCACGCAAACATGCAGAAATCATCTTCTGTGGTGGATGTCTTCCCCTCAGCTCTTATTGGGAAGACCCTTTGTTCATTCCCCTCCGGTTGCTACTCTGACAACGGACGCCTCCCTGATCGGGTGGGGGGGGCATTATCAGGGCAGAACTGTCCAGGGCACATGGCAACCAGGCGAATGCCACTTGCACATAAATGTTCTAGAGATGAGAGCAGTGCTTTTAGCGTTGCAAGCCCTTCAAGACTCTCTTCCCTTGGGAACGATAGCAATCCAGACGGACAATATGTCTGTAGTGTGGTATATCAACAAACAAGGCGGAACCAGGTCCTACCCCTGTGTCGAGAAGCACTCAGACTGTGGCAATGGGCGATTTCTTCTCAGCGTTTTCTGATAGCAACGCACATCCCGGAAGTCCAATCAAATGCGGACAAGTTGAGCAGAGCTATCCTCATGCCTCACGAGTGGTCTCTGAAAGACTCTGTTGTGAGAGAAATTTTTCTCAAGTGGGGCCAGCCTTGCTGCGACCTTTTTGCTACTCCCCAAAACAGCAAGTGCAGAGATTTTTTCACCCTTTTCCCGTTACCAGGCCAACCCAGCAGAGACGCTGTAGTCCAGGTTTGGCCCCGGGACTTCTGTATGCTTTTCCCCTTCCCACTAATCTCTCAAGTGATACAGAAAGCTATCGCTCAGAAGGCTTCATTGATCCTCATTGCTCCGTACTGGCCTCGACAGGTTTGGTTCCCCTTTCTACATCAGTTTCTGTTGAGCGACCTTGGCATCTGGACCTAGTTCCAGATCTTTTGATCCATCAGTCGGGTCAGTTTCATCGCTCCCTTCCCTCCCTGAACCTCACTGCTTGGTTCCTCCAATTCCAACCTTAGCCAGGCTTCCTCAAATATCTCACTCTGTTAGAGATATTTTGATAGCTTCCCATAAATCTTCCACTCGAAAGATTTATTTGAGTAAGTGGAAACGTTTCACCTATTGGGCTCAAGGAAGGGACATAGATCCTTTCACTGCTTCCTTCCAAATGGTCCTTGATTTCCTAGCTGAACTCTTCCATGCAGGTTCATCTCCTTCTACTCTTAAAGTTCAATTGGCAGCTATTTCTAACTTTCATGTGGGCATTTCAGATTCTGCCATCATGTCCCACAAGCTTTGCAAAGCTTTTTTGAGAGGAGTTTTTCTACTCAGACCTCCGGTAAGAAATCCTCCTCCTCCTTGGGACCTAAATTTAGTTCTCAGTTCTTTAATTCTCTCTCCTTTCGAATCTGCAGCTTCCTGTTCTTTAAAATTACTATCATGGAAGACTCTTTCTAGTAGCTATTACTTCAGCTAGAAGAGTTTCAGAACTTCATGCACTCAGCTGCCGACCTCCTTATCTGTTGTTCCATAAGGACAGAGTATCTTTACGAACCAATCCGTCCTTTTTACCAAAAATAGCCTCCTCGGCTAACCTAAATCAAAGCATTGACCTCCCGGTGTTTTTCCCAGAATATTCTAACAGATCTGAACAAAGATTGCATTGGCTAGATGTTCATCGTCAGTTAAGGTACTATTTGGATAGAACAAAACAATTCAGAAAATCTGACCAGCTGTTCGTCTCTTATGCAGAAGGCAGAAAGGGACTTTCAGTTTCAAAGGTATCATTATCCAGATGGCTAACATCTCTGATCTCCCTTGTTTATGAAATTAGACACCAAAAGCTGCCTAGCAAACCTAAAGCCCATTCTACCAGAGCTTTGGCTACTTCTATAGCTTTCCAAGATAGACTGCCTATTGACACCATTTGTGCAGCGGCTACTTGGGCTACTCCTCACACTTTCATTTCTCATTATAAGCTGGATTTAGCCTCTAGACATAGAGCTAACTTTGGTTCCACTGTTCTCAAGAGTCTGTTCCGTTAGGCCACCCGGGACAAGGTGCTAGGGACGGTCCCATCCAGCAAGAATGAAGGCGAGATAGACAACTTAACATATAGAAGTTATGTTCTTACCATAACGTTCCATGCTAGTTGTCTTCTTCTCGCCTTCTTAACCCCACCCTCCTTCCCCCTGGCCTGGACAGACCTAGAGGAGTTTTTGATTGTGACCTCTCTTTCTACCACCTCTGTACTTTAGGTATATGCTCTGCTGTGCATATTTCCTGGATCAGGATGTAGGTCACCCTTCTCTTCTCCCTTGTTTATAGAGGTGGACTTTGTTACTAGTTATTCTGTTACTATTATAGGCTGGGCCTAGCTTACAAACGAGATCTAAGGTAACTCACGCCTAGCATTGTGGGATATAAGGGGAGCCTCGAGCCGGTGGAACCAACTCTCGAGCTTTTAGAGTGGCCGAGTCGGAGCCGAGGTCGGCTCCGAACCAATCCAGCAAGAAGAAGGCGAGAAGAAGACAACTAACATGGAACGTTATGGTAAGAACATAACTTCTATTTTTAGGTCAGGGCAGAAAAACTCACAGGCTGATTGTTGTGTTCTGCAGGCTAGAGTGGAACAGCAGTGTCACTGAAGTGCTTGAATGACTTGTGGATGATATATGGGATGGCTTTACATAGTTTTGCCACCCCAGTTATTCCTTACCTAAAAGCTACCTTTCACACTGGCCATAAAGTATGGTGCCAGTTTTGTTACTTGGGATTGGCTGCTGTTGGTGGAGTGGTGTTGGTACTCCAAAAAAAAGCTGCATAACAAAATATCCATTTTTGTTGTCGGGGGCCATCAAGCTGAGCAGCTGAATGTCATCTTTGATGCTTCTTGTTTGGCATCCAGCAGAAAATATTCCACTATATTAACTGTTCATGAAACAACAAAGACTTCGGAAAATCTGTGTTGCAAAAGTAGCTCAAAAATCACAACTCCTTGGCAAGGATGAATCTCTGATGATAGTTGTCATCAGTGATGCTTCACATGAACACCTGTCAGATGGGGGCAATCAGTGGGACATTTGATTTGTTTTGGTGAGAGAACAAGGAATATGTTCCTATCTTTGCTTGTAGTCAAAAAAATTTGAAGAGAGGTATGTAGTGCCCTCACAGGAAAAACTCTTGTGTCAGATAGCCTTGAAAGTGCATTATGTATAATTACTTAGTATTCTGAATGTAACAGTTGGTGACCAAGGTGACGCCCTTGAGATAATCTTTGTTGCTGATAGTTTATATGAACTCTGTCACTGACAAAAGGCTTCACTTGGAAATCAGTGGAATAAAAGTACTCCTAAAAACCCAGAGAATTCACAGTATGTTGTGGTCAGTTACTGCAAAGCAGCTAGCACTTTACCTTACTAAGAAGGTGGCTTCATGCCTAAAGCTTCTAAGAGTAATTGATGAAAGAAGATGGTATATTGTCTATTAAAACTCTGTAAAATTTTAACTTATATTTTTTTCTTTTTCTTTATAGGGAGAATGTAAATGAATTTTACAGTTACTCCCTTTTTGGACTTGTATTACCTCATTTTGGAAGACATTTGTTGCAAGCATGTTTGCCACTTGCTGTGTGAAAATTTTGTGACATTGTTTTGGCATTCTTGCAACTGCTGTTTTTTGCTGTGGTTTAGACTGTGACCATTGTCTAAGAATCTTGGTGGCATTTGCATGGCTTGGGTGTGCAAAGAAATTTTTCAATGTATCTTGAAAAATAATCTAGTTTGATCATCTTTTTCTGAGGTGTGGAGCCTGTAAGCAGAGTGCAAGAAATAAGTAAAATTGGGTACCAATATTTTTAGACTTAGTGTGAGTGAGGATTCAAGAGTATTATAGCTGTTTGACCAGCAGAGTCTGCTATTTAAAAAAAATAAAAATAAAAAAAAAAACTGGACCAGAAACTGTATCTGAACGTTGGTGGTGGTAATGCATATAATGTGCACTATTCTCATATGGTGTAGTTAATAAATGCTGAATGGCTTTGGGCTTTTATTTTAAACTCACCACAGAAAAAGGCTGCTTTAAAGATAAGAACCTGGAAGTTATTTCTGAGCTATTCAATGAAACAGCGATGTCAAATGTGAGGGAGAAGTGATGATTAAATTATGTTAGTAATGTGGGCAGAGCGACTCAGCAGCACATTGTTAGTGCAACACTAAGCGGTAGAAGTGTAATAAAAGGGGTGATGTGGTATTAACATTCAGAATAATGGGGAATGTATAAAGACGGCTGTGAAAGTGACATTGAAAGCAAAATTTATTTATGTTGAGTAGTTGAGGATAGTTTGAAACGGCCAGAGTTATGACATAATTTTGCCCACAGTAAACATTCCCAGGCCGCCACTGTCCATTAGGTACATAGGTACCAAATCAGGCATACATTTGGAGTTTTTTATCCAATGGTCCAGATAAATTACATTTGAATGGGATTAGCAGTGAGCTTTGCTATACATGATGGCGAGCCTGTTCCAGAGAAGGGATAATCTTTGAGACACACACCCGTCCCTGTAACATGCCCTGTTTGTTGCATAAGATGGCTGAGGTCTGTAGAATGTGTATTTCATATGCTAATTGTTTTGAAGATGTGCAGCAAACCCATCAGTGTGGGATTAGATGATGCCTTGTAGGCCAGTAGATTGCTGGGCAGCAGCATGTAGGAGACTGAGTACAGCTAGGGCTCCGAGACCATCCACATGGGACTTGTTTACTTCCTGTGTTGATTTTGTGATGTACATTTGTGGTCTGTCAAGTGGCTTCATGTCCTCAGTCGGGTACATGCCGATGGGTGCATTGTACTCAATGACTGGTCCGTTGAGAGCCGAGTACAGTGGAACACTGATCTCCTTGGATCTGTATGCAGTACCCTTATTTATAAGTTGTGCAACATAAAATGATTTTCTCACCACAGTAGTCACATGGTGATCAAAGGTCAAGTTGTTGTCACAATGAGTTCCCAGATCTCTGACCACTTTGTCTACTTTTAGAGAGTGTATTATCATTATGGTAATTTCCAGGGGTGGCCATCTTTCCGAAGGGTGCTGTGCAATTTTTAGTCCACGGCTTTGGCACCAGTTGTTTGTCTGTCAGATCCCCTTGAGGGGTACCTTTATCGGGTCTATATTAGAACACCGAACTTTCCAAATTTTGAGTGTTCTGATATCAAACCCTATTAATCAAAAATTTAAAACCGCGAACATACAGAACAGCAAATTTTTTCCTAGGGAAAAAATTCACTGTTCCAAAACACATGCACACAACACAAGCACACCAAAGAAACGGCAACCCACACACATACACCTAAACTCTTACATCTAACCCTACACTAAACTATACATACACCACTAACTATCCACTTAACTTCAACCAAACCTTAACCCTAAGGCCGTCACTATCGCACAGTCACCTCACCTGCGCCCTAACACTAATCACCTACCCTGCCCTAACCCTCACGTCCACACAATCGCACACTTACCTGACCCGCACCCTAACCCTAACTCACCTACCCCACCCTAACCCCTCACATCCACACAATCGCACACTTACCTGAACCCGACCCGTAACTTAATACTCTTACCACAGTTCCTACGTGGACTTCATGTGGCCCCGTACACTTTTGATTGGATTGCTACTTTGTCTAGGGCAGCATGCTCTGGGGTGGGGGATGGGTCCCTGACCATGGTAGAGATGCTTTATGGTTCTCCTGCAGCTCAGGCTGCCTGATAGTTTGACAAGTAGCTACTATGGTTAACAGATTTAAATAGATTTGTACAACTGTTTCTTTGCTCTCAGTTTGAGGCAGATTCCCTAGTTTAATGATGGTTACTTTTTTGAAGATACTAATTTTAACATGTTTTCCTCACTTAATATCTGAGCATTTCGAATGGAGGTTTGCTGATGTTAGAAGGGGGTGATTTGTTACTGTGAGGTAACTGAATCTTTTTCTCTGTCTTCTATTTTTTCTCTTCCACCATGCATGTCTGTCTTAAACAGTTTATCAGAGTCTAGATGTTCTTCTAGAGAATTTAGAGTTCAAGTTAGGATATATTGAGTTTGAGGATGGTAGTCTATTGAAATCGTACTTGCTATGTATGCAGAAGTTATTGCATCTGACAGCTCTGGAGAATAAGTGTTTGAAACTGCATTTCTTTTATATAGGATTTCTGAAGATGTATTGATGAATGGATTCTGTGCTCTAGTATTATGGCTGTTAAATCCTTGAATTTGTACATTTAAGCTCAAGTATCAGTGCAACAGTATTCACTAAAACTGAGATGTGTGATACTTTTTTTCTGAATATGATAAAATATGATGAGTGTTAATTTACTTTTGGTATAGTTACTTCTCATGCTTATTGATGGGGTTTTTTTTGCATGTTTATGAACGAGTCAAGTTTGGTGAAAGAAAATGGTAATTTCTCCAGTAAATATTTTGCAACCATGTCCAAAGATGAGTAAGACCTTTATACTGGTAAAAGCATTTCTGAAGAAAAAAGTTAAGTGGATGACACCATAGAAAAGGTAGCCTTGTCTGATGGGGAATAACCCAGGATCATTTTTATCTCCAAGAAAGAATGGCAGCTGAGGCAGTTCTTCGACGTCTCCAACCTCAATAAGTTTTTACATTTACAAAGGCATGATAATTCTCCAGTCCATTATTCCTTTGATTCCATGGAGGTCCAGGACAGTGACTTGTGTCAGAAAATATGTATTGGCTAAGTCTATTTTTCAAACTTAACAGACTTTTTCAGATGTTCCAGGTAAGACAGGAACATTATCACTTCACATTTCTACTTGTTGGACTAATTAGTGCTTCCAGATTCAACTGCCTAGCTACTGTGGCCACAAGATATTCATATTTACCCTTACCCAGGTGATTGTGTAGTCCAGCCTCAGTTGAGAGCATCTTGGAAAGGATTTGTCAACTGTAGCTCTTTTGGGTTTCTTAGCTATTGCATTCAGCAAGGCAAAAGTCACATCAAGCCCATTTTTGCCCAAAAGATTTTCTGAGGTCCCTTCTGGATGTATTTTAGAGGATTTTTCTTATTCGGGGGAGGGTTCAAGAGATTGTCGTGGTATTCCACTTTTAACACTTTATTCTATTTTGGCAAGGGTTTTTAACAACATTTGAGAATAAGTTAATGAGCATAATGATAGCTTATATATAGGTTCATAGGTGCAGCTTTTGCCTAACAACCATAGGGGCCTTTGTAAACCTAGCCATGCATCGCAAAATTGTCTGACAAGTTTAGGAATCTTGAAGTTATACAGAGTGGTATAAGTAGACTAGGGCTTGGATGGTCAAGCATTTGCAAGTTGCCTTTGTTCATTATGGACATAGGTACCAGACCAGAGGTGGATTTCCGATTCCACATCCATGGGTCCAAGCTATGCTTGAATTGGGTTATGGAAGAACTCTGGTTCAATGAATGGAAAGCCTGTTCCATAGAAGAGGTAGTCTCTTGGAGACCTACCTGTCTCTCCAGCATGTCATATTTATGTTTCAAACAAGGTTTAAGTCTTTAGATTTGGTAATTCTGAAGCTCTTTATTTTACTGATATGCAGAAGGTCCATCAGAGCAGATCCAAGGATGGCTTGTATGCCAGGCATAGATCGCCCCTCAATAGTCTGCAGGAGGGCTAGGACTTTGAGTCAATCGTGGTAGGACATGTTATTTATGCCCTGTGCCTTTTTATGTGGAACATCTGTAGAAGTTCCAGTTATTGCATGTTGTGCATGGTCAGGTACATAGCGAAGAGGGTGTTGTACTCTGTGATCGTTCTGATGTGGGCAGAATACAGTGGAATGATGACTTCCTTCAATCTAGATGCCATACCCTTGCTTATAAGTTACCCAACATGGAATGCTTTCCATACTACAGTACCCACATGATGGCTGAATGCCCTTGTTGGAGGATATTAGTGTTTGGGGATTCTCTGACTGCACCTAATTTGCAATTGTCTGCAAACTTGGTCAGCCAGAGGTCCTTAATGTTGGCCTTGACTTCATAGAAGTAGTTGCCAAAAAAGCAGTGGACCTAGCACAGAGCCCTGATGAACTCTGCTATTGACTGTCCTTTTTATGGAGGTGGCCTCTGCTATCTTAACTTCTTGGGTTCTGTCTGTTAGCTTGTAGCTTCGTAGGCCTATACT
Source organism: Protopterus annectens (assembly GCF_019279795.1). Taxonomy (NCBI): domain Eukaryota; kingdom Metazoa; phylum Chordata; order Ceratodontiformes; family Protopteridae; genus Protopterus; species Protopterus annectens. The sequence goes on along the minus strand of NC_056741.1, from coordinate 827,521,160 downwards.
TGGCTAATGACCACTGGAGCCTTTGTAAGCCTAGCCATATATCCCAGCTGGTGACCTAGAGGTTTACACGTAAATACACAAGTTTGTCTACTTTGCCAGAGTAGGATATTGTACCATATGCTTTGACCAGGTCAGGGTAAATAGTATGCACAGTTTTGCCCTTATATATTACTTTGGTGACCTTCTCGAAGTCCACCAGGTTAAATAGGCATGATCTGCCCTTATGAAGGCCAGAATTGGATCCAGTGTCTGAAGATTTCCTATGTCATTGTTAATCATTTTCATGATCATTCCTTCCATGGCTTTGCATATGAGGCTAGTCAGACTTATGAGTGTGGTTATCTGAGTCTGTAGATGGCCTACCCTTGTGTAGAGGGATGAATGTTTCAGTTCTCTATTCGCATGGCACAAAGCCTGTCTGGAAGCTAGGGTTAAATAGTGACTGTAGTGGTCCTGAAAAGTTGTGATCTGATGATGTCCATTTCATTCTTCCTCACCACTGGGTCCTTGGATCTGATATTGGATCCGAATTGGCCGTTCCAAAAGACAGATGCTACTGATCTTGAACTCCTCCCACTGCCATAATGCCCTGCATTTCCTCTAACTTCTCAGATCTCGTTTACTGCCTTCTTGGCTAGAAGTGATTGCGTTGGTCGCACACTACTTTTCCAGATAAGTGTTCCTTTCAGTGATTATTAGCTATCCTTTGTCTGTATTTTCTTACAGTTTATTATAACTTTTTTCTATACCTTTCCTCCCATTCTTAAGTGATCGTTGGCATTAGGGATGTGTTTTTCTGCCTTCCCATGCTTTTCCCTCCCATACGGCCATTGGTTTACATCCCTTTCCTTCCTTCCTTGCTGTTTCTTCGCTTTTCTCTATTTAAAAAAAAACATTCCCGATATTTTTAATTGTTGAATACAGTTCTTGTGGTGGTTACAGTTCTAGTGTGTGTGGTTTCTTACTGTCTCACTATGTGCTTGTGTGTCTGGTCAGTGGCGGACAAATCCACCAGATTTAAGCAGTGTGTCTCTTGTGGGCACAAAATCCCACATTCAGACTTTCTTGACAAATGTGTGTATATTGCTTCGGTGCTGCTTATTTGAAACAGGAATGTGAAGTGTGTGCAGCTTTTAACCCCCACGCTTTAGCAGATGTTGCAATAACTTAATATTGAAAGGGCTTTTGACCTTTTTCTGGTCAAGAATCTACCAAGCCTGGAGTCTCAAAGAAACGGGTCCCTCCAGCCTCCTCTGGGGCTTCTACTCCTGTTTCTGAGAAAAGGAAAAAATTGGCGGATCCCCTACCTTCTGATCTGAGGAAGATCAGGTCTTCTTCAAATCAGAGTTCCTTGGAACTGGCATTAATTTTCTCCAGATGTCACGCCTTCTCGGATCCAACCTACTTTGATTCCAATAACTACTGCTCTTATGGTGCCTTCAGATTCATCTAAGGTGGTTACATTTGGGATTCACCTTCTCTGAACAGGTCTTCTTCGGGTCTGAAGGCTTCGGAGTCAGAGTGTTGGAGACATACACTAAGATGAAAAAAGTCAACCTCTACTGTGAAGTCTACCCACTCTTCGGTCTCTTCTAGGTTTTCTAGACTCTCCCTGTCCGACATTGACAGGATGCTGTGGAGTTTACTCAAGGCTCAGATTTAGATGTGGCTTTTACTATCTCCATCCCATCTTGAATCTGTGAGAGTCCCGTCACAATGTCTTGCATCTCCTTTTCTGATCCGACATTCTGCTTCGGAACCCCAGGATCACTGGAGCTGAGGATAGTGCTTTCTTTGACTTCGGCAGTGTCCAGACTGGCTCGGCTGTGATGCTCTTTGATCAGAGTGGATCTTGTACCCGAGATGTCAGTTTTGGTTCTATACGGGTGGTTTCGGCTCTGACCTGGCCAGATCAGTCTCTTCCTCTTTGAGGCTTTGATTCTTGACATTTTTGATCCGGTGTTGTCTGGGGGCTATGAATCCGGAGTGGTGTCTTTCTTTTCTCCTTCAGCTTTGAGGAGACAGGAGAAAGGCTCTCTGGGTTTGTCAGCTTTCCAGGTGGCAGAGAGGCATTCTCTGAGCCCAGTGATGTCTCCTCTTCCTCTGAAACCTATGTAGTCCTCATGTGGTCCCAAGCCTTGGTCCCAGTTGTCCTGTCCATGGTCAGCCTGTCCAGGAAATCCTCCCCTCTGTGTTAGGATCCCCTTCCTCTTCCATATCCTCCCGTGAGTTTTCAGTGGAGGAGGTGCATCGAAAGGGAATGTGCAAGAGGAAGCACATAGACTCCACTTTGGAGTCTTTGAGGACACTGATCTCGATGAGGGAGAAGGGTTCCCCTGATCTCCATCTGATGATACTTCCTTTGGAAATATCCTAGAGATCCTGAAGCACAAGGGTGGATGGTCTGCCCATCCCCCTTCTGAGGAACCAGTGTTTCTGGAGGCATTCGGGACGGGTCCATGTACATCCTGGGTGTCCCCACCAGCAGATGAGCTTATTAATTTGGTCACCTGCTGCACTTGGAAGGAACCCTGTACCATGGAGCCGATCCCTAAGCACACTGACAAGTTCTTGTGTCCCCAGTCGGATCATCCTCACTGGAGCCAAGGTATTCCGGTTGATGCCTTCATAGTATCAGCTGGCACAAAGAAGGAGCTAGCGGAGTACAGCTCCTCTGTCCATCTCCCGAACAAGGAGTCTCTGACCTTGGACAGACTTGGGAAGTGCTTATACTCAGAAACCTTTACACAGAGAGCGCTAAACGGTTTTGGCAACCTTTGTGTTTTCATAGAGATTTGGTCAAGGAGATCACCAATTCTCTGAGTGCATGTTGAAGGAGAACTTTTAACAAGGTCTCTCCCCAAGTGTCGACTCTTGCGTCTTTGTCTAACTCATCGTTGAGGCTGATTTCCAACACTGTGGAAGGTACCTCTCAAGCAGCTGGATCGGGCATAACCCTAAGGAGACATGCCTGCTTGAGGCTTTGCGGGTTTGTGGAAACTTTTAAGGCGTCTTTTACTAATGCCCCCTTCAATGATGGCTCTTTGTTTGGACCATCAGTAAAGAACACACTTACTCACTTGTGAGCAAGTAGGAAGGACTCTGTCTGCTGTAGGGATTAAATTTTCTCCCCCTCAGAGGCCTTTTTGTAGGAATCAGTGTAGTGGGAAGAGAATGTGGTTCAAAAAGTCTCTGGGTTCTTTCCTGGATTGTCATGAAGAATCCTCATCCAGATCCAGAGGACAAGGGTTTAATAGAAGACATCATCAGAGGGACAGTGGGGTCCACAGAATCAGGGATTCAGCAAACCTTTCTCTGACAGGCCCTATCAGTGCTCCTGAAGCACTGCCTGACTGTCCTGCTCTGCAGGTAGTCAGGAGCAGATTGTCACCGCACCTAGACTCCTAGATAAAACTAACAAATAACATCTGGGTGCTAAACATAATTTCCAGGGGGGGGGTTAGTACATTCCCTTTCCCCACCTTCTGGAAGGAAGATCCCTTACATCCCAGCCAGTCAGAGGGAGTACATCATGAGTAAAGTTCAAAAACGTCTAGAGAAGAGAGTCATCCAGCCAGTCCCAACTGAGAAACAAGGATGTGGAACTTATTTATATTCTTTTTGGTGCCAAAAAAGACAGGGGACCTGTGGCCTATATTGGACCTGAGAAAACTTAATCTGTTTGTCAAGAAGTCAGTTTCACATGGTGACGTTTCAGTTCATTCTGCCGTTGCTACACAAGGACAATTGGATATGCTTAATAGACCTCCAGAACATGTGATCTGATATTGTTAATCCTCGTTCATTCCTTACGCATGGGTATCGGTTCCGACCTCGGAACTGAGCCAGCCATTTTCCAAGCTCGCATCAGCTAAACTCTTACACATAATCCCCCTCTCCCTGTTATCTCCGATTTCATTTGCCACGTTGCCATTCGGTCCTGTCAAGCTGCTTCTTTTGAGCTAAGTATAGTTATTTGTTGTCAGAATAGTTATTGATGCAACTTTCCTGTCAGAAAAGTTTCTATTTCGTTGTCTCTTACCCTATCGCATCTAGCTACCATAATTTCTTGAGCTTTTCTTCTCTTTTCTCTACTTTTCTACCGCAAGGTATTTCTCCCCTTACCATCATTGGTAATCCTTCCCTTTTTTTCATACATTCGGGTATTCTCTTGTACCGTTGCTGGTACCCTTTCTACTGTCTCCCTTTTTCTATCATGGCAGATAAGAAAGGTAGTCCAGGTTTTAAACGGTGTTCTGATTGTGGACACAAATTACCTACTTCTGATGCACACTTTGTGCATTTATTGTTTGGGGGCGTCCCATTTATCTGTTGACCCACCCTGTACTATCTGTGAAAATTTTTCTAACAGAACCTTGTTAGAAAGGAAAAACAAGTTGTTGCTGAAGGGACTTCTCAAATCTCCCTTTTCAGAGGCTATTTCTGGGTCGGAGGCCTCAACCCCTCCTAGAACCCATAAGAAAAGTTTGGATGTTCCTACTAAGGCTAAGTCTTTGCCTTCATCCCTGGCTGGGGACTCCCGCCAACCAAAACCTAAAAAGGCTAAAGTTTCCGCTCTGGAGCTCACTCAGTCAGCCCCAGTGCTTTTGGTGCCTAGACTCTCGGCACTGAGGCCTTCGGCTCCATTAATGATTTCGGCTCCATCTTCTCCTGCAGCCTTCACTATATCAGCACCGAAGGGCTCCTCGGTTCAGACTATTACTACTACTACTGTATCAACACCGACCGCTAAGTCGACGCAGACCTTGTCCACGTCAGCTCCGACATCTTACTCGGAACCGACGCCTCTATTGTTGGCTCCAGTTTTGTCAGTTCCAGCTTTGGTACCGACAACCACTTCGGCACTGATCTCCCTGTCTGTGCAGACTGTGAGCTCTGCACAGATGACTTCTTCGGTGCAGACACCCATAGTCCAGTCTCTCTCAGCACCGTTGTTCTCGGTGCGGACTGGTGAGGTGGGTACCGAGTTTGCCTCTTCTGTGGACAGGCCTGTTTCTCCCTCAGTCTCCTTGAGGTCCACTAGAAGCCTTTCCGAACACAATGTGCTGCGTCTTGTGGATCAAGTGCTCCTGGCCAGAGGTATTCCGCCCCCCAGGACCTATCCTTCCTTGGGAGGTGATCATCCATCTCCAAAGACCCCTTCTTATTCTCCTCCTTCATTGCCTTTGAAGTCTGTGGATATAGCACAGTCTTCCCCCTCTGCGGTTCCCTTTATGGATTTCACTAAGGAACCGCAGTTGCCTTCATGGCAGGAAAGTTTTGCTACGACCCAGGATGTCAGTTGTGACCTGCATAATTTGCTGCTCCACAGCCATCCGGGGACTCTGGGTCGGCAGGCTGAGCCACTTGGGGGAGTGGTGACCCCTGTCCTGGACATTCACTCCTCTTCAGGTGGACCAGCCTTCCAACTGATGGAGAAGGCTTTCACTACTGCTGGCGATACTGGACTGTCTATCCCCCCGCCCTCCTCTGGTACACTGGTTTCACAAGTTGCACCTAGTGGACACCGGGTGCAAGGGCCTCAGGACATATTCCCACAGGAAACCCCTTTTCCGCTTTCTTCCCCAGCTTCTTCCACTGAGGAAGTCCACCAGAAAAGTTTGTATAAGAAGAAGCACATGGACTCCACTGAGGAGTCCCTCGCTGAAGATACAGACTTTGATGAGGGGGAAGGATCCCCTCGGTCGCCGTCTGAGGTATCCTTCGGTGATGTCCTCAAAATCCTTAAGCAGAGAGGTGACTGGCAGTCCTCTAATCCGACCTCTGAGGAGTCTGTGTTCCTGCAGGCTTTTCGCGCCCGGCTCCCTACGTCCTGGGTTACTCCACCTGCCGATGAACTTGTCTGGCTTATCGTGCAAAGTGCGTGGAAGGCTCCTGACACCATCAAAGCAATTCCCTGGAAGCCAGATAAGTTTGTCCCCTTCTGCTATGAATCCCCATTGGTCAAAAGGTCTTCCTGTGGATGCTTTGGTGGTGGCGGCCGCAACTAAAAAGGATCTGGCAGAAGAAGAAAGCCAGATTGTCCATCCACCAAACAGAGAGTCCCAGGCCCTGGAAAGGATAGGGAAGCGCACCTTTGCATCAGCGACCTTTACTATCAAGTCCCTGAATTATATGGCACATTTTACCAGGCTTCAAAGGGATCTGATTTCCGAGCTCTCTGAAACCGTGGCTGGTGCCATGTCTGATGAGGTCCGTGACAAAGTGGCCTCTCAGCTGGCCACCGTTGAGTCAATATCTAACTCCTCTATGCGACTAATATCTCACGCATCAGAAGGAGCAGCTAGAGCAGCGGGTTCAGCTGCGGTATTGAGACTACACGCCTGGATGCGCTTCGCGGAACCCTTTAAGGCTTCCTTTAACTGTCCCATTGAGGCCTCTTCGTTGTTTGGACCCAAATTTAAAAGCACACTGGCCAGATGTGAACAGGTTGGTAAGACCCTTTCTGCCGTAGGTGTAAGTTATTCTTCCCCTTAATGTGCTTTCTCTCAAAACCAAAAGAGTGGGAAGAATATGGTTCAAGAAATCTCAGGGTCCCTTCCATGACTCACAGGCCGAGTTCTCCCCTAGAGGCATTGGGGGAAACTCACAGGAAAGACTCTGCTTTCGGGGCAGAGGAGGTCCACGTAACCAGAGTTCCAGAGACTCTTTCCCTGGCCAATCCTTCCAGCGCTCCTGAAGAGCGGCCCAGCTCCTTTCCTCTGGAGGTGGTTGGGGGTCGTTTCACCTTGTACCCTTCTGCCTGGCTAACCATCGCCACCGATTCTTGGGTACAAAGGATCATAACCAGAGGTTATCATATCCCCTTCGATATTTGTCCTGTTCCTTCGAAAAACTTTCCCGACGTTCCACCCAGTCAAAGGGAGGAAGCAGCACTAGAGACAGAAAAGCTGCTAAGAAAAAGAGTCATTCAAGTAGTCCCTCCAGACCACATAGGATCCGGATTCTACTCAAGACTATTTTTGATGCCAAAGAAAACCGGGGACTGGAGACTAATTTTGGATCTCGGTGTGTTGAACAAGTTTGTGTGAGTACAAAAATTCCAGATGGTCACAATACAGTCTATCCTCCCGCATTTGTAAAAAGATGATTGGATGTGCTCAATAGATCTTCAAGATGCGCACTACCACATAAAAGTGGACAGGCCATCAAAAAGATTTCTGCGCTTCCGTGCGGGAGCCAGTCACTACCAGTTCAGAATACTGCCCTTCGGACTCTCTACAGCCCTCAGAGTGTTCACAAAGTGCATGGCGGTCGTCACAGCTCACTTGTGACCAAGGATTCCAGGTGTTTCCATACCTAGACATCAGGCTCATTTCCGCCCCCACCAGACATCTACTGGAAGAAGCCCTGGCATGCTCTCTCCTCGCTGCACAAAGTCTAGGCATAACCATAAACTGGCAAAAATCCAATCTCACCCCATCTCATTCGACAGAATTCATAGGGGCTATCTTGGACACAAAGAACTGCAGAGCTGCCATTCCTGAGCACAGAATTTTAAGGATAAAGCAACAACTGATTCCAGTCCTTTCAAGGGAGAAATCCACAGCTCACTCTATCCTACAGCTGTTGGGCTCCATGGCAGCCTCCATCACCATTGTCCCCCTGTCCAGTTTCATATGAGGCTGCTACAATGGCTACTGCTCACCCAATGGCATCCTTTTCAGCATCCTCTTTCAGCCAAGGTTCGAGTAACCCGCAGGTGCAAACAAGATTTAAATTGGTGAATGACACACAATCTGTCACAATGGTCTTGCCCCTTCTCCCCCCAGCAACCCAAGGCCTCAGTAACCACGAATGCCTCCCTGATTGGGGGGGAGGGTTCGGCTATGTCAGGTACAGACAGTCCAAGGCACTTGGTCCGAACTGGAGGCCCATCTGCATATAAATGTTCTAGAGCTGAGGGCGGTGCTTCTGGCATTGCAAGCATTCCATCCCCTCCTGCCATCTGGGATGATTGCGATTCAATCAGACAACATGGCGGTGGTCTTTTACATCAACAAGCAAGTTGGAACCAAATCTTGCCCCCTTTGTCGAGAGGCCATGAGGATATGGCAGTGTGCGATGGCTACCAACCATTTTCTTCTAGCAACGCACATTCCCGGGAGTTCCAACTTGATAGCAGACAGACTCAGCAGGTGCATTCTACAACCTTACGAGTGGTCCCTGAATCCCTTGATAGCGGCTGAAATCTTCCACCGCTGGGGCTGTCCTTGCTGCGACCACTATGCATCCCCGACCAACTACAAATGCAGCAAACTACTTCGCCCTGATTCCCCCTCCAGGACAGTCACCCAGGGACGCTCTAGTCCACGATTGGCCCTCGGGTCTTCTTTATGCATTCCCACCTTTTCCCCTCATTCCCCAGTTTCTGAAGAAAGCCCGTTGGTTAAAGAGCAAGATTATCCTCATAGCACCATATTGGCCTCATCAGATTTGGTTCCCCTTCCTTTGGCCTCATCAGATTTGGTTCCCCTTCCTTTGGCCTCACCTATTAGATCGACCATGGATTCTCCATCCAACCCCGGAGTTGATCTCACAGCTACAGAACCTGATTCATCCCAACTTGAACAGCCTGAAGCTCACAGCTTGGCTACTCCAATTCCCTTGATTACCAGGCAAAACGATCTTTCTTTACCAGTATGTGACATCCTCATTGCATCTTATAAGTCTTCCACTAGAATCACTTATCTAAGCAAGTGGAAAAGGTTTACCTGTTGGCTGAAAGATAAACAAGTAGATCCCTTCTCAGCACCAGTGTCGATAATAATAGACCATCTGGTCGACCTTTTCCAATCGGGTCTGTCTACCTCTACCATTAGAGTTCATTTGGCTGCATTTTCTAATTTCCACGAGGGTGTCCAAGATTCCTCTGTCATGTCTCGCATATTGTGCAAGACCTTCATACAAGGTGTGAATCATCTGAAGCCACCTTTTAGAGAACCTATTCAGCCATGGGATCTATCTTTAGTTCTGCAAGCTCTGACAATGCCACCCTTCAAACCAGCTTCTTGTCATGGAAAACCTTGTTTTTGGTCGCCATTACTTCTGCCAGACGTATTTCTGAGCTTCAGGCTTTGTGCATCAAGAGTCCATACTTGATTTTTCATAGAGATAGTGTCTTTGAGAACTAATCCTTCATTTCTGCCAAAAGTGATATCTGAAATGTCTATTAATCAAACCATTGAATTGCCAGTTTTCTTTCCCAATCATTTAAACAGAGGAGAGTATTGCCTACATACCCTAGATATCCACAGGCAAATCTGTTTTTACTTACAGGACTAGGTCCTTTCGTAAGTCTGACCAGTTATTTTTGGCCTTTTCTGGACCTAGATTAGGATCTGCTGTTGCTAAGGTCACATTAGCTAGATGGTAAAAGGACTGTGTGACCTTCATTTATACACAATGTAATATCTCGTTGCCTACTACCATGAAAGCTCATTCAACAAGGTCGGTGGCAATTTCTGCTACCTTCCATGCCAGAGCTTCTTTATATGACATTTGTGCAGCTGCAACTTGGGCTACACCTCATACTTTCATCAATCATTACAAATTGGATTTGGCCTCTCTGGGAAGAGCATCTTTTGGTTCTGTGGTGCTCAGGAATGTCCTTCTATGAGAGCCTCCCAGGAATAGTTAGCTGGGGACTCTGTCCCATGTGTAAGGAATGAACGAGGATTAACAATATCAGATAAAGAAGTTATGTCTTACCATAACGTTCCATCTGTATTGTTGATCCTTGTTCAGTCATTACGACCCTCCCTCCTTCCCCCTCCTGTAGCTTCTAGTGGATCTCACCATCCAGTTCTGTTAGGTTATTTGACCAGAGGTATCCTCTACCTTCTTTTGTCTTGGAAACTCAATTTGAGGTAACAGGGAGAGGGGGATTATGAGTAAGAGTTTAGCTCGAGAGTTTGAAGCTGACGCGAGCTTGGAAAATGGCCAGCTTGGTTCTGAGGTCGGAACCGATACCCATGCATAATGACTGAACGAGGATCAACAATACAGATGGAACGTTATGGTAAGATATAACTTCTTTTTATCACATAAAGATCAACAGATGGTCCAGGAGACATCTGCGCTTCCTCTAGGAGCCAGTCATTACCAGTTTAGAGCACCGCCCTTTGGACTCACCATAGCCCCCAGGGTGTTTACCAAATGCATGTCAGTAGTGGCAGCTCACCTGAGACTGCAGGGATTCCAGGTGTTTCAGTATTTAAATGATTGGCTCCTGTCAGCACTATCAAGGCATCAACTGGAGTTGGCAATGCAGTACCTGTATGCATACTTTTCATCGACTAGAGATTACAGTAAATTTGGCAAAGTCTAATCTGACACCTATGTAGATGATAGAGTTCATAGGAATGCAACTGAACACTGTCACGCAGGTAGCAAACCTACTGTTGCAGCATGTGTCATCTCTGAGGCAGCAATTTCAAGTTCTGCTGGATGCGCCCAGTCCTCCAGCAAGACTTATCCTAAGAGCTCTCGGCTGCATGTTGGCTGCCATACTTCCGGTGCCATTGGCAAGGTTCTTTGTGAGTACTTCAGTGGACACTAGCTATTCAGTGGTCCATCCTGTCTCATCCCTTAACTGTTCTGATCAAACTGACTTCAGTCTGCAAGTGGCATCTTCAGTGGTGGATGCTATCGGATGATCTCCATCTGAGTGGACTCCTTTCCCTTCAACCACCATTGGCCATAGTGACCATGGACACTTCCTTATTGGGGTGGGGAGGCATTTTGAAGGAAGATTGGTCCAAGGCAAGTGGTCCATCGTAGAGACCAAATTGCACATCAGTGTTCTGGAGATGAGAGCAGTCTTTCTGATGTTGCAATGCTTTCAAGACTACCTATCTCTTGGAACGATAGCAGTTCATACAAACAACATGTCAGTAGTCTGGTATATCAACAAGCAGAGGGGGAACTTGTTCTTACCCGTTATGCAGAGAGGCCATAAGAGTGTGGGAATGGCGATCGACTCAAAATGCATTCTGGTTGCAACACACATTTTCAGGGAGACCAGTGTTCTTGCAGACAGAGTCAGCCAATCCATTCTGAGTCCATACATGTGGTCCCTGAGTCAGTCAGTGATAAACCAGATAATTTGCTGATGGGGCTAACCTTGCTTCACCCTTTTTGCATCCCCCTTGAACACCAAATGCAGCAAGAACTTTACTCTGATCCCCTGACTGGGGAGCCACTCAGGGATGCTCTAATACATGATTGGCCTCTGGGCTCCTGTACGCCTATCCTCCAATCCCATCAGTACAGAAAGTTCTGCAGAAAGCCAGCAGGATCAAGAGCATGCTAATCCTCGTAGCCCCCTTCTGGCCTCTTCAGGTATAGTTCACCTTCTTGTGGTCTCACACCAGATATTCACCGTGGAAAGTTCATCTTTCACCCATCTGAACACCAGTTCCCCAATCTAAGATCATTGAGACTAACCACTTAGTTTCTCACTTCCATTGATTTTTAGAAAGTCCAGGCTAGCCTCCCCCATCTGAGACATCATTCTTGCTTGTCAAATACCTTCTAAAATGGAAAAGATTTTCACTGTGGGCATGAAATCAGAACATTGACCCTTTCTCAGCCAGCTCCCATTTCAGCAGTTCTGCTTTTCCCAAGTTTTCTTTTTCAGGAGCGAGCCAGTTTTTGTATGATTAAATTACAGTTGGCAGCGATTGCTAACTTTCACATCGCAGATGATTCACATTCACTAGCTTCCATCTTGACATCTAGGTTATGCAAGGCCTTCATACGTTAGTTTCTTCTTAGGCTGCCTATTAAAGATACTTCTACTCCTTGGGATCTGAATGTAATCCTAGAAGGTTTCACTCAGAGACCCTTTCAACTGGCTGATTCCTTTGACATAAAGTTTTTAACCTGGAAAACCATGTCTCTTGTGGTCATTACTTCAGCCAAGAAGGTATCAAACCGGCCTTATCTAAACTGCTGTATATTTCCTTTTTCAAAGACAGACTATCTCTGAGGAAGAATCCTTCTTTTATGCCTAATGTGGTCACGGAAGAGAATATAAACCAGTCTATTCACCTTCCAATTTTCTTTCCTAACTATGCCAACAAGGGTGAGTATATGTTTAATCTCCTTGATGTTCATAGACAGTTGCATTTTTAGAAAATCTGAACAACTATTCATCTCCTTTTCTCCCAATCGGTTAGGCCAAGCAGTGTCAAAAGTAACACTAACTAAATGGATCACAGATTGCATTTCCACCATTTACTCTCTGAAAGGACTGCAGTTGCCTCTTCCACCAAAGGCCCACTCTACTAGTTCAACGTCTGCTTCTTCGGCTTTTTTGGCTAGGATCTCTGTTGATGACATCTGTGCTGCGGCAACCTGGTCCACATCACATACCTTTGTTTCACATTATAAACTGGATATACTTTCCAGAAATAGATCATTCTTTGGCTCCGTGTTGCTCCAGCATATCCTTCCACAGGGACCACCCAGGGAAATTATGTAGCTAGGGACTCTGACCCACTGGTGAGGAAGAATGAAATGGACAATATCAGATTTAGGAGTTATACACTTACCATAACTTGGTATCTGTTTTGTCCCATTTCATTCTTCCTTCCAGCCCACCCAAACTTCCCCCTTCCAGGAAGTCTAGAGGCATCTAGAAGAGTTTGAGCTTCGTAGATCTCTGTCTTGAGTTTCAGTTGAGGGGAATGGTGGTGGTGTTCATATTTGTTATTGGCATACCTTTCTTTCACCTTTTTCTGAGGTAGTAAACTCGATGTGAGGAGTTAGAGGAGATGCAGGGCATTGTGGGAATGGGAGGAGCTTGAGATTAGTAGCATTTGTATTTTGAAACGGCTAGTTCGGTTCCAATATCGGATGTAAGGACCCAGTGGTGAAAAAGAATGAAATAGGACAACACAGACACCAAGCTATGGTACGTACATAACTCCTAATTTCATGCTATTTAGGAGACATCCTGGGATATTATTGGGGCCTATCGATGCAGTATTCTTGGCCAGCAAAGCGAGTGGAGGACCTGCCCCCTAGTGATAGTTGGAGGGAGGTTGTGTTCAATGGTATTTCTGAGGGTTGGCTGGGGGAAGGGGTAAAATTAGAGCTGAATTTGTTGGCCAGTAGATTTGCTTTATTTTGTGGCTTAGAGTAGACTGCTGCATGTATAAATAGTTCTGCACATTGTGGTATACTGCCTTTGAAATTGTGGGCATAGCTGAAAAAAACTTTGTGGTTGTACTTGGCCTGGGAGGCTTTTTGAACTCAAACATGGCTTTGGTAGACTTGATTTGCCTGCTGAGTAGCTTGTATAGATTGCTGAGAGATTTTGTGTCCTGATGGGCTATGCACTCATTTTTGTCATGATTTATCTTTTCTTTGGTATATAACCTATTGATGATAGGATTCCACCAGGGTGGTTTGTTTTTTTGAGTTTGTTCTGTGCTTATTTGGTAGGTACAGATGTCTGTATGCATCTATTAAAACAGTTGCACAGGGTTTCTGTGAATAATTCTGCATAGGTAGTAGAAAGTTTCGGGACGTTTAAATATTTCTAGTTTCCTACTTAATAGTAGGAAGCTTGCCTTAGAATAGTTCCTAAATGTTTCAGAGTTAGCAGGAGTCCTTTTTATTTCAAAGGAGATAGGTTTGTGGTCTGACCTTACCAGAGAGGACATTACACTAGTGTGTTTGCAGCTTTCTCTCATCTTAGTCAGGACCAGAGCCATTAGTTCACACCTCTAGTGGGTGTTTAGACCGTCTGTTCCAGGATGTTTCTGTTGACAGAGTCCAGGAGTCTCTGGGCCTGCAAGCTTGGGGTCGTGAATGTTTCCCAGTTTGAAGTGGGGTAGATAAAGTTACCCATGAATATGGTATTGGGTTGAATGGTGAGCATCTACAGTAAGATTCAGTATGTGTTATGAGTTTCCTGGGTCATAGAAGGGGGACTTGTAGCTTATAAGGTTAAGGTGTGAGATTTTGCCTGTGGTAATTTGGACATGGGAAGCTGAAGTGCATCTTTGTGTTTTCTAGCCTTGAAGTATTTTTGTTTTCAATGAAAATCAAGACATCTCCACCTTCAGTCCTTGCCCATGCTGTATCTGATCTAAATGTGTGGAAGGCATTGCATCCTTGCACTGCTGGGTACTCTCTGCAATTTGTAAGCCAAACGTCTGCATTCTCAAAGGTGAGGGGAGCTTGAAGGGAATGGACGTTCTTCTTTAGACTGCTGGCATTGAGTAATAGCAAGTTTAAATTTTTTAGGGTTGCGTTTGCTATGTCAGAAGGTTTGTCAGTGTGGTATTACCAAAAAATGGCACAATGGGGGAGGATGGTGTTTTAAGCAATATTCAAAAGCCTATATGGGATAGATGCAGTCCATCCTTGGTGCAAAGCAGTGCGGCCTTTCAGCCATATTATCCCATGCTGACGAATGTTATGTTCCTTTAGAGAGACACCAAAAATTAAGCCAGTTATTCAATCATCATCTGTTAGTGTTGTAGTATCATCCTGGAGAAGGTAGAATGCTACTTAGTTCTAGGCTCTTACCAACCTGGAAGACCCAGTCTGAGAGCTCTTTCATGTTTGTCATCATATAGTCAAAGGAGGTATGTTTCAGGTCATTTACACCCATGTGGACTATGAGAAAGTCATACGGACTGTGACCAATTCATACTGGTATTTCATTCTGGTGATCTTTGTGAATGCATGATATGGCAGATCCTAGCCCTTGATAGGCAGTGGAGCGTGACTTCCTCTTTACTCAGTGTGGTGATTGGGACATCTGCGTGTCTCACAATGGGCTTAGAAGTTGAAGGCTGTATGTGTTGTAGTGGGTGTTTGGATGTGCTTTTGGTGCTGCTGAGAATGTTTGTGCTAGTTGCAGTATCTGGGTGGTCTTTGTGGTTTACAAAGATGACATTTTAAGAGCCTCACCATATGTGGGTTTGTGTGTTCAGTCCTTGTGTGGTGGGTGTAGTGTGTACATTACTGACAACCTGATTGGTGTTGAGTACTTGTATGTAAGAGTTTGAATTTGTATAGTTACATCTCCTACATACTTTATCAGTTTGTGTAAGAATTGGTTGTCAGTAAATGTGAGGCAATTGTTACATTGGCTTGGGGTGCACATATTCACTAAGATGGCTCTGGAGATAACAGGAGAGTTCATTTCCATGAATACAGATTTTCCAGTTTCAGTAACTTCTCAGGAAGGATCTCCTTCAACAGCAGAGACATGTGCTTCATTACTTCTTCAGAGTCTTCATGTCACAACCTGAAATCTGAGTAGTTGATTCCTGATAGAGCATTGTTGTCTTCTGTTTGAATTTTGCATGAAAACAGAAAATCTGTTATGGTGAAGTCTTACTAAAGTAAAGATGTGATTACTAGCTACATTCTGCAAATTTGTTACATTTCCTTAGGCAGACATAATAAGAGTTCTAGACAACTTGATTCACATTACAACGGTGTGCCTTATTTCTCTTTTAAAGTGCATTGTTCTGCTTCTGTTACCAACCTACGTACTTAAGTTGTTTTGCAGGGCATTCTCCATTTTAAACCAACTCCAATTGAGTGGGTTCCTGTATAAGCTTTCTCCTCTGGGTTTGAAAACCTCCTCTTGATTCTGTTAAACTGCCTTTGTAAATCAATGCTGTTATTACATGTTGATTTGAATATTGAGTTTCAGAATTACACATTTTGATGTGTAGGATACCTTTCAGTGTATAGCGTAAGGATAGTTTAGTTGTCTACTAATCCTTCCTTTATGTCCAAGGTCACATCAGGCATTGCTTTTAATCAAATGATCAGTTACCAGCCTTTTATCCTGATTGCTAGGACCTTTGTGAGAGGGTTTTGCATCACATGGATCCTCAGAGACAAATTTGAGCATATACTTCTTGAACCAAAAGCATCAGATAATCTGATTATAGTTCTTTTTCTTATTCTCCATGTAAGTTGGGTCTTCTATTGGATCAGTAGCAATTTCTGAGTAGTTAGCTAACTCTTGGTTGTAGTATAACTTGACTAAGTGAATCCTTTAATAGTCATGTTACAGTTTAATGTACCAGTGGTACTGCTGCAATTTTGGCTTCCTTTAAATGCGTTTCAGCAGTTGATGTCTGTGAGTCAGTGTTTTGATTGTCAATTCACACTTACAATCAGTTATTAATTTAATTTTCTATTTCAAAGAAAGAGGAGGTTTTGCTGTTGCAGATTATCAGGACATGGCAGGCAGAGGGCTCCAACTGTCTTTGTGATATAAAACATATTTAGTTAGCTGTGTGACACAAAGGTTGAAGTCCTGAGTGCACCCCCTGTAACCCATGTTCATATAGCTGCCTTATCTTTGGAAGGGGAAGCTGGGAGAATGAGGAATGAAGAAATTACTCCTGCTCTGTTTTTGCGGAGGGAACACTGAGGGTTGTATATCCTGGAGGCACTGAGAAGTTGTACAAGTCTCCAGTGGAGGTCATGGACTGACAAAAGAAGCTTGCATTTGAGGGTGGACAGACTTGAAGTGGTATCACTTCAGATGTGGGGACTGCACCTCACTAGCCAGTCTACTACTCCCCTTTTGAAGGTACATTCCTGTACATAATAGATTTGGCAAAGGTATACAAAACACCTCAGCCAGCCAGCATTATAACAGTTTCCATCTTTCCCATTCCTTGCCTGGTGCAGCAGTGAAGTAACAGTCTACTGAATTTGAGATCCCTCTGTAAAGAGGGCCTTTCTGAAAAGGTTCATCTCCTGTGTTGCCATCAGTGCATGATGAAATGTGTCAGATGAAATAATGGAGATATTCTGAGTCCTGAATTCAGTGGTAGTTAGAATGATTCAAAAAATAAAACTCTGCGTTCTTGCCACATATTTTCTCTTATTTTGTACTGAAGTAAATCAAACCCAAACGTCATTGCCCAGAGAAACTTCTCCTCAGACTCTGGTCCTAACTGGATTCTCCTAAAATTTAAAACTCACAATGGCAAACCACTGCTAATTGCTGCAGCCTTTCTACCACCCCACACTCCCCTAAATAAATTCAGATCACTTGTTCTAGGAAACTCTTTCATCTGACGTGATATTTTCCTAGCAAACCTATGTCTCCTTCAACTCGTAGAAGCACCAACAACACTTTTCCTTAGGTCCTCTAAACACTCCACACTCTGCTGGATTATTACAGACATGCTAAACTCCATTGCCAACATAAACATTCTGCACTGTCACTAAGCGACCACTGCCGAGTCACCTGTACAGTTATTAATTCTATAAAACTACCACCAGTTATAAAAGCCTTCAGAAACCAGAATAGCATAAATATAGACAAACTCAGAACCTTTCTCACAGCCAACATATACTCTCCTTATATGACCTTATTACAACAGCCGTAAGTCTAACCAACTTTCTGCTCCAGCTGCAAGCTTAAATTCTTCCCACTTAATCACAACCTTTATAAACCCAGCAAAACTGAATCACTATCCACGGAACTCAAATCTATTTTAATTCTAAGGGATGACGCTTGGCAAAAATGGAAACTGATCTCACAACTGACAACACCACCTCTTTTATAGTCTTGTGTAAAATAGCCAAAAAGTCCATCAAAAAATACAAAAGACTGCTGCAAACAATGAAGCAAATTACTTTTTTGCATTCCCCCAAACACTTTTGGAAAGAGGTTAACCTACAGAAAGAAAACCTCCTCATGATACCCTGCCTATAAACACCATTCAATGTGGCACAGCAATACTTTATCCAGACTGTTTCCATAAAGAATTTAGCAATCCCGTATTAATAAACTCCACACCACCTACAGATCATGCGTTGCCCACCACTTCAAATTCATAATTCCAAAGATGTGTCTATTCTACTTGAATTTTTTCCACTAACACCCCTCCTGAATCTGTCAAAGTAAACCCCTGGTTTGTATGTCATTATAGAGAACATGTATGTCTTCCTCTCACCCACACATATAACCAGTGTCTTAGATAAAGCATCATGCCACAGGTTTGGAAAACTGCTCTAATTAAACCCCTCCCAAAGCAAACCAATGCCAAAGATACTGCTGGCTTCCATCCAATATCCAGCTTCCCAATTCTGGGCAAACTTCTTGAAAATATAGTCTACACCCAACTCTCCCTCCATAACCAGCATTACCACCTGCTGTTTTTCAGACAGCATGGATTCTGGCCTAGAAATACTTTTGTAGCTCTTTGTTCCATAACTGATGACATCCTGCTGAACTCTTAGTGACCTCTTACAGGTGCCCTATTTATAGACGTGACAAAGGCATTTGACCTCATTGACCACTGTCTTCTCCAAAACCACCTAAATGAAATTGGTATCAGTCCAGATGTCGGTACTCACTGACTGACACTTCAGAGTTAGAAAAAAATGTGCACATCCTACTTTATGTAATTACTCTGAACTACTCTATTGTTGCTTGCATTTCTGTATTTTTCTTTGGGAAATGTTTTGTTTTCACTCAGGCTGTACCTTAAATTGGTCAGTATTGATCAGTGCACTATCCCACTAAACAAATATAAATGAATAAATAATTAAATGACATAAGTATATGAAAACTGAAGTACTGGTAATTATACTGAAACCGAAAACACTGTGGGATTTTGATTACTGTCACTCTAGAGAAACTTGTCAGGTGACTACTAATGTGGTGGATATTTAGTCACTTTTTTGCATTGAGAGTTCATCTTTTCCATTTTCTGAGAGAGGCTGGAAGTGGTAAAGGAAAATTCTGTAGTGTTGCACTTTTGAATGCTACTACCTCACTGAATGGGTGCAAAGTGTGTTTTGTCTGGCAAGCCATTTAAGATATATTTATCTGTATAGTTGAAGGACTTTTTCTGTGGCCTCTGCTGTTTGTTGTGTGTAGGAAGTTGCCACCTAATGGCCACTTTTAGGTTCATAGTTAAGAATTAGGTATTAGTCTGCAAACTGTTAACAAAGCTAGCTAATAATCGGGGTCACAATCGATCCCTGTGTCTTCTGAGAAGTAAAGACCTTAACCATTATGCCAGACCCTCCTCCCATGTTGCAGATAGCAGAGTATAAAAAATGTATAGTTGGGAAAGATAACTAGCTTTATGCCAGGAAATGTTGCCATGGCCCATAAGTTTTAAACAAAAAGAAAACAGAACAGAAGTTGGTTATATAGTTTTATGGTGAGTACTTAATACTTCTGTAATATCTGCAAGGGAGACATATGTGCCTTAATTACTTATTTCCATTTTTGTTTTGGAAGTCTGCTTGTCCTGACTTGTGCCTTCTTAGCAATGCTTTACACTTTTTGCATGTCTTTATGATCCTGTGCTACGGTTTCCTCTGTCTTTTCCTTGGCTTGCCTGCAACTTGTACACTGAAATGCGTTGTGTTCATCACTTAGTTGGCCACGCGTATGTAAACTGCTTTTCTAGGACTTTTACCTCCTTATGTCTTTCCACATTATTTCTGCACATTTATTGTATTCTAGATAAGTTTCTTTAGTATGAGGAACTGATTTATGGTGCCTAGCTCCAGTGTTTGTACCTGGAAAGCATCAGCCTAGCACCTCAGTGTTCCAGATGCAATGCCAATATAGATGAACAGTACAGCAGGAGGAAAAGGTGAGTACACCATGCCTATAAATTAAGAAAACTCGTGTAAGGATGTGCTACTGCATGGATGACTTATTTCTCTTAATTTTTTTTCAGGATGATTATCTTATATAACTGTACTATGTTTTCTTGAGTAATTGTTTATTAACAGTTCCAGTTAATAAGCTCAGCAAGTCTAGAATAGAATACCATTGTTGCACATATTTCAGCAGTTTGTATAATTTGTAATTGTCCTAAAGCAAAGGTGTTGAAAAGGTAACACGTTTGTATAAATTATAATTTGAGTAGTGCCGTTTCCAGCATATGAGTACTGCTAGCTGTTTTTCTACAAAAAATTGGTAATCTGAGAGTAGTTTAAACTGCATTTAATGAGCTGGTTCACTGCTGTAATGCAATAGGTTAGCATATTAATGAGTTAAAGAAAATCTGCATACTAGTCGTAACTGATAAACTTGTGTTTTTAAAAATGCATAGAGATGAGAATGTTGTGCCAAATCTTGTAATTAGTTGGCTGCCGAATAAAGATAATTGTGATGGAATGTGTTCTCTTACCAATAGGAAATTACAGCAAGGAATACACTTTGTGATTAGAGATTGTCTTACAAATATGAACCCTTTTTCCTTTTTATTCAGCTATTTCTCCTTCCCTCCCATGTTAAATATTTTTTGATTGTTTGTCTTTAGGTCTGAAATATAAAATAGCTTACACTTGGCTCCTTGTGCGGGTATGAAATGAAAGTTCCTTGCAGCCAACTCCATGCATGATGTCAGGTCAGGTTGTTGTGTCTTTTTGGCTTTTCTCGGTTAGGGGTCGCCACAGTGGAACTCCGGTCCGCTAATGATTGGTAGTTGATTTTTACGTGCCGAGTTACCAGCCCTGATGCACAACCTTCAACGAAGGTATGCCCATTCACGCACGTCTCCACTCAGAAGACGCTCTAGCTGAGAATCGAACCGGACAGCGTCTTACTGTGAGGCGACAACGCTACCGCAGCACAGGTCAGGTAAAAATGTGAAATAGTATAGGTAGTAGGTTGACAGAATTATTGGCAGTTCTTGTTAAGGCCCTTATTCTTGGTCCCGTGTTTTGGGGTGAAAGGTCAAGGCCGACACATTTAGTCATGTTTTGGTTCAAAGTTAAAGAGCCACTCATTTATGTTTCAAGGTCAAAGGCCAGGGTTCACCTACTTGGTCAAACCCTTCTTTATATAAAAGGCAGATATCAGTTAATAGGTCAGTAGTAGTCCACCCCCTTTCTTTCAAGCAAGACCACCTTTCAATTTGTGAAAAGCCTGTTTAGTCCACTGTAGGTCTTCTGTTTTGTTCCACTCACCCTTAAAAAATTTAACTTACTAATTTAATTTTCACATGTTCCGTTAACCTCCTTGTGTGTGTACACATGATAAATTCCAAAATGTATACATTTCTTTTTTTTTAATTAGGAAATTCCCACCAGACTGGTTTTAGTCTTGCTTGGAACTGCAAAATACAAATGTGAATTTTGTAGTTATCCATTGCACCAGACTGCTGAGAGCTTTTCAAGTTCGGGAGTAGTTGGAAATTCAGGCCTGCATTTGTCCCGTTATCAAGGCTGTATGGAGGATTTTAGAACACCATACGTTAAGTTCCCTTGCATACAAAACTAATTGAGAAATTGTACAGAGAGACTGCTCTTATTTCTCTCGTCAGTCACCATCATCTGCTAGATTCAGAACAGGGAAAATAATTATTTAATGTTGATTGGAATCACAATATAGAGAACGTCTTTGATCTGTTTAGCAGCATGGACTGTATAGCTTTGAATATGTTTGGCATTTAATTAAAAAAAAAAAAAAAAAAAAAACAACTTTAGCCTTAAAAAAGTATATATTGTAAAATGCTAGCAGTAATGTCATACAGGGTGGATGTTATTGCAGAAATAATGGACTGCCCATGAGTGTTGTAAGGCCTGATGCTGCAGTTGAAGGGAGCCTCCACCCCATTTTGTTCCCCTATCATACCTATCATGGAGGACATAATCTTTCAAATTTTCATATTTTTTTTAGTATACACCCTTTTGATATTTTTGATGTATAAAGGCTCACAGTTACAGAAGCATATGTAGTCGTAGGAGGAAGTATTTTTACATTCAAAACTTAAATTTTATGTACGTATTTAGTGTGGGTATGTGTGTGTACATTATACTTACATACAGTGGATATAAAAAGTGTACTCACCCCTGTTAAAATGCCAGTTTTTTGTGATATAAAAAAATGAGAGCACAATAAATAATTTCAAAACTTTTCCCATCTTTAATGTGACCTATAACCTGTACAATTCAATTGAAAAACAAGCAAATCTGTTAAGGGAAAAATATAAAAAATGTACAATAAGCTGGTTGCATAAGTGTGCACACCCTTAAACTAATACTTTGTTGAAGCACCTTTTGATTTATTTACAGCATTCACGTCTTCTTGAGTACACACCTGCCATCAATTAGAGAGACTCTGATTAACCCCCAAATAAAGTTCAGCTGTCCTAGTAGGATTTTCCTGACATTTACTCAGTTGCCTGCTACAGCAAAAGCCATGGTTTGCAGAGAGCTTACAAAGTATCAAAAGGATCTTGTTGAAGGGTATCAGTCAGGAGAAGGGTACAAAAAAATATCCACAGCATTGGATATACCATGGAACACAGTGAAGACAGTAATCAAAAAGTGGAGAAAATATGGGACAACAGTGATGTTGCAAAGAACTGAATGTCCCTCCAAAATTGATGAAAATGAAAAGATGAGACGAAAACTGGTCAGGGAGACTGCCAAGAGACCTACAGCAACACTGAAGGAGCTGCAGGAATTTCTGGCAAGTACTGGTTGTGTACTACATAGGACAATAATCTCCCAATATTCTCCATATGTCTGGGACTATAGGGTAGGGTTTCAAGACAGAAGCCTTTTATTACACAGAAAAGCATCCAGGCCCAGCTAAAATTTGCAAAACAATACATAAAGTCTCCTAAAAGCATGTGGGAAAATGTGTTATGGTCTGATGAGACCAAGGTTGAACTTTTTGGTCACAATTCTAAAAGGTATGTTTGGCACAAAAACAACACTTCGTATCACCAGAAGAACACCATCCCACGGTGAAGCATGGTGGTGGCAATATCATGCTTTTGAGTTGCTTTTTTTCAGCTGGAACTGGGGCTTAGTCAAGGTGGATGGAATTATGAACAGTTTCAGATACCAGTCACTTTTGGCCTAAAACCTTCAGGCATCTGCCAGAAAGCTGAAGATGAAGAGGAATTTCACCTTTCAGCATGACAATGACCCCAAGCATGCATCCAAATCAACAAAAGAATGGCTTTACCAGAAGAAAAAGATGTTAAGTTGTCCAATCTCGCCTTCATTCTTGCTGGATTGGTTCGGAGCCGATCCTCGGCTCTGACTCGGCCACTTACTATAGCTCGAGAGCTCTTTACTGGCTCAAGGCTACCCCTTATCCCAGAATGCCCAGCGTCAGCTACCTAGATCTCATTTGCTGTTTTAGCTGCGAGGTTGTGTCAATGCTGGCTCAGGCTTAGTATAACTTTTTTTCTCTCTTAAATTCAAATAATTTGCTTAAAAAAATTGATATATTTTTTCTCACTTATGGTAGTTTGTAAGTTTCTTTTATTGTAAACCCCTTATCTCGTCCTTGTGGTGGTTTTTTGTGTTGTGTTGGCCGTCGCCCCTTAGTCGCTAGGCCTTCTGTTATTCCCTTAACTCGTTTAACTTGGAGAGTTCTTCCCCTCTTCCCCCCCCCCTAAGGACAGCCGTTTAAATTAGAGGCTCTCCTTTAAGGTATTTATTAATATAATTTTTAGTTTAATATTGTAGTGTAACTTTTTGGTACTTCAAAATGTCTAAGGAAGTTAAAACCTCAGGTTTTAAAATGTGTGACTCATGTTGCCAGAAGATGTCTCCGACAGATGGGCACACTGGTGTGTGTTTACTGCTTGGGGGCTCTGCACCTGAAGGACTCTTGTTCTATTTGTCGTGCCTTTAGTCCAAGGGTCCTGCAGGAGTGGAAAAACGAGCTTATCCTCCGTGGATTGTTGAAACAGGATTCTCCGGCTAAAGCATCTCAGCCAGTGAAACTTTTGAAACCAGTCAAGCTGTCAGCTCCATGTTCGGAACCGACCTGTGAGCTTGACATATCAAGTGTGTTGGTGCATCTGGCTCCGACAAGACTTCTCCGTCTGCTCCAACTGTTACTTCTGAGCCGTCTCGGAGCCACAAACGAGCTAGGTCTCCTTCATTGGAGCCGATTCGCTCAGTGCCACAATCACCACTTAAGAGCAAGGCCAGTCATCGCTCATCTTCCCACCTTCCTCTCGATCCTTGAGGTCATCAGATCAGGATGTGGAAAGAGTGGGTCAGTAGGTTGCTGAAGTCACAGGCCCTTGCTAAAATGCTTTCGAGCCCGCCTCAACAGGCTTTGGCTCCATCTGCTTCAATTTCGGTTCCTCCTCTGACTATGCTTAGTTAGGAGCCGGAGTCCATGGACGCTTCGATAGTGGTTCCTTCGGCTCCGATGACATCCTCTTCGGCTCCGATGTTGACTCAGATTACTTCGGTTCTTCCTCCCATCGAGGTATCTGGGCGCCGAAGCTCTCTCGTCTGCTCTGAGGGGGGAAGTGGCATCAGACCCTTGCCTTCGGCACAGAGTGGGATTCCTGTCTTTTCAGAGCTGAAGCCCTCTTTGTGTTGAGACCATGACGCCTTCGAGGTCGTGCGAAGAGTGCTGTCCCCAGAGATGGCCCCACTATTGGTTCCATTGGCTCTGGCCCTCTCGGTGCCTGTGACAACCTCTGCTCCTCCTCCAGCCCCAAAGCATAGGGAACCTATGCCCCAGGGCACCCCATTGGGTGAACCCTCTTCTTCCAAGTCCTCCCCAGAGCATTCTGAGCAGGCTTTCCAGAAGAAAAAGTGCAAGAGGAAGCACCAAGACTCCCCTGAGTCTTATCACCTCAGATACAGACCTGGATGAATCAGAGGGGTCCCCAAGGTCCCCCTCTGAAGATGTTTCTTTTTCGGACATCCTCAAGATTCTCAGGCAGAGATGTAGCTGGACTTTCCTAGCCCTCTCCGAGGACGACTCTGTATACCTGGATGCATTTGGTTCCCGACCTTCCACCTCCTGGGTGTCTCCGCCTTTTGATCCAGTCATGTCTGTAGTGTCTCGAAAGGCTTGGTCAGCTCCAGATTCCATGGAACCTGTCCCGAGGAGACCCAGTAAATTTATCACAGCTCCCCAAGACAATTATTGACTAAAGGTGTCCCAGTTGATGCCATGGTGGTAGCAGCACACACAGAGAGAGTTAGCTGAAACATCCTCATCTGTCCATCTACCGAATAAAGACTGTTGTACGATGGACAGATATGGGAAGTGAATGTTTATATCAGCAACCTTCTCATTTAGGTCCCTGAACTATTTTTCCCATTTTACTAGGCTTCAGAGGGATCTCCTAAAAGAGCATAGAGATACCCTACAAGATCCCACAGCTGAGGGAGCTTCAGCCAAGGTAGCTGTCCAGCTGGCGACTCTTAATTCAGTAGTCAACTCCTCCACGAGGCTTATTTCATATGCAGCCGATGGAATGAGTAGAGCTGCAGGAACAGGAGTGACTCTTAGGAGACATTCTTGGCTGCGGCTATGTCAGTTTGTGGAACCTTTCAGAGCGTCCTTCACCAATACCCCCTTTGATGGCTCCTCTCTCTTTGGGCCTCAGCTGAAAGACACGCTTACCAGGTGCCAGCAGGAAGGCAAGACGCTCTCTGGTGTCGGAGTCCATTTTTTCACTTCTACCAGACCATATCCAAAGGGTCAGAAGGGTGGAAAGATGTGGTTTTGGAAATCCCAGGGACCCTTGCCTGATGCACGTGGTGAATTTCCCTCAGGGGTGGGGGGGTGGGGATAATAACAATGGCAGAAGCTGCCCTCGTGGCAGAGGGGGTCCGCAAAAATCAGGGTGACAAGAGATACTTTCTCTTTCAAACCCTATCAACATCCCTGAAGGGGATGCCTGACTGCTCAACTCTGGAGGCAGTCGGGGGAACGCTTTCATTGTGCCCAGTTGCCTGGCAAAATATTACAAAAGACAAATGGGTACTAGCCGTTATATCCAGAGGTTACAAGATACCCTTTCAAAAACCACCTTTTGTTTCAAAAAAATCCATCCCAGATGTTCCACCCAATCTCAGGGATCAGGCAGTCACAGAAGTTTCAAGACTGCTAGAAAAAAGAGCCATCCAGGTAGTCCCCACAGACCAAGTAGGATCCGAAACTTACTCAAGATTCTTTTTAGTGCCCAAAAAGACAGGGGACTGCAGACCAATTCTGGATCTCAGCAGGTTAAACAAATCTGTACAAAAAGAAAAGTTCCGAATGGTAGCACTGCAGTCCATTCTCCCCTTCCTGGGTCAGGACAGTTGGATGTGCTCCATAGATCTTCAGGACGTGTGCTATCATATAAAAATGGACAGGCAGTCCAGGCGATTTCTACTCTTCTGGCTAGGGGCCATTTCAGAGCTCTGCCCTTTGGTCTCACCACAGCCCCTAGGGTGTTCACCAAATGCATGGCAGCAGTCATGGCTCACCTGAGACATCTAGGATTCCAGATGTTTCCTTATCTGGATGACTGGCTCCTTACTGCTACCACCAGGCACCAACTTAGAGGCACGAGATTACACCACCACATCCAGTTCTCAACTAGGCATCACAATAAACTTTGAAAAATCTGCCTTGTTGCCCTGTTAATCTTACATACATAGGAGCAGAGCTAAACACAAGAAAAATGATTGTAAAATTGCCTCAGGAAAGAGTTTCCATTATTCGAAAATAAGTGTCACTTCTCCTGAGGAGCAAAAGAATTCAAGTCGAATATGTTCTTCAAGCTCTAGGGTCCGTGGCAGCAGCCATTCTTCTAGTTCCCTTAGCACGCTTTCACTTGAGAATCCTTCAGTGGCTTCCTTTCACACAATGGTCCTTCAAGGAATTACCCATGTCTCAAATGATGCTAATTGTGGAATCTTGCAAAAGACACCTTTCCTGGTGGATGGTTTCCCCACTAGTTACTCAGGACAGACCTTTCATGGAATCCCATCCGGTTGCCACAGTGACCACGGATGCTTCCCTGATAGGGTTGGGGAGGGGCATTATCTAGGGAAGACAGTCCAAGGCACTTGACAACCTCACGAGTACCACTTGCACATCAACGTCCTGGAGATGGGAGTGGTGCTGCTAGAGTTGCAAGCTCTTCAAGACTCTCTCCCTGCCGGGACTATTGCAATACAGACTGAAAACATGTCAGTGGTTTGGTACATCAACAAACAGGGCGGAACCAGGTCTTACCCCTTGTGCCAAGAGGCCCTCAGACTGGTGCAATGGGTGATTTCCTCCCAACGTTTTCTGACAGCAATGCATATCCCTGGGACATCCGACGTAATAGCGGACAGGCTCAGCAGGGCTATCCTCATGCCTCACGAGTGGTCTCTGAAACAGGAAATTGTGGATCTTTTTTCCACAAATGGGGCCAGCCTTGCTGCAATCTCTTTGCATCTCCCCTTAACAACAAATGCAGCAGCTACTTCTCTCTTATTCCTCCTCCAGGTCAGACACCCAGGGACGCTCTAGTCCATGATTGGCCTCAGGGGCTCTTTTATGCATTTCCCCCTTCCCCTGATTCCAAACGTCATTCAGAAAGCAATATCATTGGGTTGCAAAATGATCCTCATTGCCCCCTATTGGCCTCGGCAGATTTGGTTTCCGTTCCTTCACCCCTACCTTCTAGCCCAGCCTTGGATTCTGGACCCAGTACCGGACCTCTTGATTCATCAGTCAGGTGGGCTACACCAATCCCTCCAATCTCTCAAGCTCACAGCTTGATTACTCCACTTCCAATCCAAGCCAGGCTCCCCAATATTTCCCCAGAGTGTGTGATATTATTGTTTCCTCCCATAAGACAAATACAAGGAAAGTTTATGCTAGCAAATGGAAAAGATTCTCTTACTGGGCAGAATCCAGGAATTTAGATCCTTTTACAGATCCTGTACATGAGATTCTGGATTTATTAGCAGAACTGTTTCATTCTGGTGCAGCGGCTGCTACCATCAGAGTACAACTAGCTGCTATTTCAAATTTTCACACCGGAGTTTCTAACTCCAGCATAATGTCTCACAAACTCTGTAAGGCCTTCATGAGCGGTACATCTCTACTTAGACCCCCAGTGAAAGAGCCCCTTCCACCTTGGGATCTTAATTTGGTTCTGGCCTCCTTGATACTGCCACCCTTTGAACCAGCAGCATCATGTTCCTTGAAATTTTTCTCTTGGAAAACTCTCTTCCTAGTTGCTATTACTTCTGCCAGACGTGTTTCAGAACTTCATACACTATGTGTTCACCCTCCATACCTAGTTTTTCACAAAGACAGAGTTTTCTCTGAGAACCAACCCATCTTTTCTACCTAAAGTTTGTTCAGAACACAGTTTGAATCAATCCATTGAACTTCCTGTCTTTCTCCCTAATCATTCCAACAAGGCAGAATACACCAATAGGATGTGCACAGGCAACTGTGTTTCTATCTCCATAGAACTAAAGAGATGAGAAAATAAGATCAGTTGTTCCTTTCATTTGCTAACAACAAACAAAGCCTTCCAGTTTCTAAAGTAACATTGTCAAAATGGTTATCAGACACCATAGCCCATACCTATCATTTGCGACAAAAAGATCTTCCAGCAAAACCCAAAGGTCATTCAACCAGGTCAGTAGCTACTTCGGTAGTGTTTCAATCTAGATTGCCCATAGATTGAATTTGTGCAGCAGCTACTTGGGCAGATCCTCATACATTCATTTCTCATTATACAGTAGATGTGGTCTCCCGGAGCAGGGCTTCCTTTGGTTCCGCGGTTCTGCAGAGTCTGTTCCAGTGAGCCACCCAGAATTGAGATGCTAGGGATGCTGTCCCATCCAGCAAGAACAAAGGCAAGATTGGACAACTTAACATAAAGAAGTTATGTACCTACCATAACGTTGCATGTTAGCTATCCTTCATCTCACCTTCCTTCCTGCGTCCCTCCCTCCTTCCCCCTTCCTCGAGGATTGAGAGGAGATTCTCAATGGTTTTACTGGCTAATTTATTTTTAGTTGCTTCTCAAGCAAACCATGTCACTTAACTGCATATCCAGGTTTATTAATGGATTATCTTCAATAATTATGTCTAGTGTGAGCTATCTCAAACGAGATTTGGGTAGCTGGCGCTGGGCACTCTGGGATAAGGGGTAGCCTCGAGCCAGTAAAGAGCTCTCAAGCTGTACTAAGTGGTCAAGTCAGAGCCGAGGATCGGCTCTGAACCCATCCAGGAAGAAGGAAGGCTAGATGAAGGACAACTAACTTGGAACATTATCAAAGTAACTCCTGGATTCCAACCAAATTATCGAAATCAGCAAGCCAAACAGCATAAAATTCCAGGAAATGGATCCAAGCACAGTTAACAGCGTTTATTAGACAATGTAAAACGGAGAAGTTTCAGGTTAAGCACTTTCATCCATGTATACAGACTTCTTCAGAACATACTCACAACAATCACTCACCCTTAAATACATAAAAAGCCCGCCTTGAACCACAATTATTCAATTAATCACATTAATTAACTTAAATGAATGCTTTAAAAATGTTTTAAAAATTCTCTTGTACTACATAATGTATCTATTTAACTATAACAAAATCAATAATTATAAATTTTATAATTATTGATTTTGTTATAGTTAAATAGATACATTATGCAGTACAAGAGAATTTTTAAAGCATTCATTTAAGTTAATTAATGTGATTAATTGAATAATTGTGGTTCAAGGCGGGCTTTTTATGTATTTAAGGGTGAGTGATTGTTGTGAGTATGTTCTGAAGAAGTCTGTATACATGGATGAAAGCACTTAACCTGAAACTACTCCGTTTTACATTGTTTAATAAACGTTGTGAACTGTGCTTGGATCCATTTCCTGGAATTTTCTTGCTGCTTTGGCTTGCTGATTTCGGTAACTTGGAACATTATGGTAGGTACATAACTTATTTTTTTGGAATGGCCCAGCCAGAGCCGAGACCTAAGTCCAGTAGAAAATCTGTGGGGTGACCTGAGTTGGGCTGAGCACAAGAGATACCCTCACAATCTAACAGATTTGGAGCACTTTTGCAAGGAAGAGTGGGCAAATTTTGCCAAGTCTAGATGTGCCATGCTGGTAGACTCCTACGCAAGAAGACTGAATGTTGTAATTAAATCAAAAGGTGCTTCAACAATGTATTAGTTTAAGGGTGTGCACACTTATGCAACCAGCTTATTGTACGTTTTTTATTTTTTATATTTCTTCCCCTAACAGATTTATTTGTTTTTCCATTGAATTGTACAGGTTGGTAGGTCACATTAAAGGTGGGGAAAGTTTTGAAATGGTTTATTTTGGTCTCATTTTTATGTCACAAAAACCTGACATTTTAACAGGGGTGTATACACTTTTTATATCCACTGAATATACAGAAACAGACACACATGCACAGTCAGACTCGCATAAATCTTATGGTGGTCAATAAATGAAAGGAATATAATGCCCCCCATGCTTTTTAGCTGTCTCTGATTTTGCAGAAAGTCTTTAATTTTACCTCATATTTTGCTCTGTCCCTCAAAAACGACTGTAACCTTCAGTGATTTACCAGCAAATCAAGTCAATAAAGCGAGACATTGTGCTTGTTGATCATCATTGCATCACTGTAGCCTAAGCTGTATGGGAAGTATCCGGCCAAGGATCGAGCATCAAGCCAGCTCCCAAAGTCTAAGGGTGTGTTCCTAGTTGTGACTGTATGACTGTTAGAGTGAGAGGGAAATCAAACGTACGAGTGCCAAAAATCAGAATATTCTTGCTGTGGAAGCTACCAACAGTGCTGCAACCTCTCAGGTTTAGCAGTCAACTACAGTAAACTGTCAGTTAACTGGAACTCAAGCAACTGGCAAAAAAATCGAAGAAATGCAGCACAATTTTCATGTGTTGCACTTTGTCTCCCCACCCCTTGCAGAAACATACCTTACATTTTTAGAGTTTGAGTTTTAAAAAAGAAGATGGGAATAAATTCCCTCTCTCCCCAACCTGAGAACAAGTCAAACCAAACAAATAGTACAGGGTACAGTATTAGTCAGGCATATTTTTAATAGCAACTCTCAAGCAACTAGAAACTACAGATGTGAAATTGTCCTATCCCGCCTTCATTCTCTACTGATGGGTACGGAACCGACCCTGTGTTCCGACTCAGCCGTTTACACAAGCTCACGGTCTTCAATTAGCTTGTGGCTTATTCCTTATGCCATGATGCTCTAGTACCTTCCCCAGATCTTGTTTGCCACTGAAACAGATCAGGTGATTCTCCTAGCCCTGGCTAAGTGGAATATGTTTTTTCTTCTACATTTTTGACTATCTTTAATATAATTAGTTTGTGTTAGTAGTGTGCAGTGTGTTTTTTCTTAGAGTGCTTACTTAGTTAGCTTTTGACTTGCTAGTTAGTGAATTTTGATATTTTTTCTGTCTGCTTTGTATTTAGGCCTACATACTCCCTATCCCTTTTTCGTCAATGTAGATTTTACTTCGATCCTTGCCTTGAAAGTTGTTAAAACTTATTTAAAAAGATTTATCTAGGTTATACCTTAACGATAGCCTTTTTTTCTGTGTGTGCTTGCAACTATACTGTCGGCTCCGTGTAAACAGTCACAATTGTTTATATATATATATATATATCTGTAAAGAGGTGTGCTGCATTTCTATAACTTGAACTATCCTTTACTATAGCTTGTTTGTATTAGAGCAGAGCCCGTTTAAGTTAAAGGGCCTTTTTTCTTCTTCATTATTGGTTGTTGCTAGTTAAAAAAATGTTTCTGTTAGTAATATACATAGGACTGAGATTCTTGTTGTGTACTTTTGTTCGGTGTTTATCTTTGGATAGTTTGCACAGTTATATCCAGCTCGTTTAATTTAGAGAGCTGCAGAGACTGTTACTGCATAATAGGACTATGTTATTGACTAGACCAAGTGTTATAATGTCTAAGCAAGGTAAAGAAGTCAATCCCTTGGGTTTCAAGAAGCACCCTAAGTGTAACCAAAAGATGTCAGTTACGGATGTTCACACAGTGTGTGTTTACTGCCTGGGGCAATTCACTTACAGGAGTCTTGTGCCATTTGCTACTCCATTAGCTCCAGGGTACTTCATGAGAGAAAAAAATAAGTTAATTTTAAGAGGACTGGTAAAATCTTCCTTTACAGAAGCCCTAGAACAGGGTCAAAATCCCCATAAAAAAGTCATCTTTCCCTACAGCTGACAAGATAAAGAGTCCAAAAAGGTCATCCTCTTCCACCTTAGAAGGATCGGAGCCATTAAAGAAAGCACAGAGGATGTCTCCGACAGTCACCAAATCTGTTGGTTCCTAGGAACCATCTACCTCTGCTCCACTGGTACTGGAGCTGTTGGTTCTTCAAATTAGGAGCCGGTATCTCCTACACTGAGGTCCCCACTATTATAAGATGTTCATAGTGTTTCACTGTTGCAGTCATTACAATTGGGTTATCCTTATGGCAGGCTACCCGCAGTCGGCCTGAATTCCAAAGTCTAGGTCCGGCGTCGGTTGCTGTCGCCTCCTCCCTGATGTCAGTGCGCCAGGGGTATAAAAGTTGCAGCCGACGCCATTTTCTTCAGTCTTTCTTGCCGCACGGTGCCCGAAGCAAAAGCAGTTCGCAAGTGCCGGTCAGCCGACTCCTGAGATTTTCAAGCTCGAATTTCAGATCCAAAGTCTTCATTAATAGCTAAGTAGTACCCTGTTGGGGAAACTTTTTTTTCTTGCTCCAGACTGATGTCAGAAAAAGCTAATAACTGTATTTCTTGCGGGAAGCAAATACCTCATAAGGATTTTCATTCTTACTGCATTCCTTGCCTAGAACCCTGACCACGATGTTGCTAGTTGTCGGTTTTGTGCTAGATTTACCCATCGCACTGTTAAGCGTCGGTACGATTTTGCATTTCATTACTTTGGCAGAAGATTTAATTATATAATGCTGTCGGAACAGCCGACTACCGGAATTTACAAAAAATGCAAGGAAAAAGAGAAGGACAGGCATCCGAGGTCCAAAACCGATGACAAGGCTTTTTCTAGGCCAGTCGCCGGTTCTCAGTGAGTCGCTTTCGCAGCCCCTGACGACCGCTACTTCAGAGCCGCAGGCCGATACCGACTCCCACATGGAGTCAACCAGGCCTACAGAAACTCAAGGTATTGGACCTTCGGAAACCATTCCCTCAGATGGGTCTGAGCAGGCATCGGCTTCTGAGGGCGTTTTCAGACCTACACAATTATATGTTAAAACTACTTCAGCTACAAAGGCAAAGACTAAAGCAGCTTTAAAGACAAAGAAAAAAGTACAACAGCCCCATGGACAGGCCTCCATGCCTAAAAAACAGATGCTCAAAATGGCCGAAGACCTAATTACTTTGATCAGGGGTTCTCCTCCCCCTCCTGACAAGGTAGATTATGAATCTTCAGATCAGGTTTCCATTTCATCTGATTCCTCTTCTGATCAGGAATACTCTCTTCCTCCTTATGAGGATTCTGATGCTGAAGAATCTGTCCCCTCAGCTTCTCCTCCTCAGGATTATTCTTTTGGGGAAACACTGCATACCATGAGGGAGCATTTCCACTGGGAGAGCCAAGATTATTCAGGATCTAAGAAAAGGCTCAGATACTTTCTTTTACTGCTTCAGCACAGGCCCCTGGCTATTTCACCTGTGCTAGACATGGTGGATGACGTATTTTCAGAGTCCAGTCTGACTCCAGACTCCTTGCCTCCAGCTCCTGTTAAGCCAGACAGATACTACAGGGTCACAAACTCCCACAAATTTCTTTTTAAAAACCCTGCTGCTGTCCCAGAAACCATCTCTCAGGGTCCCAAGGGGGTCAAGGCTTCCACTGCAAAAAACCCTACCCCCTCTGACAGAGATTCCAGGGCACTGGACAGATGGGGGAAAAAAGATTTACACTTCTGCTACCTTGGCTATAAGGGCTTTAAATTGTCAATTTCACATGCTTAAATATCAGCAATACTTAATGTCACTGCTTAAACAGAAAATTTTGACAAATTCTGAATGTGCAGAAAATAAAGAAATGCAGGATTTATTGCATGCAGCTGAACAAGTTGGAAAGCATACTTTACAATGTGGTTTTGATTCTTTGGAGGCCTCCTGCAAAGCCGCTGTTACGGGTTCTGTCATTAGGAGGCATACTTGGTTAAAGGAACAGAATCTGCCTGATCATGTTAAAGCAAAATTATTAGATGCTCCATTACAGCATGATACCTTGTTTGGTGTTAAAGCAGAAAAGGTGTTGAAGAAAATGGAGGAAAAAGCCAAATCTATGTAAACAGTCAAGGATTTCTTACAGGTACAGCCTCCAAGATTTAGCAGACACTGGCCTACAAAGAATTGGTCCTTTCCAGTGTCAGACAGGCCACAAAGAGGCAGATACAGACACCCTAGAGGCAGATCCCAGCCCCAAGGCTCATACAGGTCTAAACAATGGGGTGCTTCTACCTCCAAAAGTGGAGAAGACAAATCACAGCCATACAGAAAGCAGTCTCAATGACTTCCCCCTGCCAGCGCCAAGCACTTAACTTCTGGCAGCTCCTTTAGGGGGAAAACTAGCACTTTTTCTCAAAACTGGCACTTAATCACCCAGGACAAATGGGTCTTGAACAGTGTCACAAGGTTACAGGTTCCATTTTCACACCATGCCAAGGGCAAACGGTATGCCGGACCTACCAAAAAATCAATGGGCAGACGCACAAAAACAAGTTTCATCCCTCATGGACATGAGGGCCATTCAGCAAGTACCACAACAAGAGCAGGGAGAAGGATTTTACTCAAGACTTTTCTTAGTGCCCAGAAAGGACAAAGCCTGGAGGCCAATACTGGACCTAGCTATTCTAAACACATACCTGGATATTCCAAA
Organism: Protopterus annectens; assembly: GCF_019279795.1. Lineage (NCBI taxonomy): Eukaryota > Metazoa > Chordata > Ceratodontiformes > Protopteridae > Protopterus > Protopterus annectens. Next base: position 827,486,491 of record NC_056741.1, on the reverse strand, counting down.
ATTCAAAATGTTGCCTCTGCAGCAGCTTCTGCCCATGCTGGGCAAGAAGGCTTAGCTTGTAACTTTAGACCTAAAAGAGGCATACCTGCATGTTCCAATCAGACAATCATGCAGAAGATACCTCAGATTCATAGCTGGCTCAGTGCACTACCAATTCTCTGCACTGCCCTTTGGCTTATCTACTGCGCCCAGGGTCTTCATAAAATGCCTGGCACCAGTAATTGTTTTTTTGCAGACAAAGAGGAATACAAATATATCCTTACTTGGATGACTGCTTTATTCAAGCAGAGAACAAGGACATACTACTACAGCATCTGGCGTTTGTAAAAAGATTATTAACATGCCAAGGGTACACAGTAAACAAAAAGAAATCAAAACTTGTACCCTCTCAAGAGATAATATTCTGGGTGCAAGCTTAAATACAACTGCCCAGAAGGCTAATCTCACGCCCGACAAACAAAGGCAACTGACTACTTATTTCAAAAAGTTGGAAGTTGGCAACAAACACCCAGTTAACTGAAAGAAAAAATCTGCAGGCTTTGGGCTTCATGGCATCCTGCATTCTGCTAATTCCATATGCAAGACTGCATATGAGGAAATTACAATGGTATCTAAAAAGTGTTTGGACTCAACATTGCCACAGCCTGGAAACAATAATTACACTCATTCCCTGCCTGCAACAGTAGTTTTGATGGTGGGCAAAGGCCTGTCACCACAACAAGGGGCAGCCATTCACCATGCCCCCAGCCAGGCAGACATTGACAACAGATGCATCGGATTATGCCTGGGGGGCCCACATGGCAGGAAGATGTATTCAGGGCTCATGGTCTGCAAACCAAATGCATCTACATATCAACCAAAAAGAGATGTTAGCTGTTCAAAATGCCCTGACAGCCTTCAAGGACCAACTTCATCCAGGACAACAACTGATAAGGACGGACAATACTACAGTCATGTGGTACATAAACAAACAGGGAGGCACGCATTCCTACCCCCTTTGCAGACTAGCCATGACTTTGTGGGACACAGCATTGACTTACCAGGTAAATCTGCAAGCACAATTCCTGCCAGGAAGGATAAATACTCTGGCAGACTAACTAAGCAGAAACCTCATGGATCCCCACGAGTGGAAATTGGATCCACAAGTCTTCAACATGATAACAAGGAATTGGGGATGCCCGGACATAGATCTATTTGCTGCCTGTCACAACTGCCAACTACAGAGATTCTGCACAAGGATTTATCACAAACAAGCATGGAAAGTGGATGCTCTATCTTTCAGCTGGAAAAAATTAACAGTATATGCCTTTCCCCCACTGCCTCTCCTCCTTAAGGTACTCCTAAAGGTCAGACGAGAAGCCAAAAATGATATTGATTGCCCCAGACTGGCCCCACCAGCACTGGTACCCAATCCTCAGGATCTTGACTCAATGCCCAGCATGGGCATTACCTCAAATTCCTCACTTACTGACCCAACAAAACAATCAGATCCTACACAGCCAACTCAGGACCTTAAATCTGGCAGCATGGCGGATAGTCTCAGAGCTACAGGCACTCATGGCTGTGGAACCTTTTACCATTTTTCATCCAGATAGGGTTTCTCTAAGGACAAACCCCTCATTTATGCCTAAGGTAGTGTCCAGTGTGGCCCTCAACCAAACTATTAATTTGACTACCTTTTATCCAAACCCGCAGAATAAGGGTGAGAAACTTCTGCATTCTTTGGACATACACAGACAACTGCGCTTCTACTTGGAAAGACTGAGCAATTACTGGTAGCATATGCTGTAGGATCACAAGAAAAGGCTATCTCAAAGCAGACTATTTCCAAGTGGATAGGTCACTGCATTTGTTTATGCTATTCTCAACATGGCAAATCAGTGCATAAGGGCATTGGGCCACATTCAACCAGAGCAGCAGCCACTTCAGCAGCCTTCCTCAGAGGAGTGCCAGCCAAAGACATTTTAGAGGCTGCAACCTGGAGCTCAGTGCACACTTTTACAAAGCACTACCACTTACCACTCTACTCCAAATCCAGGGTAGGCTTTGCCACTGCAGTCCTGCAGGGCCTCATAGCCGCTCCTAATTCTATTTAGTTCCAGCCTCCCAACCTTAGCTTTGGGATTCAACCCAATTGTAATGATTGCAACAGTGAAACACGATGAACATAGTACAGTTATGTACCTACCATAAATGTAGATGTTCGAGTATATTCACTGTTGCAGTCCAGGTTACCCACCCACCATCCCCCTTTTCTTTGCTGAACCATATCTGTACTTCTTTATTCTATACAACCTATGTGGTGTATTTGCTTGTAGATGAAGGAAACTTGTTACTTGTGGCATGCATGCTTTATAGACATATTTTTAGCCTACCATTTTGGGGGCATCTGACATCTGGGGCAAGAAAATGGCGTTGGCTGCATCTTTTATATCCCTGGCGCACTGACGTCAGGGAGGAGGCAACATCAACCGACGCCGGACCTAGACTTTGGAATTCAGGCCGACTGCGGGTAGCCTGCCAGCAGGTTAACCCAATTGTAATGACTGCAACAGTGAATACACTCGAACATCTACATTTATGGTAGGTACACAACTGTACTTTACAGCATCCCCAGCTCCGTCATCTCAATCTTCTAGAAGCCTTTCTGATTTTGATGTGGCTCAGGTGGTGTAGAGACTATTAAGGACACCGGCGCTGGCAAAACCTTTATCGGAACCGACCAGACTGTCCCCTCTACTTTGATTCCTCCTCCAACCTGAGCTGTGGAATCGGAGCCGGAATGCATGGAGCTGAGGGACAGAGACCTGCTCCAGGATCTTTCGGCTCTGACTACTTCGGTGCCATCTGAGGGGTCTAAGAGCCGGCATTCACCGGTCAGGTCTGGGAGGAAAGTCAAGCAGAGTTTTTTTCAGATTTGATCTTGCCTCTCAGGACCTCGGCACATGCAAGTTCAGTGCTTACCTCTGCTTTGGTGCCTACACCTGTGGTTCCGGGGGTACCTTCTGTTTTTTTCAGAGTAGGAGTTTTATTCAGATCATGGACAGGGGGCTTTTGAGGCCATGAGGAGAGTACTGTCCTCAGAGGCAGCCACACCTTCCAGTCCAACCATTCCTCCCCATAGGGCACTGGTGTCTGTCTCTGAACAACCGATCCCACACAGGCGTAGAGACCCAGAGTCTCAGGATGCCGCAGTGGGTGAACCCTTCTCTTCCGAAACCTCTGTGGAATACCGCTCTGAAGAGGTCCCCCGGAAGAGATCATGCAAGAGGAAGCATTTGGACTCCCCACAGGAGTCTGTTTGACACAGACCTCGATGAATCATAAGGGTCCCCACTGTCGCCCTCTGAGGATGTGTCTTTTGCTGACATCCTAGAGATCCTTAAACAGAGAGGTGGCTGGAAGCCCATCACGCCTTCTGACGAGGAGTCTGTTTTCCTGAAGGCTTTCAGGTCCCGGCCTTCCATCACTTTGGTGTCTCCACCTTTTGATGAGCTTGTGGATTTAGTTTGTCGGAAGGCGTGGAAGTCTCCAGACACAGTGGAGCCCTTCCCTAGGAGGCCAAATAAATTTATAACTTCCCCTGAAGATGAAGCTTTTTTGACGAAAGGTGTCCCGGTAGATGCTGTGGTGGTGGCAGCAGCCACCAAGGAGGAGTTGTCAGAAATGTCCACTTCTGTTCATTCTCCAAACAGAGAATCACAAATAATGGATAGACATGGAAAGTGCATGTTTCCTTCACCAACCTTTACTCTCAGGTCCTTGACCTACCTAACCCACTTCACTAGATTACAGAGAGATCTCTTTAAAGAGCTTGGAGATGCTCTTCAGGGTTCAGTAGCTCAGGGGACAGCAGATAAGGTATCATCCCAGCTCTCCACCCTTAACTCCGTATTGAACTCATCCATGGGGCTAGTTTCTTATGCCGCTGATGGAGCGAGTAGGTCAGTAGATTCAGGAATTGCCCTTAGGAGACTTTCCTGGATGTGCTTGTGTAATTTCGCAGAACCCTTCAAGTCATCCTTTATTAGCGCCTCTTTTGATGGCTCGTCTCTGTTCAGGCCTAAGGTCAAAGGGACACTAATCAGGTGTGAACAGGAAGGAAAAAAACTCTCTGCCATCGGAGTCTTTTTTCCACCCCTTCTAGACCCTATCTCAAGGGTCAAAAGAGGGGAAAGATGTAGCTTTGGAAATCCCAGAGAGTTTTTCAAGACACGTGGTGAACCTTCCTCCATTGGCAGAGGAGGAGGTAATAATGGAAGATGGTGGCCACATGGCACAGGAGGTCTTCAGAATCAGGGAGACCAGGAATCCTTTTTTGGTAAGCCCTTTCAGCACTCCTGAAATGAGGCCCGCCTGTCCCACTCTGAAGGCAGTCAGGGATCGCTTATCTTTGTACCCAGATGCCTGGCTAAAAATAACAAAAGACAAATGGGTACAAAGCATCATATCCAGAGGCTACTCAATACCCTTTTCCATGCCACCCCCACAAAGCAAAAGGATCCCGGACATTCCACCCAGTCACAGGGATCAAGCAACCATAGAAATTCAGAAGTTGCTTGAAAAAGTCATCCAGTCAGTCCCCACAGACCAGATAGGATCCGGGACTTACTCAAGGTTCTTTTTGGTTCCAAAGAAGACAGGGGACTGGAGACCGATATTGGATCTCGGCAGACTGAACAAATCAGTAAAAAAGACAAAGTTCCGGATGGTCACACTGCAATCGATACTTCCCTTCTTGGGAAAAGACAATTGGATGTGCTCTATAGACCTCCAGGATGAGTACTACCATATAAGAATGGATTGGCCATCCATCAGTCATCTGCGCTTTCGGCTGGGAGCCAGTCATCAGTTTCTAACTCTGCCCTTTGGCCTCACTACAGCCTCCAGAGTGTTCACCAAATGTATTGCAGTGGTCATGGCTCACCTGAGACATTTAGGATTCTGAGTGTTTCCATACCTAGATGACTGGCTCCTAACTGCCACCACCAAGCATCTACTAATACAAGCAAGAGACACCACCTTACAGCTCTTTGCACATTAGGGATTACTATAAACTACGAAAAATCTGCCTTATTGCCATCTCAACATATCGTCTTTATAGGCGCAGAGTTAGACACAACTGCAGTAATGGTAAAGCTTCCAATAGAAAGGATACAGGTCCTTCGAGCATTAGTGTTGTATCTCCTGTTCAAAACAAAAACTCAAGCAAGGGAAGTTGTGAAAGTACTGGGCATGATGGCAGCAGCAATTATTGTAATTCCTCTAGCTCATATGCAAATGAGAATTCTACAATGGATTCTTTTTACACAGTGGTCCATGCAGGAACTCCCAATCTCTCACCAAATAATACTGACAGAATCTTGCAGAAAAGACCCACGTTGGTGGCTTCACTCAGACCAAGTGACTTTAGGCTGACCTTTTATTCTCCCATTTCCACTAGCCACGGTGACCAGATGCTTCCCAGATATGGGGGGGGGGGCATTATCAGGGAAGAACAGCCCAGGGTACATGGCAGAATCACGAGACACACTTTTGCATATCAGTGTCCTAGAGATGAGAGCAGTGCTTCTACCATCGCACGCATTCCAGGATTCTCTTCCATTAGGAACAATTGCAGTCCAGACAAACAACATATCCGTTGTATGGTATATAAATAAACAAGGAGGAACCAAATCTTCTCCCCTTTGTTGAGAGACCCTGAGAGTATGGCAATGGGCAGCATCCCCCCCAACACTTTCTGATAATACCGTACATCCCGGGGAAATCCAACGTAATAGCGGACAAACTCACCAGTGAAATATTGATGCCCCACGAGTGGTCCCTCAAGCAATAGGCAGCGGAAATTATTTTCCGAAGATGGGACCAGCCTTGCTGTGCGATCTCTTTGCCACATCCACGAACACAAAATGCAGTAGCTACTTTTCCCTAATTCCCCCTCCGGGGAAACCTCCAAGGGATGCACTAGTGCACGATTGGCCCGCGGGTCTCCTGTATACTTTTCCTCCATTTCCATTGATACCCAAAGTTGTTCAGAAAGCCAGCATATTAGGAAGGACCTTAATACTAATAGTCACTTACTGGCCTCATCAAATTTGGTTCCCATTCTTGCGGCCTCATCTTCAGGAAGAACCTTGGATTCTGGACCCAGTGCCGGATCTTCTGATTCGCTCATTGGGAATTCCTTGCCCATCCCTTTAAACCCTCAAATTGACAGCTTGTCTGCTCCAATTCCAAATATAGCCAGGCTACAGAATCTTTCATCCACTGCACGACACGTTTTGATATTTTCTCACAAGACATCAACGAGAAAGTTAAATCTTAGCAAATGGAAAGGGCATTAGAGAATCATATTGATCCTTACTCAGCATCTATATCTTCTATTCTGGAGTTCTTGACAAAACTTTTTAATGAGGGGGCAGCTGCAGCTACTGGCAGAGTCCAGTTGGCAGCAATTTCAAATTTTCACTTTGCAAATGATGGGCCAAACATTATGTCCCACAAACTGTCTAAAGCATTTCTGAGAGACACTAATCTTTTGTGACCACCTATTAAGCCCCCACTACCACCATGGAATCTAAATTTTGTTCAAGCTAGGATAATTCTCCTCCCATTTGAACCTACATCATCATGTGAGTTAAAGTTTCTGACATGGAAAAGTATCCTTTTAGTAGCCATCACATCAGCTAGGAGGGTATCAGAACTGAAGAAATGTATTTCTTTCTTTTCTGAATAAATGTCAAGCAGAGGTCTTTATTTTGCGTCTGAAGAAAATGTCCAAAAGTAGACCAGACAAACTCTGTACTACTGTATCTATTATAGTTTATTTGTCTCAGAACAAATTCTTGCAAACAGTTAATTCTGTCAGAACTATTTCGATTCTATTATAACACAGCTAGACAGATGAATAGACTTAAGGCACAGTCTAAGACGTCATTACTGAATGAAACATACTGTTCAGTTTATATACTCTTTTCAGCCAGTGTTATTTTTAATGTCCTTGTAACTTGTTCTTCTGGTTTCTGTCTGCGTCATGAAAAAGCCCATGGTTATTTCATGCCCTTTTTTGGTCCTTGCTGTATCTGAAGACTTCACAAAAGTCTCTCCACATCATCTTTGCGTCACTTGACCTATCTGCATTTTATTTATTCATTTCTGCATCTGAAAGCCAAGAAAGTCAACTTCCTTTTTTCCTATAACAGGATGCATTTACAGTAATGCCCACAGCTGTATGTTGTTAATATCTAAGCTGAACATAACTGTTCTTGCAAAGCAAGCATATTATTTTAAAAACTGCTGTTTGGCCTTGCACATTTCCTTTCACTGTACACACAGTATATTGGGGAAAAGCCTTTTAATTTACACAATATCTATCAAGAACTACAGGCGGTATCAATCAAACCTCCTTACCTAGTGTTCCACAATGACAGAATAACACTACGTACATCCTGTCCTTTCTGCCAAAAGTATGTTCAGAGTCCAACCTAAATCAGTCCATAGATCTGCCAGTCTTTTTCCCTAAGTATGGCAATAAGGCAGAATATACGCTACACCAACTTGATGTCCATAAACAGTTATGTTTATATTTGCACAGAACAAGAGTTTAGAAAGTATGATCAACTGGTTGAATCATTTTCTGATGCCAAGAAAGGTGCACCAGTAACATGAACCACTCTATCTAGGTGGTTATCAGAGGATATAACAGAGAATGCTTAAAATAGCGAACGCTGTATAATCGACCCTTAAAAATTGAAACAGCAAAATGCCAAACACAGGGAACCGTGATTTTTTTTCCCCAGGGAAATCGCTGCTCCATTTAAAAAAAAAAAAAGTGTGGGGCTTCTCCCCCCACACCCCCTACTTCAATATACTAACTCTGAGATAGCACCACAGATTTAAAACAGTTCAAACAGTGTTCACTATTTTAAGCATTCGCTGATATAATAAGGAACCTTATCAGACTGCATTTCGTTCACTTATAATTCAATGAATAAACAACTGCCAAACAAAATAAAGGTTCATTCTGCTAGGGCAGTTTCAACTTCTGCTTTTCGTGCCAAGTTGCCAATAGATGCCATTTGTGCAGCAGCAGCTTTGGCGACATATCATACCTTTATCACTCTTTACAAAGTAGATTTGGCCTCCAGGGGCAGGGCCTCCTTTGGATCCACTGTTCTGAAGATTATACTCCCGTGAGCCACCCAAGGTCATGGTGCTAGGGACGCTGTCCCATCAGTAGAGAATGAAGGCAAGATAGGACAACTTCACATAAAGAAGTTATGTACTTACCATAATGTTCCATGTGAGTTGTCCATCTCACCTTCATTCTTACTTCCCACCCTCCAACCCCCAGCCTGTGGCTTCTAGTGGATCAAGAGATGTCTGATTGGTGCCTTGTTGGCTTTGACCCTATTCTGGTCTTCTAAACAGTTGGGCTATCTATATCTATTTATCTGTATATATATATATATATATATATATATATATGTATACATACGTACACATGTACGCACACACACATATGTGCATATAGGTGTTGGTACATAGGCAGGCAAGATCTGGGGAAGCCACTAGAGCATCATGGAATAGGGAATAAGCCACAAGCTAGTTGAAGACCTCGAGGTTGTGTAAATTGCCAGTTCAGAACCGAGGATCGGTTCCGAACCCATCAGTAGAGAATGAAGGCGAGATGGACAAATCACATGGAACGTTATGTTAAGTACATAACTTCTTTTTATCCGGCCTCTACTAATCCCCATGGGTGCCTGTTAACTGAAAGTTTACTGTAGTTTTCATCAGGTGGAAAGATAAGTACCCTGTACGGGACTTCTTTGATCCAGTGTTCATTTTCATCCAGTTCAACTGTGGATTATTGGATCTGACTGGTTCTAGCCTCAGTACCGATTCAGAAGCTCTTCCGTTTCAGGACTCTGGACTTTTCCTCTACACACAATTCCCTGAACTCCACCTCATTACCTCAGATCTCATTTACTGCCTGAAGTATTCGGTTGCATCATTGAGGACTTTAAGTTTTTCAATATCCTTTTCTAGTGTTTCTCTAACAGATTTTGCCTTTTCTATTCTTCCTCTCCTTACCAAGAGAGAATCTTTCTCTCTGGCTAATAGTATAGATATCATTAGAATTTTATTAGATTTAGGTAGATTAGAGTAAATTACGTATATAGTGTTTGCTGTGTTTCTTACTTAGTGAATAGTTTTTGGTTGTTGTATTGCTAAATATTTTTCTAGCAGAATAGTTATATTCATAATAGTCATAGCTAGATAGTTGATTAGTTATACTGGGTGGTTTAGAATTATTCTAAGTATAAAAAATTTTTGCTTGTAAACTTTTGCTCTGTCTGTGTGTCTTTTGCATTAGCAATGGCTGACGGACAGGGATTTAAAAAATGTATGGAGTGTAGGCACAAGCTCCCACACCAGGACCTACAACTCTGTGTATTTATTGTCTGAGGGCTGCCCACCTGATCAGGCCTGCTCCTCCTTTAGTCAGCTCTTGGACTATGCAAACTAGAAGGGAGAAATTAATCATGAAAGGACTCCTTCCCCCTCAGACAAGGGTCTGCTGCCTCCTCATTCTCAAGTAAAGATAAGAGATGCAAGCACAGACAGAGAAAGAAAAAGAGAAGGAAGTTGAGAAAAATAAAAAGACAAAGAGAATGTAAAGACAAAGGAAAAAGTGAAATCGGACTCTGAGAAGTCCCATATGTGCTCCCCAAATCCGACAATCTTGTCTGGTTCAGATCCCAAGGTACCACAACGTTTGGAGCTGACAGTTCCGTGGATCCATAATTCTCCTCTTCCTCTGTCCCGATTCTCCGTGGACAAGTGAGTCCCAAGCTGTACACTCCCTGATCAGAAGAAAGAAGTTAATCAAGACCACCTTCGTCGACTCAGTCATCAAGAAGCATAGCTGAACAGGATGTCAACAGTATGATAAAGTTCCTCAGAATGCAGATTCAGCTTGGGGTTTTAGTTGTAACATTTTCTGTGAATGTACCAGTTGGCATAATGGTCAAGATCTTCACCTCCCCATGCGTAAGGTACAAGGCTTGATCCTGACCTCCGGCCAATGTCTCTTTGGAGTTTGCATGTTCTCCCTGTGTCTTTCTAGGGTTCCTTCCACTTCCAAAAAACACACTGAGTGTTTCCATCTCAAACTCGCCAATGAATGGAGCTGGGCAGTAGCATAGCCTCTACATGATGCCCTATAGGAAGAAGAGCTGTATAGACTAACTGCTTTGGGCATCTACTGTGATGAGCAGTATCCTCAAGATAGGAGAACATGGATCACAGACTGTGCACCAAGGCAAGGCTAGCCACTCAGCAGTATAAATTATGGTTGTAGGTGATTCAGGTATGAGTATTTGTCAGTGATAAGTGGGTTGAGGACCCAGCCTACCCCGACTTACACCAGGGACCCATGCTAATGTTGGGAGGGAGGGGTGTATGTGCCCTTTTTGGCCAGTGTGCCCACCATAAAGCCCAGTAGCCCTGAGATAATAAGCTATTGACTGGCCAGTGTCCAGTTGCCAAGCCTGGGTTACCTTGGATAGCTCTGAGTGAAAGCTGGATGTAAAAGCAGTCAGTCTGCCAAACATGAACTAAGAATTGCTACGCTCATTATAGGTTCACTGACTGGATACAGTTTGGAAGTGGATGACCTGATGTTACAGAGGGGGCTGGACATTCTATGTATCCAAGAGATGAGATGGAAGGGCAGTGCAGCAAAGACACTTGAGCTGGGATCCAGGGTCTACTACTTGGGGAGGAGGACAGACTAGAAATGGTGTGGGAATTGTAGTGAAAGAGAGGCTGTCAGAAGGCTGTGAGGGATGTCATCAGAATTAGTGATAGACTCATGGCAGTCAAACTCCAGTGTAATGACAGGGCAGTATTCATAATCTCAGCCAGTGGTCCACAGCATGGGTGTGATGGTGAGGAAAAGAGTCCATTCACACAGCAGTTGCAGGACCTGCTAGATAAAGCAGGACAACATGATTTGGTGTTGATAATGGGTGACTTGAATGCACATATCAGTACAGATAGAACAGGATATGAGGATTGCCTGGGTCCACATAGGTGGGGCAAAAGGAATAAAGGAGAGGCCATTCTAGACTTGCGTCTGGCAAATGACTTGATAGTAGCCAACACATGGTTCAGAAAGGGAGAGTCTCGCGATCACATACAAGAGTGGCCAACATGCAATTTGCTTAGACTTCCTCCTAGTAAGGAAAGGGCACTGGGGTAGAATCAGTGATTGCAAAGTCATCCCGAGTGAAACAGTTGGCCCACAACATAAACCACTGGTTTCCACAATCCATTACAAGCAATGGCCAGAGAAGGCTCCAAGGTCAACAGAGACCAAGTTGAAGACCTGAAAGTTGACTGGAGATAAAGTACAACAGTTCAATAAATTACTCAGAGCTGTAGTATCCAAAGAAGAGGAGGAAATATGTGGAGTTGACGAAAAATGGCCGTACCTAAAAGCAGCATTTAAAAGATATGTTTTATCGAAGAGGATAGCCCACATCCTTAATTGAAGAAATCATGGTTGAAGTAATTGTAAAAAGGAAAAAAAACGGGCGTTTTAAACCATTGTTGAGTCAAAGACATGCTGCAAGTGGATTGGACATGCTAAAATTGGCCTTAGGCGTGAGTTCGTGCGTGTGTGTGCCTTTTGTGGAAGATTGGACACCAGGCTGGCAACTCGACACCATAAAACTCCACTGTCAATCATGAGCGGACAAGGTAATCGCTGTGGCAACCCCTAACCGGGAAAAGCCAAAAGAGAGAGAGAGAGCGTTGAGTCAAATTTATTTACAATTTAATGACCAAGGCGAGGAATTTAGGGGGATGCCTTTACAGAATGTAAGTGTACAAGAAATTCAGCAACACAGATTTGACAACCTACAGGATACTGATTAGTGAGATTTTAATGTTAGTTTTATTAGTACCTTTTCTGTTGATAGTCATTGTATTAAGAACATCCTTTATAAAAACTGGGTGCTATTAGAGAATGATAATGATATTTAGAGATAGAGTTGGAAAGAAACCCGTATGTGTATATAGAAGGGGATGTAATATTTTGAAACTCCAGTATGTCATAAACAGATTGGGTACATGTATAAATGTGGACGATGCAAATATTGTCCCCTCATTATGGAAACATGTGAAGTTTCAATTAATAATCATAAGATCAGGATTACAGGAAAATTTCAGTATCACTCTGAAAAAGTAGTGTATTGTGCTTTGTGCACACAGTGTGACACGTGTAGGAAAAATGGAGCATAAACTAAAGGAACGCATAAGCGAACATGCACGAAATATTAGAGACTTAGTTGAGACTAATGCACTCGCCAAACATGTATCCAGCTATAATACACATTCCTTTAAATTTGTAGTCCTTGAAGCTGTCCAGATTAGTAAAGGGGGGGGGGGGGCTTGGCCAGTATTGTTGGAAAAAATGGAATTAGGCTGGCAATTGCGCTTTAATGCTCAATCCTGGCCGGGCCAGAGTGGTACCCTATCCCTGAGTAGTGTACTAAAATTCAAAGCTTTAGATAGATAATTATGAAAATAATAAATTGTTCTATCTATATTTAATTTATATATATATAGTTTGTATAAATTATAAAATGTCAACTTAACTAAAGGGTTTTGTATAAGTTAATTGACTTGCATTAATTATATTCGGGTATCTTAGATTTATGCTATTTTTTTAGAACCTGGGATTTAGCTATATGTACACCATGAGGGCATTATGAAAGGTTTATAGTGGCTTGTATGACGTGCAGTTTATCGCAAGCATGGGGTAGAATGATACATATGTTGAAACACAAGTAACGTATGTACTTGTATTGATTTATGATTGAGGCTGTGTTTTACTACATGTTATTTTATGCCGATTTATTTTATCTAATTTTTTACCATTTTCAAATGTGATCTGTACTGTAATTTATTCTAGGGTAGTGGCTTAGTCCGTGGACGTTCTTTCATGTATAGACTGTATGAGACTTTTTAGGGGATGTGTTGGATGGGACATATTTGATTGATGGAAGGGTAACCAATAAGAACACAATGTCATGGACTAGTTTAACCCAAAGCGGGTTATTTAAAGGGTTTTATTAGCCTCTTATGTTTGTCAGATGAAGTTTGTATTTAACAGATGAAAGCGCTTACAAGTGTTGGGTCATTTTATACAAAGAGAAGCCCTTTGTTGTTTTCTACACGAGTGTTATTTGTATAATAAATAGAACAATATTTTTATTTTATTGACCATGGTTGGTCCCAGTTCTTCAGTTTGTTTGTTTTTGTGGCTCGTTTCTTCCATAGTCACTGATGGTACTGTAGTCCACAATTGGTCCCCAGGTGTCTTCTGTGCCTTTCCCCCATTGTTCTTAGTAATGTGGTTTATTTTCATGAATCCTTTACTAGTACATTCTCCAAGGATGCTGGATCATTATCCAGATGTACTAACACACCTGTCCAGACTGCCTTCTCCAGACTAGAAAGCCATGAAGTTAACCACTTTGGTAAATCTAGCTCTAATCTTAGCCTGAGATTCTAGGCTTCCCTCTTCAGTCATTGGGATCATAGCATCTCAGAAATGGACCACTACAAAAATATACTGTAGCAAATGGAAGAGATTGGGCCATGTCTAGGGGGTTTGATCGCTTTCTGCCCATTCCTTCCTTTTTAGAATTCCTGTTGAAACTTTTTCATAACTGTTCCAGTTATTCATCTTTCAAAGTGCAAATGACAGCTATCTCAAGTTTCTGTACAAGTCACGACCGTGTAGCCTCTTTGAGAATCTCTAAGGCCTTCCTGTAACGAACTTATCTTCTACGGCCCCTCGTCAGAGACCTGGTACTTCCATGGGGATAGTACCAGCATGTTACAGGCATTGGCTCAGCCACGGTTTGAGCCAGTAGCATCAGTTGATTTGAAATTCCTCTCTTGGAAAACATTTTTTTTCTGGTGGCAGTTACTTCATCCAAATGAGATGCAAGCACTTTACTGGAAGCCTCCCTATTTGATCTTCCACAAAGACAGAATTTTCTTAAGGACTAAAGCATCTTTCTTTCTGAAGGTGGCATCTGAAAATAATTTGAATCAGTCAGTAAGCCTACCAGTCTTTTTTACCAAGACTTTCAAACAAGAGTGAATACATGCTATATATGCTGGATGTTCATCACCAGCTTAGATTCCATCTTCATAGTACCAAACCAGTCAGGAAATCAGATCAGTTCGTGGTATTCTCAAGACTGGGCAGAATGGTGGCTAATGTTACTCTGTCAATGTGGTCATTTGAAATCATTTCCTTTGTGTACAATAAAAAGGGCTTAACCTAAGGCTCGTTCCACAAGGGCAGTGGCCACTTCAACAGCCTTTGCCAGTAGACTACTACTTATTGATATTTGTTTATCAGCTACTTAGTCAACAGTTCATACCTTTGTAGCTCATTGTAAGCTTGATGAACAGTCAAGATCACGTTCCTTCTTTGATTCCACCATCCTCAGGAATATCCTTCTTTGATACCACCTGAGTCTTATATGCTTGAGAATCTGTTCCATAGTTGAATCAGATGGAAGTAGACAACATTGGATATGAAAGTTACTTACTTACCTTGACAGTAGATTCATGTTGTCTAATTTTTATACGTTCAATCTCCCCCTCACCTTTCCCCTTCCAGATTGTCACAAATAGGGTTCTAATGATCTAGTCACCTCTGCCATACCCTGTGTGTGAGCAGTTCTTGGTGCCTGTTTCCCATAACCCTGTCATTTTTCTGTCCTACTTCCTGGAGTTAGTTTTGAATAGGGTTTTATATGTTTGACATGCATTTGGATAGGTGTGGATATAGATTTAATATCTAATGGAGGGGGGGGGAGACAGGCTCGATCTGATGTACTGAGTTAGAGTTCAGGAAGTTATGGGTAGGTAAGGAGTCAGAGCTCTGCAACTGAAGAGCTTCAGAATTGGTGCTGAGGTTGGATCTAATTGGATCTGACAATCCATAGTTGAACCAGATGAAAATCAGGCTGCATGGATCTGTCGTTTTGGTAAATACATAACTTTTGTTTCTTCGTTGACAGAGAAGGAGAAATGTTCTTGTGGTCACTACATTCCCTGTAAAGATAACCACATGTCCTGTCTGTCTTGCTTAGGGAAAGAACATTATGATGATTTTTGTGTTTCACTGTTGCAGTCATCACACTTGGGTTATCTGTTTGCAGGTAGCCCTCAGTCGGCCCGAATACCAGCTGTGTCGGTTGCTGTCACTCCAGGACTGACATGAGGTCATCAGGGCTATAAAAACAGGCAACAGACGCCATTATATCAGTCTTTCTTGCCGGGGAGCCTGAAGCAGAAGCAGTTTGCATGAGTGCCGTTCGGCCGCTACCTGAGTTTTCTTTTCCGAATTGAATCATCCTGAAGTCTTCTAAAGCAAAGTACCCTGTTGGGATCCTTTTTTTCTTGCTCTAACCGATGTCAGAAAAAGTTAACAGTTGTCTCGCCTGTGGAAAGCATATACCACACTGAGATTTCCATTCTTACTGCATCACTTGTTTAGACCCAGACCACGACATACCTCATTGTCAGTTTTGTGCTTTATTTAACACCCAAACTATTCATCGTCAGGACCTTATTGTCACTAAATTCTTTCTCTCTCAATCTCCGTATTCCAAAATGGCTCCAGTAGGCCATCCGACTACCGATCCTCCAAAAAAACCTAAGGATAATGACAGAGACAGACTGCACAGGTCCAAAACCGCTGACTATGCTTTTGTTAAGCTAGTCACCAGTTTGCCGGTACTTAGGCGCTTTTGCAGCCCGTGATGCCCGCTTTGATGGATTTGCAGGTCGCTACTGAGACCCATTCGGAGTCCAGTATGTTGCAAGACTCTTCTTTGACTACGGAACCTGCGGATGTCTCTACCTTGGTTGGGTCAGGAGCCGCTGTACAGGCACTGACTTCTGAAGAAGTTCTTTGCATTACTGATATTCGACACAAACTGACTACTTCTTTCATGTCTTCAGTTCTGTCTAAAACTACCGAGTTTTTAAGGCCAAGAGTATGAGCTACGCCTAAAAAAACCGACTACCTAAACTCAAGCACCTGCTTCCTTGCCACAACATCAAATGTTTAAAATGGCAGAAAGACCTGATTATGCTGATTAGGGGAAGCCAGCCTTCCCCTGCTAAGAAATAAAAAAGACCTGTCCCCAGCAGCATTAACAGACCAAGAGTCTGACGACTCTGAGGTTTCTGAATATGAAGACTTGCCTTTATCTACTTATGAGGATTCAAATGCAGAGGACTCCATTCCCTCTGCTTCCCTTCCAGAGGATTTTTCTTTTGGTGAAACCCTACATACCTTGAGAGCATTTCCATTGGGAACGCCAGGATTACCCTCAGTCCAAAAAGAGACTCAGAGAATTTTTAGACTTGCCACAACATAGACCTTTAGCAATCCCTCCAGTTCTGGATGATGTGGATGGTGTCTTTATGGAATCCAGTCTAACTCCTGATACTTTACCCCCTGCTCCAAGGAAACCAGACAGAGTCCCTGACTCTCTCAAATTTATTTTTAAAAATCCTACTGCTGACCCAGAGGTAATTTCCCAGGGGCCTAAAGGTATAAAAGCAACTACAGCTAAGAATCCCACCCCTTCGGACAGGGATTCCTGAGCTTTGGACAGATGAGGTAAAAAAGTATACACCTCTGCAACTCTCGCCATTAGGGCATTGAATTGCCAGTTTCACATGCTGAAATACCAGCAACATATTATGGAACTTAAGTAAAAAAATGTCAATCTTTACAGTGTTTGCAGAAAATAAAGAATTACAAGAGCTTATGCATTCTGCAAGCCAAGTCAGCAAGCATACCTTGCAATGTAGCTTTGATGCCCTAGAAGCATCTGGCAGGGCAGCAGTCACCGGTTCTGTACTGAGAAGGCATGCTTGGCTTAAGGAGGAGACCTTGCCAGACCATGTCAAATCAAAATTACTAGACGCGCCTTTGAACAAGGATAATCTGACACCAAAGCAGAAGAGGTTCTGAAAAAGAAAGAAGAAAAAGCTAGGTCTATGCAGACTGTCAAAGATTTTTTGCAAGTGCAGCCTCCAAGATTCATTAGGCATTGCCCCTCGAAACATTGGTTCTTTCCAGCCCCCTCAACGCCATCTTAAGCTAGACCCAGGGGAAACGGACCCTCCAGATTACAGTCTCTGGATATGCAGAGATCTAAGCAGTGGAGTGCATCCACTTCCAAAACAGGGAGTGCCAAGCCGCCCCCTTATGGAAAGAATTCACAATGACTTCTCAACTCCACTCATCACCTCTGCCCAATCGCTTGTGCCCCTAGGAGGAAAACTTGCCCAGCATGCAAAAAACTGGACCTCCATCACCATAGACCGATGGGCCTTCAACATTGTATCCCAGGGTACAAATTTTACTTCCACTCACTGCCAACCCCAAAAGGGTTCCCAGACCTTCCTCTAAACCAGTGGGCAGAGGCATGAAAACAAGTTCAGTCCCTGCTCTCCATAAGGGCAATTCAACCTGTCCCTGCAGAACAGATAGTTCAAGGGTTTTATTCCAGACTTTTCCTGGTACACAGAAAAGAGGGCACTTGGCACCCAATCCTAGATCTTTCCATTCTAAACACCTTCCTGGTGGTACCAAAATTCAGAATGCTCACCCTTCAGCATCTTCTTCTTATGCTGTCCAAAGATGCCTGGTTAGCTACCCTAGACCTAAAAGAAGCTTATCTGCACATCCCTTTCAGGTATTCGTGTGGGAAATACCTATGTTTCAGGACAGGATCTATGCATGATCCGTTATTTGCACTTCCCTTTGGCTTATCTAATGCTGGCAGAGTATTCACAAAATGCCTGGCTCCAGCCATTGCCTATTGCAGACAGAGAAAGATTCAGATTTACCCGTACTTGGACAATTGCCTGCTTGAGGCAGACAGGAAAAGCTTTTGCAGCACCTGAAATTTGTAAAGAACCTTCTAACTTCCCTGGGGTACATTGTCAACGAAAAGAAATCAAAACTAGTCCCCAGTGAAAAGATTGTATTCCTGGGAGCAAACTTGGACACAGCATCCCAGATGGCATTCCTTACTCCAGAAAAACTAAAGCCTATCTGACAGGCGACTTCACACAAGTGTCCACCAGAACCCAGCTATCCACAAGGAAAATCCTGCAGGCCCTAGGGTTCATGGCCTGTTGCATTCTACTAATTCCATATGTCAGACTGCATTTGAGGAAACTTCAGTGGTACTTAAAGTCTTTGGTGCCAACATTCTCAGGACCTGGAAACTGTTATACCTGTCATACCTTGTCTGAGGACAGAGTTTCTTTTGTGGGCAGCAGCATGCAACCACAACAAGGGACTTCCCTTTACTCAACCCCACACCGCCCAGACCCTAGCCATACACTGATCAGACTATGCCTGGGGGGCACATCTGGACGGCAAGTGCATTCAGGACCACTGGAGCCCAAGTCGAATTAATCTGCACATCAAAAAGAGATGCTAGCTGTTCAGCGCACACTAACAGCTTTCAGATCCCTACTCTCACCAGGAACCCTGCTAATAAAAACAGACAACACCAAAATTATGTGGTACATCAACAAGCAGGGGGGGAACCCACTCTGCAGGCTAGCCATGGCCCTGTGGAGCATGGCCTTGGACATGCATATTCATTTGCAAGCGCAATTCCTGCCATGCAAACAGAACTCTCTGGCAGATGACTTAAGCAGAAATCTCTTAGACCCACACAAGTGGCGATGAGATCCCAGCACCTTCAGCCTTCTAACCCAGAAATGGGGGACCCCGGAGGTGGACCCATTTGCCTCCCCCTACCATCATCAGCTCAATCTATCCTTTTCCCCCCTCTGCCTCTTCTCACAAGAATATTACTCAAAATAAGACAGGACAGACCAAGGGCAATCCTGATTACCCCAGATTGGCCACAGCAGCACTGGCACCCACTATTGTGCAGCCTGTCACCGGTGCCACCTTGGCACCTACTGCCGATCCCAACCGTGCTCACTCAGCAGGAGGTACACATCTTGCATCTGCAACTGCAAACCCTGAATCTTGCAGCCTGGCTCATTCCTTGAATTCTCCCATGGGGACCAGCTTAAGCAAGCAAGTGCTGGATGTCATTCTTGAAGCCAGAAGACCCAGTACAAGGAAATCCTATGCTGATAAGTGGAAAAGGTATTGTTTTTGGATTCAGTCTAAAGGAGAGGACACAGCACTACCCTCCTTAACTCTAATCCTGGATTATCTAGCAGATCTACTCCACAGAGGCCTATCCTTCTCTTCCGTTAAGATCCATGCCTCTGCCATCTTGGCTCTATACAACACTGAGCCACCTCTCTTCTCTCACCCTCTTATCAAACAGTTGCAAATAACTTAAGGCACCAAGGAGAGCACCTACCCCTGCTTGGGACCTTAACTTTGTACTGGAGAAGCTCACGCTACCTCCATTTGAGCCTGCAGCATCAGTAGAGTTAAAATTCCTCTCTTGAAAAACAGCCTTGCTTCTGACCATCACTTCAGCTAGAAGAGTGTCTGAGCTACAAGCACTCATGGCTGTGGAACCCTTCATTATTTTTCATGCTGACAGGGTCTCCCTCAGGACTAACACTTCCTTTATGCCTAAAGTGGTGTCCAGTGTGGCTCTCAACCAATCTATCCATTTGCCAACCTTCTTCCCTAATCCTCAAAGTAAAGGGGAAAGGATCCTGCACTCTTTGGATGTGCACAGACAGCTGAGATTCTACCTTGATAGGACTAAGCCCTTCAGGAAATTTGACCAGTTACTAGTCGACTTTGCCCCAGGGGCAGAGGGCAAGGCCATGTCAAAACAAACAATTTCCAAATGGATAGCACACTGCATCCATTTCTGCTACAAACACCATGGGAAACCAACCCCTCAGGTGGTCAGAATGCATTCCACTAGGGCAGCTTCTACCTCTACAGCATTCCTCAGAGGAGTCCCTACCAGGGACATTCTGGAAGCTGCTACTTGGAGTTATGTACACACCTTCACCAAGCATTACCACCTGCCTCTCTTTTCCAAATCCAGGGTGGGTTTTGCAACAGCAGTCCTGCAGGGCATACTAGCCAGCCCCAACTCTTCTTGACTGCCTCCACCCTTTCTTCAGCTTTTGAAATCAACCCAAGTGTGATGACTGCAACAGTGAGACACGAATAACATAGTGCAGTTGTGTACACTTACCATCAATGTAGATGTTAGAGTGTATTCACTGTTACAATCCTGGTTTCCCACCCTCCAGCCCCCTTGTCTCCCTCTCTCTCCTCTTTATTACTTACCCCTTAAAGGGCTGTTGGTATTTACTTTTTACTGGTGGTGTTTTCTCACCACAACTTAGCTCTCTATTTGGGGGGCTCCTGACATTTGGTGCAAGAAAAACTGATGTAATGGCATTGGCTGCCTGTTTATATACCCCTGACAATCTGACATCAGTACTGGTGCGACAGCAACCGATGCAGAAATACTAAGTCTCTGGTATTTGGGCCGACTCAGGGCTACCTGCAGGCAGATAACCCAAGTGTGATGACTGCAACAGTGAATACACTCTAGCATCTACATTTATGGTTAGTGTACACAACTGTACTTTCAGTCCTGTGCTATCTGTATGTCTTTTATTCCTAAAACTGTTAGAAGTAGGCATAGTTCTCTTCTATTACATTTAGAAAGCTAAAAGTTAAATGCTTTGATCCATAGAGACATGGAACAGGGTCCCAGTTCTTTGGACATTACCCTTCTAGTACCCAAGAGGCTTCGATTTCCATTCTGGCTTTCCCTTGGCCTTCAGCAGGAGATTCAGCTGTGGCCTTATCTGAACCCACTGATCATCCAATGGATTCTCCTGACTCCTCTAGTGTTGCTCCTCAGAAAGCCACTAAAAGCACAGAAACAGGCTTTCCAAAGACACTCATGCCCACTTTGGGCAAGGCAGAACCACTCTAGCCAGGATCAGAGAAGGGGGCCAGACGTCATTTATGTATGAGTTGTACTGAGGTATCAGATTCCCAAGGGGATGACTGTATGTTAGAACACCCCTTTTCCATAGACATCCTCAGGAAAAAGATTTATAAACTCATTAATACTTCTGCTTTATCCCCTTCCTGTATGGGAGTGAAGGAAGAATGGTTGGCGTTTCCCAAAGGCCAGTTTAGAGTCTTTCAGTTGCTATGATCTGAATCTTTTCAGTTTTCTAAAAGGAAAAGTTCCCCCTCCCTTTCAAATTTTGATTCATAGTGTGTGTAGGAATTTGGCCTGGATTGTGTCTCCCAGGTCTATAGACAGATACATTTTCTTCGGACTCAGATTCCTATCTTCAGAAAATGTATCTTCATATTCTTCATTTGAAGAGTTATCCCTTTCTGACACCATTGGCAGACTGAAACATTTATTTAACTGGGAACAAAAAGTGCTATCTGAAACAAAGCAGAGATGAGTTATTACAAGTGGATTCCTCCACAACCAGTGGTAATCCCTTCGGTTTTAGCAGCCTTAGATGATTCTTTTAATGTAGCCAGCAGTTCTCCTAACAGTCAGCTTCTAGCCCTTAGGAATTCCTATAAATTATACAGAGTTCCACAATCTCTTAAATTTCTCTTTAGGAATCCCAGAGCAGATCCTGCAGTTATTTCCCTGTCTTACTTATGGCTTGTAATACTATTCCATCAAATAAAAATAGGATTGCATTTGAAAATTTTCGGAAGAAGGTGTAGAATTCCTTTGCCACAGCTTTCTGGACAGGAAAATAAGTAGATAAGTCGAATTTTTTTCTGGCTTCAAATAACAATATGAAAAACTTAATTACTGATATTCCTTCATCGGACACAAAGGCATCTTTAATTTTGTTACATTCCTCAGTGTGTCAGACTGCCAAATGTTCTCTTAAATGTTCTTATGACAGGGCTGATGCTGTTTCCAGAGCAGCTGCCACTGGTCAATTATGAGGAGATTCACACAAGGTTCATCAGAGGATGTTAAAGCGAACTTTTGAATGCAGCTTTGGATAAAGAAGTCTTATATGGATCGTCTGCTGAAGTTCTCAAAAAGTTTGATGAAAGCAGAAAATTAATCTAAGGGATGTCTTTTTTCACTCTCCCATCCTCAAGAATAATAGAAACTTACATTTTCTTTCTTTCTAGCCCGGGGCCCTTCTTTAGGAACCATTTCAAACAATCCCAGCGAAAGACACATAGACTTTCAAGCAGCAACAGCGGGAATGTTCCAGGAAAGAAAGGAGGGCCTTCCCAAGCCCAGGGACAATCCAAAAAAGCAGATTAACTATGCAAACATTCAATCTCCTTCCCTAGCAAACCTTTTCAAAACGTTATCAAAGCCTGTATCTTCAATTCCCTCTTTGGGACCAGATTACATCTGATACTTGGGTCCTAAGAATTATTCAGACATTTTACAGTTGGGAATGGTACACTATGCTTTTATTTCAAGAGTTACTCCCCATCCAAGCCAGCAAATATCCCCGATTCTTCCTATTCTGTATCAAATTTTGTCTGCGGGAGTAACAGAACCTGTCCACCAAAATAGAAAGACGTTTTGCCTCAAGAATTTGTCTGGTGTCAATGGATGAAGGAACTTGGAAATAGGTGCCAGACCTTTCATTTCTTAACCTTTACATCAAAATTCCAAAGTTGAAAATCCTTTCTCTACAGCAGTCTGTTGCCTCTCATTTCTGATTTGAGTTTCCTTGTATGTCTATCATCATGTTTCAGTCCACAAGGTGTCCTGTCTGTGGTTTGCATTCTCT
Source organism: Protopterus annectens (assembly GCF_019279795.1). Classification (NCBI taxonomy): domain Eukaryota; kingdom Metazoa; phylum Chordata; order Ceratodontiformes; family Protopteridae; genus Protopterus; species Protopterus annectens. The sequence continues at coordinate 827,463,640 of NC_056741.1, read as the reverse complement.
GTTTTTAGGTTTATCCATTGGGGTGTCAGCAGCTGTAAGAGCATTTACAATATATCTGGCTCCAGTAATATTTTATTACAGGTTATAGGGCGTATTCGTTTTTTTATATAGACTGCCTTATTTTTGCAGTCTCTCTCCCAGATTGTTAAGACTTTTATTTTTTCCAGGAATCATCGTCTCAGCCCTGGTTTTCAATTGAACGTAAAGAACAAATCCCTCATTCCATCTCTCAGGATAGTATTTCTAGGCTGTTTCCTAAGTACATCCCTCTTGATGGCTTTTGGTTCTCTGGAAAAAGTGGACTTTTATAAGTAGCCATTTCTCATATTTTCTAACCAAAGTCACACAGCAGCCATAGACTATTTTTGGATGTTAGGATTTGTGGCTTCCAAAATTTTCAGAATTCCTCTAGTCAGACAACATATGACAAAATCCAGTGGTTCCTCAAATTAATCCGGCCCTGACACCACCACCCCCCATCTCCTTTCATATTTCGATGCTGAGTTTTGTCAAGAGGAAAAAATCACTTTTGGATAAAGCAGTTTTCCTTTAATTTGGATCTTCCTTTGTCTCCACCAACACCTACTCTGTGTGTAACTACAGATGCATCAGATTTTGCAAGGGAAGCTGTTTTCAAAATGGAGGAAGTGCAATGTATGCTGTCAGGATAAAAAGAAACAGACAAAAATCAAAGAAAAGATATTAAATGATCTCATATCACTAAATCATTTCTGGAGTCCAGGACCTTAGTTTTTTATCACAAACAATACCACAGTCAATGTAGTGCATAAGTGGGAGGGGGAACCAGATATTACCCCTTTTGCAGATTAGCTGTGATAGCCTGGAAAGTGGCAGTTTAGCACAATCTTTCCATACAGGCTATGTGCATAGCATCGGAGCAGAATTGTGTGCCAAACAAGCAGAGCAGGACCAGGGCAGACCCCATGGATTGGAAGTTGCATTCCAAGATCTTCAAGAAGTCATCCATCTGTGGGAACACTTCCAAGTAGATCTGTTTGCTTTCATTCAGAACAGAAAAGAAGTTATGTTCCAGGACTCCTTATAGAAAGGGCTGAAAGACAGATGCCTTTTCATTCCTATGGAGGGAAATATTCCTGTGTACTTTCATACCTGTTCCTCTGATAAGAGTTCTTTTAAAGATCCAAAAGGACTCTTCAGAAATAGTTCTGGTAACTAATTTTTAGCCATTGGAACAATGGCTCTCCCTTCTTTTGAAAATGGCCACAGCCAATTACCACAAGCTTCCTCACAGGATGGATTTATTCACACATGATGGACATTCGCACCAGCCTACAAGTTGTTCATCTTACAGCCCGGATAATAGAATTCTAATATTTTCTAGGCACCTTTTCTATGAAGATGTTCAGTAGGTATTAAATGCTAAGAAAGCTACTACTATACAATCATATATTGCTAAGTGGTGAAGGTTTTCTAATTGGTGTCCTAGAATAAATGCAAGATCCATTTAAGGCTCAAACATCTCAGGATCTACAATATTTGTGAGTTATTGTCTGGTCTTTCTTCCTCTTCCATTAAGATTAATCCTTTTGGCATTTCTGCCTGTGTGTCTGTAGATCCCCTCTTCTTTATTTCAGGTGAATCAATTTTTGAAAGACTTGTTGCATATTTGTTCCTCTAGGAAACAGGTGGCTCATGCATAGGATCTTAACTTTGTACTGGAAGAACTTTTTTTTCCATTTGAACCAGCTCACAAGGATAATTTAAGGGTCTTATCTTGGAAAACAGTTTTTCCCATTGCTCTGACTTGTTCAATAAGAGTGTCTGATTTTCAAGTTATGATAACTCAGCCCTAGCTCACATTTCATAAAGATGGGATTTCTTTGAGAACCAACCCTAGTTTTATGCCTAAAGTGTCTTTAGAATTTATTTTCCAGAACCAAAAAATAAAGGAAAGAAAGTCCTGCACACTCAGGATATCTGCAGACAACTCAAATGCTATTTTGACAGGATAAACATCCTCTCTCTGTCCCCTTGTTATTTTATGCCTTGGAGGGGTGGGGATCCCTTTCTTCCCCTCTTCTCAGAGTACATTTTATCTTAGCAAGGTTGTAGTCTCCCTTGATGTTCTTCGTGTTTCACTGATGTTCTTCGTGTTTCACTGATGTTCTTCGTGTTTCACTGATGTTCTTCGTGTTTCACTGTTAAGTCATTACATTTGGGTTATCTGCTTGCAGTAGCCCTCAGTCGGCCTGAGTCTTGGGTCCTGCGTCGGATGCTGTCCCTTCTTCCATGAAGTCAGGTTGTCAGGGGTATAAAACATGCAGCCAACGCCATTACATCAGTCTTTCTTGCCGTGCCATGCCCGAAGCAGAAGCAGATTGCAAGTGCCGGTCGGCCAACTCCTGAAATTTTCGTTTTTGAGTTTCAGAACCGAAGTCTTCAACTAAAGCTAAATACCCCATTGGGGAAACTTTTTCTTGCTCTTTACTAATGTCAGTAAAAGTTAATAATTGCATTACTTGTGGAAAGCAAATACCTCACAAAGGTTTTCATTCGTAGAGTGGCGTTCCGAAAGGCATGTGTGAATGGGCGCGCCTTCATTGAAGATTGGGCGTCGAGCTGGCAACTCGGCACCGTAAAAACCTACTGCCAATCAGCGGACCGGAGTTCCACTGTGGCGACCCCTAACCGGGAAAAGACGAAACACCAACGACAACTGTATTCCTTGCCTGGGCCCTGACCACGACGTACCTTGCTGTCGGTTTTGTGCTTTATTTAATCAGAGCAGTGTCCATCATCGGTATATTTTCACCTCTAAATATTTTGGTTCTCGGTTTAATTATCCAGAAATGTCATCGGTTAGCCATCCGACTACCGGGATCCCAAAAAAACACAAAGATAAAGACAGAGACAGGCTGCCTAGGTCCAAAACTGCCGACGATGCTTCTCCTAAGCAAGTCGCCAGTTCGCCGGTACTTAGTGAGGCACTTTCGCAGCCCCTGATACCCACTACCTCTGATTCGCAGGCCTCTACTGAGACCCATGCGGAGTCCGGTATGCCACCAGATGCTTCAATAGTGGAAACTGCGGATGTCTCTACCTTGGATGGGTCCGGAGCCGCTGTGCAGGCACCGGCTTCTGAGTGTGTATTCAGGCCTATGGACTTGCATATTAAACCGACACCTCCTTCTTCTTTTAGGCCTAAATCTCGAACCATGCCTAAGAAACTGACGCCCAGGCCGCATGGCCTCTATGCCTAAAAAACAAATGATAAGAATGGCTGAAGATCTTATAACTTTAATCAGGGGAAGCCATCCTCCCCCTTCTAAGAGACCTAGGACTGAAGTTGTTTATGAATCTTCTGACCAGGATTCAGATTTTTTCTGATTCTTCTGATGATCTGGGTTTGCCCTTATCTACTTATGAGGATTCTGATGCAGAGGACTCCATTCCCTCTGCTTCCCTTCCGGAGGATTTTTCTTTTGGTGAAACCTTACATACTCTAAGGGAGCATTTCACCTGAGAAAGCCAGGATTTTTTTGATTCAAAAAAGAGGCTTAGGGATTTCTTACTCCTGCCTCAGCATAGGCCTTTAGCTATACCTCCTGTACTAAACATTGTTGATGATGCCTTTTCGGAATCTAGTTTGGCCCCTGATTCTTTGCCTCCTGCTCCCAGAAAACCTGACAGATTTTACAGGGTTCCTGATTCACACAAGTTTCTTTTTAAAAATCCTATTGCGGATCCAGAGACTATTTCACAGGGACCCAAGGGCATTAAGGTTTCTACTGCTAAAAATCCTACCCCTTCTGATAGAGACTCCAGGGCGCTGGATAAATGGAGTAAGAAGGTTTATACTTCTGCAACCTTGGCCATTAGGGCTTTAAACTGCCAGTTTCATATGTTAAAATATCAACAACATGTTATTGGGTTGATTAAACAGAAAATTATGTTGATTCTTGACTGTGCTGAAAATAAAAAATTACAGGATTTAATGCATTCTGCTGAACAGGTTGGTAAACATACTTTGCAATGTGGATTTGATTCATTAGAGGCCTCTTGCAGGGCTGATGTTACTGGGTCTGTGCTGAGAAGGCATGCTTGGCTTAAGGAGCAATCTTTGCCTGATCATGTTAAAGCTAAACTGTTGGATGCTCCCTTAAATCAGGACCGCCTGTTTGGCAACAAAGCTGAGGAAGTTCTTAAAAAGATGGAAGATAAAGCTAAATCTATGCAAACTGTTAAAGATTTCTTGCAAGTTCAGCCTCCTAGATTTAGTAGGCATTGACCCTCTAAGAATTGGTCATTTCCAGCCCCTTCCAAATCTTCTCAAGCCAAACCCAGACATAGCAGAAACCCCAGATTTCAGTCCCGGAGGGGGGGGGGGGTGGGCACAAGACTAAGCAGTGGGGGATTTCTGCACCCGAATCTGGGAGTAGTAAGACTCCCCCCTATGGAAAACTGTCTCAATGACTTGCTTTTAAAACTTCCAAGCACTTCCCAACTGAATGCTCCTTTAGGCGTAAAGATTGGTCTGCAGGCCAAAAACTAGGAACTCATTACCCAGGACAAATGAGTTTTAAATGTAGTGTCCCAAGGATACAGATTTCACTTCCACACGTTACCAACACCAAGCTGGTGGCCAGAGGCCCAAAATCAAGTTCTGTCTCTCAAGTATGGCGGTAATTCAGTTGGTACCAGAAGAGGAAAAGGGACAAGGTTTCTATTCAAGACTTTTCCTGGTACCCAGAAAAGGCAATACATGGTGTCCTATCCTGGACATTTCTTCTCTAAACACCTTTCTGGTGATTCCAAAATTCAGAATGCAGGCTCTTCACCAGCTGCTTCCTATGCTAGGCAAAGATGCATGGTTGGCAACACTAGACTTAAAAGAAGCATACCTACACGTCCCTATCAGGGAGTTTTGCAGAAGATACCTACGCTTCAAAGCAGGCTGCATGCATTATCAGTTCTCTGCACTGCCCTTTGGCTTATCTACTGCACCCAGGATATTCACAAAGTGCCAAGCTCCAGTCATTGCATTTTGCAGGCAAAGAAATGTTCAAATATACCCATACCTGGACGATTGTCTAATTCAGAAGGAAAACCAGGACATACTTTTAAATCATCTGGCCTTTGTTCAAAGGGTGCTGACTTGTCTAGGGTACACCATTAACAAAAAGAAATCACACCTGGTACCCTGTCAACAAATTATATTCCTGGGAGCAAGCTTGAATACAACTTCCCAGATGGCTTTCCTTATGCCAGAGAAACCTATTCATTTGACAACCTACTTCAAGCAAATAGCCACAAAAAGCTATCTGCAAGGCAGATTCTGCAAGCCTTGGGGTTCATGGCCTCCTGCATTCTTCTAATTCCATATGCAAGGCTGCATACGAGGAAACTACAATGGTATCTCAAAAGCCTAGAGTGTCAGCATTCACAGGATCTAGAAGCAATAATTCCAATCATACCATGCCTACGCCTAGAGTTTCTTTGGTGGGCAGAGGCCTGCCACCAAAACAGGGAACTACCATTGACACTACCCCCTGCCCGCCCATACCTTAACAACAGACTCATCAGACTATGCATGGGGGGCTCACCTGGCAGGGAAGTGCATTCAGGGCAAATGGAACCCAAGTCAAATGCACCTGCACATAAATCAAAAGGAAATGTTAGCTGTACAGAATGCTGACAGCCTTCAAGGACCACATTCTTCCAGAACAACTAATGGTAAAGACGGACAACACCACTGTCATGTGGTACATAAAAAAGCAGGGGGGTACACATTCTTACCCCCTCTGCAGACTAGCCATGGCATTGTGGAACACAGCCTTGAGCTACCAAGTGAATCTACAAGCTCAATTCCTGCCAGTAAGACTAAGTACACTGGCAGACGGACTAAGAAACCTCATGGACCCACACGAGTGGAAACTGGAACCAAGGATTTTCAACATGTTGACAAGCAAGTGGGGGAGCCCAGATAGAGACCGGTTTGTCTCCCGAAGAACCATCAGTTGGACACGTTTTGCAGAAGGATTTCCCACAAGCTAGCTTGGAAAGTGGGTGCTCTGTCCTTCAGTTGGAAACTCCTATCAGTTTATGCCTTTCCTCCTCTGCCTCTGCTCTCCAAGGTACTACTAAAGATCAAACAGGACAAGCCAAGGACAATTTTAATTGCACCAGACTGGCCATGCCAACACTGGTACCCCCTCTTGTGCAGTGTCATGCTTGGCCCCATGGCACCTGCCTCAGACTACTTCCCTGTTGTTTCAGCAGGAGAACCAGATTCTGCACCGTGAGCTGCAAACCCTGAACCTAGCAGCATGACTAATTACCTAATCTCTCCTTTTCCATCCCTCAGTAAATCAGTGATGGATATCATTTTAGAGGCAAGGAGGCCTAGTACTAGAAAATCTTATGCTGAAAAATGGAAAAGATTTTGTGCCTGGAATCAATCTCAAGGGATGAGCGTAGCAGTCACCAATTTACCTCAGATTCTACAATAATTGACTGAGATGCTTCACAAGGGCTTGTCTTTTTCCTCCATCAAAATTCATGCCTTAGCCATTTCAGCTCATTACTGCACAGAGCCTCCCCTCTTCTCTCACCCACTGTTCAAGCAGTTCCTAAGAGGGACCAAAAATTTAAGGCCACCCAGGAGAGCTCCAACTCCAGCCTGGGACCTTAACTTTGTCTTGGAGAAACTCACTCTTCCTCCATTCGAGCCAGCTGCTACTGCAGATTTAAAATTCCTTTCCTGGAAAACTGCTTTCCTTTTAGCAATCACTTCTGCAAGAAGGGTATCTGAATTACAGGCCCTTAAGGCAGTGGAGCCTTTCATCATCTTTCATGCGGAAAGGGTGTCCCTCAGAACCAATCCCTCCTTCATGCCCAAGGTGGTATCCAGTGTTGCTCTTAATCAGTCCATTCATTTGCCTACCTTCTTTTCTAACCCACATAACAAAGTTGAACGGATACTGCACTCCTTAGATGTGCACAGACAACTTAGATTTTACTTGGACAGGACTAAACCTCAATGGAAATCTGAACAACTGCTGGTGGCATTTGCTGCAGGGTCAGAGGGAAAGCTATTTCAAAGCAAACTATTTCAAAATGGATAGGCCACTGCATTCATTTCTGCTATAAGCACCATGGAAAACCTATCCCACAGGGCATCAGACCCCATTCAACCAGGGCTGCATCTACCTCCAGAGCCTTTCTCAGGGGCGTCCCTACCAAGGACATCCTGGAAGATGCTACCTGGTGTTCTGTACATACTTTCACCAAGCATTATCATTTGCCAATTTTCTCTAAATCCAGAGCTGGCTTTGCCACTGCAATCTTGCAGGGCCTTATAGCTGGTCCTAATTCTATTTAAATTCCTCCTCCCACCCTTAGCTTTGGGAATCTACCCAAATATAATGACTGCAACAGTGAAACACGAAGAACCATAATACAGTTGTATACACTTACCATAAATGTAGATGTTCGAGTGTATTCACTGTTGCAGTCCTGGTTACCCTCCCTCCAGCCCCCTTTCTTCTTTTGGCTATACCTCTTTTCTCTCTTACTATGCTTAAAAAGATTTTTGGTGTATTTGCTTTTTTGTTGGAGGTATACCCTTATTATAGATTTAATTGCTTCCCATTAGGGGGGCACCTGACATCTGAGGCAAGAAAAACTGATGTAATGGCATCGACTGCATGTTTTATACCCCTGACAAGCTGACATCATGGAAGAAGGGACAGCATCCGACGCAGGACCCAAGACATTATTCAGGCCAACTGAGGGCTATTGCAACCAGATAACCCAAATGTAATGACTGCAACAGTGAATACACTCAAACATCTACATTTATGGTAAGTGTACACAACTGTACTTTGCAGTCATTACATTTGGGTTATCTGCCTGCGGGTAGCCCTCAGCCAGCCTGAATACCAGAGGCTCCGATTCCTGCATCGGATGCTGTCTCTTCCATGACGTCAGGTCGTCAGGGGTATAAAACAAGCAGCCAACGCCCTTACATCAGTCTTTCTTGCTGCATGGTGCGCGAAGCAGAAGCAGTTTACAAGTGCCAGTCGTCTGACTCCTGAAATTATCGTTTTCGAGTTTCAGAACCGAAGTCTTCGAAAAAGCTAAGTACCCCATTGGGATCCTTTTTCTTGCTTTTATCCGATGTCAGTAAAAGTTAACAATTGTCTTACCTGTGGAAAGCAAATACCTCAAAGATTTTTATTCGTACTGCATTCCTTGCTTAGGCCTAGATCATGACGTCCCTCACTGTCGGTTTTGTGCCTTATTCAGCCCCCGAACTATTTGTCGTCTGTCTATTTTTGCAGCAAATTATTGTGGTACTCTGCTTAACTATTCAGAAATGGCTTCAGTAAGCCATCCGGCTACCAATATTCCAAAAAACATAAGGATAAAGACAGAGACGGACAGCATTGGTCTAAAACTGTCGATGGCGCTTCCGTTAAGCTAGTCGCCAGTTCTCCGGTACTCATGCACTTTTGCAGCCCCTGATACCAGCTACTTCAGATTCGCAAGCCTCTACTGAGACCCATTTGGAGTCCGGTATGCTGCAAGATGCTTTTTCGACTATGGAACTTGCGGATGTCTCTACCTTGGATGGGTCCTGAGCTGCTGTGCAGGCACCAGCTTTGGAGGGTGTATTCAGGCCTACAGATTTGCATTTTAATTCGACGCCATCTTCATCAAGGCCTAAAACTCGTCCCATGCCTAGAAAACCCAACGTCCAAACCACATGGTCAGGCCCATATGCCTAAAAAATAAATGCTTAGAATACGGCTGAAGTCCGTATTACTTTAATTAGAGGAAGCCAGTCTTCCCAATGAGAGACCTAGAACTGATTTTTCTTCTGATCAGGATTCTGAAATCTCTGTTTTTTCTGTTCACCAGGATTTACTCTTAACTACCTATGAGGATTCTGATGCAGAAGTTTCCATTCCCTCCGCTTCCCCTCCAGAAGATTTTTCTTTTGGTGAAACCTTGCACACGCTTAGGGAGCATTTCCACTGGGAAAGCCAGGATTACTCTGACTCCAAAAAGAGGCTTAGGGAATTCTTACTTCTCCCTCAGCACAGGCCTTTAGCTATCCCTCCTGTTCTGGACATTGTAGATGATGCCTTTTTGGATTCTAGCTTGTCCCCAGACACTTTAACTCCAGCTCCCAGAAAGCCTGACAGGTATTAGAGTACCTGACTCTCACAAGTTCCTTTTCAAGAATCCTACTGCAGATCCAGAGACCATTTCCCAAGGACCAAAGGGCATTAAGGCTACTGCTGCCAAAAATCCTACTCCCTCTGATAGAAATTCTAGGGCCTTGGACAGATGGGATAAGAAGATGTACACTTCTGCCACTTTGGCCATTAGGGCCTTAAATTGCCAGTTTCATATGTTAAAGTATCAGCAGCATATTATGGGACTACTTAAACAGAAAATGATGTTGATTCCTGACTGTGCTGAACATAAAGAATTACAGGATTTTATGCATTCTGCTGAACAAGTTGGTAAACATACTTTGCAATGTGGTTTTGACTCTTTAGAAGCATCTAACTGGGCTGCTGTCACTGGGTCTGTACTTAGAAGGCATGCTTGGCTTAAGGAGCAATCTTTTCCAGATCATGTTAAAGCTAAATTACTGGATGCTCCCTTAAACCAAGACTGCTTGTTTGGCAACAAAGCAGAATTGTCCTCAAAAAGATGGAGGAAAAAGCTAAATCTATGCAAACTGTTAAAGATTTCCTGCAAGTACAGCCTCCCAGATTTAGTAGACATTGGCCTTCAAAGAATTGGTCCTTTCCAGTCTCTTCCAGGCCTTTTCAGTCCAAACCCAGGAACAGTAGACCACCTAGGTTACAGTCTCAGGCTACACACATGCCTAAGCAGTGGAGGGCCCCCTCTTCCAAAGCAGGAAGTAGTAAGACACCCCCACTGTGGAAAAATGTCACAATGACTTAACCTTAACCCTTACAAGCCCTGTTCAACTGCCTGCTCCTTTAGGAGGAAAGCCCACCCTGCATGCAAAAAACTGGAAACTCATTACCCAGGGCAAATGGGTTTTAAATATAGTTTTCCAAGGATACCAATCCCAAAGGGTTGGCCATACCCACTCCCAAATCAGTTTCAGAGGCTCAACAGCAGGTTCTCTCCCTTCTAAGTATCAGGGCTATTCAACCTGTCCCAGCAGAAGAAAGGGGACAAGGTTTTTATTCAAGACTTTTCCTGGTTCCCAGAAAAGACAGCTCCTGGCATATTATCCTGGACCTCTCTATTCTAAACATCTTTTTGGTAATTCCAAAATTCAAAATGCTATCACTTCAACAGCTGCTTCCTATGCTAGGCAAAGATGCCTGGTTGGCAACCTTAGATTTAAAGGAAGCTTGCCTGCACATTCCAATAAGGAAATCTTGCAGGAAATACCTACGCTTCAGAGTAGGCTTCATCATGCACTGTCAGTTCTCTGCACTTCCCTTTGGCTTATCTACTGCGCCCAGGGTATTCATAAAGTGTCTAGCTCCAGCCATTGCATTTTGCAGGCAGAGAGTTATTTAAATATACCTATACCTGGACAATTGTCTGATTCTGGCAGAAAGCCAGGACATGCTATTAAAACATCTGGCATTCGTAAAGAAACTTCTAACCTCGCTGGGGTACACCATAAACGAAAAGAAATCTCATCTAGTACCCTGCCAACAGATTGTATTCCTGGGAGCAAGCTTGAACACAACTTCCCAGATGGCTTACCTCACACCAGAGAAACAAGTTTATTTGACAACCTACTTCAAACTACTGACCACAACGACCCAGCTATCTGCAAGGAAAATTTTGCAAGCCCTGGGGTTCATGGCCTCTTGCATTCTATTAATTCCATTTGCAAGACTGCATATAAGGAAACTATAATGGTATCTAAAAAGCCTATGGCGTCAACATTCTCAGGACCTGGAATCTGATTCCTGCCATTCCTTGTATAAGAACAGAGTTCCTTTTGTTGGCAGAGGCCTGCCACCACAACAAGGGGCTCCTTTTCAGTCTACCCCCTGCCGCCCAAACCCTAAGAACAGACACATCAGACTATGCATGGGGGACTCACTTGGCAGGGCAGTGCATTCAGGGCAAATGGAACCCAAGTCAGATGCACTTGCATATCAACCAAAAAGAAATGTTAGCTGTACAGAATGCCCTGACAGCCTTCAAAGACCACATCCTTCCAGGACAATTATTGGTAAAGACAGACAACACCACAGTTATATGGTACATAAACAAGCAGGGGGGAGCCCACTTGTACCCTCTCTGCAGACTAGCCATGGCTCTGTGGAACACAGCCTTGAGCTACCAAGTGCACCTACAAGCTCAGTTCTGGCCAGGCAAGCTTAATTTACTGGCAGACGACCTAAGCAGAAATCTCATGGACCCGTGCGAATGGAAACTGGACCCAAAAATATTCAACCTCTTGAGGAACAAATGGGGGACTCCAAGATGGACCTGTTTGCCTCCCCCCAGAACTACCAATTGGACAAATTCTGCAAAAGGACTCCCCACAGTCAAGTTTGGAAAGTGAATGCCCTGTCCTTTACCTGGCAAAGCCTCTCAGTTTATGCCTTTCCCCCTCTTCCTCTCCTCGCTAAGGTCCTTCTAAAGATCAAACAGGACAAACCAAGAACTATACTTATTCACCAGACTGGCCTCGTCAGCACTGGTACCCCCTCTTACACAGCATGATACTGATGGATCCATGGCACCTACCTCAGAGACACCATCCCTGCTGTCTCAGCAGGCAGGCCAGATTCTGCGCCCTCAGCTTCAAACCCTGAATTTTGCAGCCTGGCTAATTCCTCAACCTCTCCAATAGCATCCCTCAGTAGACAGGTGCTAGATGTCATTCTGGAAGCAAGTATACCTAGTACTAGAAAATCCTATGCTGATAAGTGGAAAAGATACTGTTGCTGGAGCTAGACCCAGGGTATGGGCACTGTGGTACCCAGCTTACATCATATTCTTCGGTACTTAACAGAAATGCTCCACAAGGGCCTATCCTTCATGTCAATTAAAATTCATGCCTCTGCCATTTCAGCACATTATAATACTAAACCACCCCTCTCCTCTCACCCCCTATTAAAGGCAATTCCTCAGAGGGGCTAAAAATTTAAGACACCCCCCCCCCCCCAGTTGAGCCCCTACTCCAGCCTGGGACCTTAACTTTGTATTGGAAAAGTTCACTCTCCCTCCATTTGAACCAACTGCAGATTTGAAATTCCTTTATTGGAAAACAGTCTTCCTTCTAGCCATCACTTCAGCAAGAAGAGTGTCTGAATTACAGGCCCTCATGGCAGTGGAGCCCTTCATTATCTTCCATGCAGACAGGGTTTCCCTCAGGACCATCCCTTCCTTTATGCCCAAGGTGGTGTCTAGTGTGGCCCTAAATCAGTCCATTCATTTGCCTACCTTTTTCCCGAATCCACAAAACAAAGGAGAACGAATTCTGCACTCTTTGGACATGCACAGACAACTTAGATTTTATTTGGACAGAACTAAGCCTCTCAGAAAATCTGAACAGCTGCTAGTTGGCTTTGCTGCAGGGGCAGAGGGTAAGGCCATTTAATAGCAAACTATTTCTAAATGGATAGCCCATTGCATTCATTTATGCTATAAGCACCATGGAAAACCTACCCCACAGGGGATGATGTCACATTCCACCAGGGCTGCATCTACCTCTACAGCCTTTCTCAGAGGGGTCCCTACCAGGGACATCCTTGAAGCTGCTACCTGGAGCTCTGCACATACCTTCACCAAGCATTACCACATGCTTATTTTTTCTAAATCCAGAGCAGGTTTTGCCACTGCAGTTTGGCAGGGCTTAATAGCTGGCCCTAATGCTCTCTAAATTGCCTCCTCCCTTCCTTAGCTTTGGGAATCAACCCAAATGTAATGACTGCAACAGTGAAACACGAAGTACATAGTACAGTTGTGTACACTTACTATAACTGTAGATGATTGAATGTATTCACTGTTGCAGTCCTGGTTACCCTCCCTCCAGCACGCTGACTTCTCTTGGCTCTACCTTTGTTTCTTGTGTTAAGCTTTCTGGTGTATTTGCTTTTTGATGGAGGTATAACATATCATAGAATTATTATTATTTATTATTTTACATTTGTTGACCGGGCTAGTCTAACTGGATATATGTCCATTTTCAGTCGAGGCCTGGGGAAATAAGCTCCGAGGAAGTAAAAATATAATCACATTATACAAAGATTAATTTGTATATTAAACATTGCAAGAAAAAAAGACAGGGAATAATCACAGTGGTCGTTTGTTCATAGCATAGTGCTAAATATACAAATACACTTAATACAATACAAATCTAGTTGCAATACAACATATAAAAAGATAGCAGCTGAGTTAGATAATATATTAGTAAACAGGTTGACATAAAGAAGGAAAACAAAAAGTAGGAGTTGTAATAATCAATATAAGAATTAATAACTAGTCTGCTTAAAGAAATTAAGAGGATGTAAGTAAAAAAAAAAAAAAAAAAATCTAGAAAGGTCTAGGTCAGTTAAGAAAAGGAGCAATAATATTGAGAAGAAGAGAGTAGGTAGATCCAAAGGTGGTAGATCAGTCAGGTTTGGTACAGGGGCACAACCAGTGTGTTCTGAGAAAAAGTTTGTTTGTTTTTAAAGAGTGATATAGAGGGAACTGAAGAAAGTTCGCTAGGGAGAAGGTTCCAGGATTTTCCAACAGCAATAGCGAAAAGAGTCTCCAGCTCTGTTGTTTGACTTACAAATATTTACCAGAAGTCTATGTGATGAACGTAAGGTCTTTAGATTGTTGTAGGGGATAACGAGGGTAGATAGTATAGGGGTATTGGTAGGATGATAAAGGGTTTTAGTGGACAATGGTAAGTTGGTGGAATTTAAGCTGATTTTGTAATGCAAGCCATCCTAGTTGCTTTAGGTTAATACAGTGGTGGGTTCTGAAAGGTGTACCTGTAGCAAATCTAGCTATGCTATTGTAGGCATTTTCCATTTTATTAAGGTTGTTTTTAGAGAGATTAGTGTATATGGGTGCGGCATAGAGGAGAGTAGAAATTAGGTGAGTGTGAGCAATAGTTATTCTTGCTGCAGGAGAGAGAAAGGGTTTGATCCTGTAGAGAGAGAGCACATTTTTCTATTAACAGATTTTAAGGTATTATTAATATGGGTGTCAAAGTTAAGGTTATCTATGGTGATACCAAGTAGTTTGGTAGTTGGGTCTGGGGATATAGGAGTACTGTTATTGGATGTTACTGTGAAGTCTATTGGGGGGGACTTACAAGTAGGAGTGAAAAGGAGGAGTGTAGTTTTTTGGGGTTTAGAAGGAGACAGTGTCTAGTAAACCATAGTTCAACTGTGTTAAAGACTTTTTGGGTAAGGGAGTGAAGTTCAAATATTGATGTGGCTGAGCATATGAGTGTCGAATCATCAGCATATTGTATGCATGTAGCTTGAGGGATTGCTAGGGGAAGGTCGTTGATAAATATAGAAAATAGGAGAGGTCCTAATATAGACCCTTGGGGGACCCCTATGTTGACGAGTAGATAGATTATTATGCCATAGCACGGCCTGTTGTCTGTTATCCAGATAGGATTGGAACCATTTTGTAGCTAATGCATCTAGTGACAGAGATTTGAGGATTTTTATAAGTAACTGGTGATTTACCATATCAAACGCCTTAGATCTATAAACAGTGCAGAGGAAAAGCATATTAAGGTTTCGTTTTTTGTTGATACAGTGAGTGAAGGAAAGAAGGGCAGTAGTAGTGTTGTGTGAAGGTCTGAAACCATGTTGAGAGTTGGAAAGTAAGTTATTATGGATTAGGTGGTCTAGCAATTGTTTATGGATGCATTTTTCCATGATCGGTAATTGGAGAGTTCAGTGGAGTTACCTCCCTTATGAAGGGCGATAATATGGGAGACCTTCCATATGATAGGGATGTGTCCTTCAATGATTGTTCTATTGATAAGACTGGAAATGGGGTAGGCAGTAGATTTGACTGCCTTTTGTAGGTATTCAGTGGGTATCTGGTCAGCTGAAGGAGTGCATGATTTAAGTTTTTGGATAAGGGCAAGAATATATGTAGTTGGGACTGGTTGGAAGAGAAATGGAGGGGGTGGGTTAGTGAATATAGTTGGATATAGGTAAGTCCTGAGTGGATAGCTGACTGGCAAGGTTTTGAATGGCCTCAGTGAAATGGGTATTAATGGTATTAGCAGTCTGTTTAGGATTCTCTTGGCCTATACCTTGTGGGTTTGGTGTGATGGATTGACCTGGGTGTAATAATTGATTAATATTTGCCCAGAACTTTTGTGGTTGATTATAGTGGGTCTGTTGGAATTGTAAGTAGTAGTTTCTTTTGTTGGATAGTACAGCTTTTTTAGTTTAGTTTCTTAGTTGCCTGAAGTTTTGTTGATCTACTGGGGTTTTAGTTGATCGTGATTTGTTTCAGTATTTATTTCTGAGTTTGATTTTTTGCCTGGTTTCTTTTGAAAGCCATGGGGCAGATTTAGTTCTCATTCTTAGAGTGCGTTGGGGCATGGTGGTCTAGAATGGCAAATAAGTTAGAGTTAAAGTAATTGAGAGCTTCCTCCATTGGGAGGTATTTTAAGGGAGACCAGTTGCATGCTCTTAGTTCCCTTTGGAAGAGATCGGGGTTGAAGTTTTTCTTGGTTCTAATTGTTCTAGATATGGTTGGGTTAGGTAGATTGGTTTTATGCCTGATGATGTAGGTTAGTGAGTGGTCACTTACATCATCAGGGAGGGTACCAGATTCATATGTCTGGAGATGACTATTTATGAGAATCCAATCTAAGGTACTTTCTTTCTTAATGATGAATTTCAGGTAGTCATCCAATAGAGGCTGTCCAGTTCAAAAATTTGCAAGTCTCAGCCGTTCACTTCAACAGTTTATTAAAAAACACACAGCGCAAAAGATATCGGATTAAGCGCTTTCATCTCTTATCCAGAGACTTCATCAGAATCAAATACCTACAAGGCAAGTTCATTTAAATAATCAATCTATTGCACAAGCATCCACTTCATTGGTTAAGTATACAATTGATAAATTGTGCATTCACAATTAAAGTGCAAAAGCTCTGCTTGTAAAACATGTCACATCCTTTCTATGCATTGATGCCATTACTTAAATGTACTTCCTCAAGCTAAAAACAAAAAACATATATTGCTCATTATTAATAGTACAAATGAATAAATAAATATATACTATTATGTTGTAAATATATATTATTCTTAAAAATATGTATATAAATATACTGCTAATATATTATAAAATCAGAAAAAATAAGAAATATGTACAATGTGTGTGTGCTGTCCTAAAATCATTAATTACATAAAATATATATAAAATATATATAAAATACCTACTAGACCATAATATCATCTACATGAAATAAATCTTATATTATTTTATTAAATATTAATGTATAGTTGTTGTTATAATTTTATAACAATAAATATAAAACTTAAATAGATATAAAACTTTTCACTAGGAGTTTAAACTTGGAGCATTTATTTAAGAACAAGCCCAAGGAATTGAATAGGAATAAGACTTTGACTAGGAGAAGCACCTTCCCCATTACAGCAAGACATACACAATTTTGAAATATGTCTAACTGGATTGGTTAGAATGAATTATTATAGTAATAGGAACAAACATTCCAATTTGTCTATGGATGAAAATAGATTATTAACACAGTTGAGGAATGATGAAAAAATACGTATAATGAAACCTGACAAAGGGGGAGGTGTGGTGCTGATGGAGCATTGGGAATATACGGCAAAATGTTACAAATTCTTGACAATGTTGCATGCTACTCTTTAGTATCAAGAAATGAAGTGAATATTTCTTATAGGAGAAGTGACCTCATCTTAGAAGATAACCTTATGCAAGGGCTTATTGATATGGACCTTTATCAATACTTTAAAGTCAGTAATCCAATTATTCCAGCTATATTCGGGATCCCCGAGGTACATAAAGGGATCCAAAATCCACATATGAGGCCTATTGTTACTTTTAAAGGTTCCAAAACACAACCTATGGCCATTTATGTTGATGAGAAAATCAAGAGGTTTCATAAGGGCTACGAACATATACTTATCGACTCTTGGGATTTTTTAGAGAAAATAGAAAAATCAGAATTTCTGCCAGAAGCTATTTTTATAACCATAGATGTAAAAGATTTGTTCTCAGTTATTCCCCACGATGTGGGAATGAACTGGTTCGAACAAATGATTACTGAATTTGGCTTTTTAACAGCTGATGAATATATGCTGGTATTGGAAAATATGGAGCTAGTTTTAAAGTACAACTACATATACTTTCAAGGTGATATATACCATCAGTTGCATGGTGTGGCTATGGGTTCTGCCTGTGCTCCCCTATATGCTAACATAGTCATGTTATACTGGGAGAAACATTACATATTTGGAACATTATTTTCTAAGTATATCCGGAGATATTACAGATTCCTGGATAATATTTTTATTGTTTGGGAAGGGAGTGAAAAAATTATTCCAAAATGTATGGAATACTTGAACCAAACTACAAAGTTCCTGGAGTTTACATATAAGAGTGATAGCATAGAAGCTAATTATTTAGATGTCACAATCTCAAAAGATAGAGATAATAAAAAATACAAATCCAAAATATATTGTAAGGAATGCTTCTCCAATGCATATTTGCATTATGACAGTGACCATCCGTCCGTTTTGAAGAATAACATTATTAAAGGACAGATGGTTCGTATAGCTCGTATGACGTCTGATGAGGAAGAATTTTTGAAAGAAATAAGTTTTGTTCATGAGTTATTTAGAGATCGGGGATATCCTGATAGAATTATTGTCCCAATAAAAGAAGCCATTATTCAAGGTTGGGGTGATACTTGTAAACCATTGCTGAATAGTGGATTAATATTAAGAACTGGAGAACAAAGTACTGGATTGTCCAAAGAACAAAACAACAAAGTTAATCCATATTTAATACTTACATATAGTAATAATATAATATGGTTGAATAAATGTATTAACACAGTGTGGAACATTTTAAAAAAGATACCATCTAATGTGGATTGTTTTTCTAGACCTTTAAGAATTAGTTATAGAAGAAATAGGAATTTGAAAGAAATATATGAACAAAAGAAAGAAGAGACACTGAGAGGAGCAACAAATAGAGTTGGTACCTTTAAATGTGGTAGATGTAAGCAATATACATTTATGGCTGGTACTAAAGAAGTAAACATTACAAGCAATTAAATATTCAATGAAAGCCAAGAAATATTTTAGTTATACTAAGGGTGTGGTTTACCTTGCCTACTGCATTAAATGTTGGACATATTATGTAGGCAAGACAGAGAGATTCCTTAGACAGAGAATCTATGAACATATTAGAGATATAGATAAAATGAATGAGCACAATGCCCTATACAGACATAAATTGAACTGCCAGCAAGCGGAGTTTAGATTTTGGGTATTGGAAGAAGTTTTACTGGGAGAAAGAGGGGGTGATTGGGAAACAAAATTGGAGTTTCGAGAATTAATTTGGCAATTGAGGTTAGATGCTATACATTTTCCTGGCCTCACTGACCATCTATCCATCACCCCAGTTCTTAAATTGAGAGCTTTGGACCCTAAAAGAAATTAAATTGATATAGGGGGTACCAAATTATAACAACAACTATACATTAATATTTAATAAAATAATATAAGATTTATTTCATGTAGATGATATTATGGTCTAGTAGGTATTTTATATATATTTTATATATATTTTATGTAATTAATGATTTTAGGACAGCACACATGCATATTGTACATATTTCTTATTTTTTCTGATTTTATAATATATTAGCAGTATATTTATATACATATTTTTAATAATATATATTTACAACATAATAGTATATATTTATTTATTCATTTGTACTATTAATAATAATGAGCAATATATGTTTTTTGTTTTTAGCTTGAGGAAGTACATTTAAGTAATGGCATCAATGCATAGAAAGGATGTGACATGTTGTTTTATAAGCAGAGCTTTTGCACTTTAATTGTGAATGCACACTTAATCAATTGTATACTTAACCAATGAAGTGGATGCTTGTGCAATAGATTGATTATTTAAATGAACTTGCCTTGTAGGTATTTGATTCTAATGAAGTTTCTGGATAAGAGATGAAAGCGCTTAATCCGATATCTTTTGCGCTGTGTGTTTTTTAATAAACTGTTGAAGTGAACGGCTGAGACTTGCGGATTTTTGAATTGGACAGCCTCTATTGGATGACTGCCTGAAATTCATCATTTGGAGCAGTGTGTGTTTTTTGTGGATTACTTTCTTTCTTATTAGGCTTGTTTATCCTGGTAGGGGAGGTAATGGTTTCTGAAAAACCAAATAGGTTTATATGGCTTGTAGGGTGACCACTGCTCCAAACACTTCCAATCAATGTTAAAATCACCTAGGATTAGGGTTTCTTGACGCAAATTTTGAGATAGCCAACAGAGGATATTCTCTACTGTGGCAATGTTACCAGGAAGACGATAGGTACAGATAATATAAATGGATTTGAATTTGTTAAGTTGAAGCTTGATAATAAGAATTTCGGCGTTGGAGACTTGAGGTGGTATATAGTCAAAGGTAGTAATCTGTAGGCTGGATTTAAAAAGGATAGCTACACCGCCACCCTTTTCGGTTGTACGGTCAAGTCGCAAAATATTATAACCGGGTGGGATGACTTAATTGTCTTTAGTTGAAGGTTTTAACCAAGTTTCTGTTAAACAAAGAATGGCAAAGGAGTAGACTTCTAGGGGCACCTGACATCTGGGGCAAGAAAAACTGATGTAATGTTGTCGGCTGCATATTTTATACCCCCTGATGACCTGACGTCATGGAAGAAGAGACAGCATCTGATGCAGGAATCCAAGACTCTGGTATTCAGGCTGGTTGACAGCTACCTGCAGGCAGATAACCCAAATGTAATGACTGCAACAGTGAATGCACTCTAACAACTACATTTATGGTAAGTGTACACAACTGTACTTTTCTGAGGCAAGAAAGCTCTGATTTTTGGTGCTCCTATGTCTGGTATGCTTTTATACCAGCTCACTCTCAAGGTGTGATAGTCATACAGGTGTGAGGAAAGTGCCCTTAAATTTTTGAAGCTAGCATTTTCGCCTTCAGGATATATCCCACGCAGCTTAGGCTACTGCAACAGTGATGTATCTGGAAATCTGCTGTTACTGTAAGTTTGCTTACCCAAGTGTACTTTCTAACAATACTTGTTGATGGACATTCTCTTGCTCGATTTCCTTTATAAGTCAGTTAAGGTCATATTTAAAAATTGTCCCTAATTTAGGTCTTTCTCATGCATTATTGTTGGCATTGTCCAGAATTCTTGAATAAAGGTTTTTAGTAGCTTTGCACTCATATTCTCTCTCTAACTCACTCTTTTAAGACATGTCTATTGAGGGGGAAGTAGAACTCCAAGTCTTTGTAGTTGTTTTTGTAGTTACTTTTGCAAGTTGAGTTTTTATTTATTTATTATTTTTATTTTACATTCGCTATACAACAAAACCATGTTTTGTGAGGGTAAACAAGATTGCTTGTCTTTTATAGTCCATTTTTCATGGCAGCTTTAATGTGCTGCTGTGAAGTGTCAGACTTTACTGGGTGATGTCTGTGCATTAATACCCTTTTGGAAAATGTTCATTCTCCAGTAGACTGTCATTGTATATTTTGCCCATTGACACAGCTATGCTATATTTAGACAGTCAGAGATGTAGGTGGGAATTTTGAAATTGTACATGAGCTTTCGGTTTGCCTCCCATATTTCTGGTAAGTCACATACCAGGTGTCACTTTTGCCCCAGTTTAATTGCTTATTACTTTGGTATATTTATTTTTTTATTTTTATTTGATTTGATTTTTAACCCAGTGTAATTGCTTATTACATTTGTATATTTATTTTTTTTAATTTTTATTTGATTTTATTTATACTTGATCGGGGTAGTCCCACTAGGCTGTTAGGCTGTTTTCAGGGCAGACCTGAGCTATTATTTATACTATTAGGAGAAACTTGGACAGGGCATTGAGGAACTTCCCCTACTCAACACTGTTGAGTGGGACCCATTTTGGAGGAGCACTCGTTTCCTTTCCAAGTGCAGAGGTGGTCTGGAGAAACAGGGAGACAGATGGAGAAGGGGAGGTGGTGATGGAGTAGTGAAAGAAATGGAGGAGAAAACAAATATCAAGACCAGAGCATGTGTGCAGGATTCTGAGGTAATGTTTCAAAGAAATATGAGGGAGATTCGTCAGCAAATGCTGGATGTATATTTACAGCCCTCCAGTTGAGAGGGTTGCGGAAAGAAATGGTGGTGCAGAGTGGGCAAGAAAATGAAGGAGATGTTTTCTGGAGGACACTATGGAGAAAATACAAAAGGAGGATGCAGAGACAATCCTGAAGAATAGTGGCGAGATGAAACGGCAAACATATGCAGAGAAAGTAAAAGAAGTCAAAAGTGAGTAGCAGAAAAAAAGCAGAAGAAAATGAAAAAAATGGAAGTATGTGGTAAGGATCCAAAGTAAAGAAGACAAAGAAATGGACAGGTATGAAGTGTGAAATAATTTAATAGCTCCTATGGGTTTAAGAGCATGAGGTAATAGCATTTATTCTTATTAACAGAGACATTTTGTGAAATTATATTTGAGACAGTTTTTCAGTGGAAAATTTTCTTGGAGAATATGAAAAAGACTGTAACCCATGGAATCATTTTGATAAAAGCATTTAACAGGGAGAGAAAAAGGAAAATTCCTGTACCATTTTGAACAGAGGTAGAAAGAGAGACTTTGAAAGGACATTTGAAAATGTTATATAAAGAAGTACTAAACATTGCAAAAGTTTGACCAAATGGGGTTCATGGACTGGTGACTGGGATTGTAATATTGTGTTAAAAACAGAAAAAAAATTATACATATACCAAGCATGATAAATGTGCAGAAGAATAGAGGTGTCATAAAATACTGGGGACAGCCCAAAACACGTATTTTGTGGAAAAGGACATTTGATAAGTAACTGTGACAAAAGAAAATGTTTGTAGGGAAATCGGACATGATGCAAAAAATGTGAATTGAAATGTTTGGAAGTTTATGGATGTACAGCAAAAAATAAAGGTAACAGTAAAGAAAAAGAAAGAGAAAAAAAATTAACAGAGAAGAAAGTTTTAGAAGTAGTAGAAATAGAAGAAAAATTAGATGAGAACAATAAATAATAGAGGGCATCAAAGAAGGTTCTGAAGCAAGTGATGACATACATTGGGAGGTAGTAAAAGAAAATAATTATATTGGTGAAAAGGTAAAAGACAGGAAAGGAAATTTTAAGGGAATAAGTACAAAAGAAAAAAAAGAAGTGGATGATGAAGAATATTTACAGCTAGTGATTGGAGGTTGGTATAATTGTTAATTTGTTTGACTCACAGATGCAAGGTATAGTGCTTGATTTTCATCTTTGAGAAGAAAATCTATTAGGCTTAGAATGGCCTATTAATAGAACTAGCCTAGTAATTAGCCGTGAACTTATAAAACCACGAATCTAAGGAAAAGGGAAAATTAAAATGAGTATAAATGTGAACACAATTAAAAATATAGTAAGAATAGGAATTTTGGAGTGGTGTAATACATGTGTTGTAGATGTAATTATATTAGGAGACCCAAAGTTTTTAACAAATGAAGACAGATTAAAAACAGAGAAACTATAGGGAGGAAAGATAATGTGGAATTTAGGGAATGAGTGATGCCCTGGCATATCCATATCCTGTAGTAATTTAGTAAAGATATTAGATATAATTTTAGCAAAAAAAAACCCCAGAAGATTGACTGTTGTGGATTTAAAATGGAAAGAACAAGTGTATATAATTGTAATGTATGCTTATACTAATTGTAAAGAAAGGGAAATGTGTTTCATTAGATTTTGGACTACATAGTGATAAATTTGAATATTATAGTAACATGAGACTTTAATTATGATTTAGTAGGCAAGAGTAAAAAGAAAGAAAATGATATATAAGAAAAATATTAGAAGTTGTAAGTTAAATCTGTGAGACAAAAATTCATGGACTTGCAAAACTGGTATGTGTAAAACTAAAATAGATTATTTTATAGTATCAGAGGGTTTAGTTATAGGAGAAGGGGATGTAGTTGATACAGTATTTTCTGATCATCTTGCAATATGGCTAGAGATAAGTAAAACAAGGAATATGTAAAATAGGCAAAGGAATACAAAGGATAATTGAAAAAGCATGGAATGAAGAAGGAAAGAGATTAGTAATGCAGTTATGAAAAGATCATATTACCATGAGAAAATGTTATAAAAAGTTGTTTGAATGGTGGATGATATTTAACGAAAAATATAAAAAAAAGTTTTTTTGTGGTGATATGTGAGAGAAGTAGAAAAAGAAAAATATAAGAACATGTAACAATGCATTTGAGGATTTAGAACATAATTATAGAAAGTACTTTGACAGAGAAAAGAATTATATGAATGAAATCAAATATGAATTGTTATATAACAAATTTATTTTACAAGAAAAGAGAGTAGTAGTACCAAGCTACTTAAACAGATTAGTAAAGGAAGATGGTAGTGTGATTAGAGCAATAAAAAAATGTCAAAGGAGAAGTGGAACTCTGAAAAAATTATGAATAGTGTAGTACAATATGTACAAGAAATGTTTAAAGAAAAAAGGGCTGTGAAAAAATGGAAAGTAAAAAAAAAAAGTTAAGAGAATTAAAAGTTGGAAAAGAAGATTTATTTAAATGAGCTAGGTGGTGTACTAGGAAAAAGTATAGATTCAGCTGCAGGACCAGATGAAACAGGATATGAAATGTAGAAACATGTTAAGGGATTGGCAAAAAATATCTGTTAAAGATCTTGAATGAAGGTTTTGTGTATAAAGAATTATGTAGCTGAATACTTAAGTTTGTAATGAAGGAAGATAGAAAACAAAGTGGAGACTGATAGTATTGAATAATAATGATTATAACATCTTTATGAAAATAATGCAAAAGAGATTTGAAACTAAAATGGAAAATATGGAAGCTAGTATATAATAAAGGGAAAGGTTGTCAAGAATTATTAATGATAATTAGAGAAATTGTGGATGATGATATGAATAGAAAACAAGTGAAATTCATGATATGAGACCTTAAGGCATTTGACACAATTGGACATGAAGTCTTTTTTTAAAAAAAAAAAACTTTATTGAATTAACACTTGTGACATAGGCAAATTTACATTTATACAAAAGTAACATTAACAAACTTTATACTTCACATATATTGTTATATATCATATAACCTAAACAACATTACATAAATTAATAATGAAACAATATAATATAAATGAGAAAGTTGGGAAATTATTTGTCAGCATGTCATAACGATGAATTAAAATACTTTTAAATAACTGGTTAAGCCAAGAGGTACATCTGAAGAGTGGTATAAGTCAGGGATGTCCAATGAGTTGTATACCTTTGCATTAGTCATGAATGTGATAGCATATGAAATAAATTGCAAAATGGAGGAGGTGGGGTACGTAATACCTGAAGGGTTAAGAATTCCAGTTCTGTTAACATATGCAAATAACATTATAATCACAAAAAAACAAAATTCGGATAGAAATACTAATTTGTACAGCGGTGGTGGTGCTGCAGTAGCGTTGTCACCTCACAGTAAGACATTGTCCTGTTCGATTCTCAGCTAGAGCGTCTTCTGTGTGGGGACATGCGTGAATGGGCGTACCTTCATTGATGGTTGTGCGTCAGAGCTGGCAACTTGGCACGTAAAAATCTGCTGCCAATCAGTGGACCGGAGTTCCGCTGTGGCGACCCCTAACTGGGAAAAGCCGAAAGACACAACAACAAGTAAGTTCCTAGAGATGATAGGGATGGCTTTAAATAAAGAGAAAAGTAAAGGTTTAGGTGATGTAGTAAAGGTATAAGTGCAAATTTTACAATGAATGATATTTCTGTGTTGCATATATAATTTGAGAATAAAGATGCAAGTAGAATTCGGTGGGACAAATCAAGAGAAAAAAAAAACAAAACTGCCTTTTCTGGAGAACTTGTAAATTATCATTCAGAAAAAGACTTAAATTCAGTACTGGTGGGGAAAATAGTATACTTAGCAAGACTATTTATGTTGTTGTTATGTTGCCACCAGTATTTGAAAAATAATTATTGCAGATAATGTTTATTTATATGGTGTTTTATGCTAAACCCAGTAAAAAGGGGAGTTTGTATGTATATGCTGCTTCATTAAATTTGTACAAAGTGTTAAAGTGGGTAAATGAAAAAGATTAGAAGTAAAATTGTGCAAGTATGATCAATTTTGGGGTATGGTAAAAAAAAAAAAAAAAAAAAAAAAAAAAAAAAAAGAGTAAAAGTGTACATAAATGAAGAAATAAAATGTTACCAATATATTTATTTATTTATTTTGCGGAAAACAAAAATTGATGATATAGAAGAGGATAGAAAAATGTGGTATAAGACTGTAATGATAAAACATTAGTATGTAAAACCATGGAAAAATATAACTGATGAAAACATTAAAGTTATAAAAATAATGATGTAATCAGAAGGTAGAATGTCAAACTTTTTTGTGGAGACTGGTAATAGATAATTTGCCAGAAAAAGGAAATGTGCTTTATAATAAGAAAAGAGATATAACGTGTACATTGTCAGAAAGAAGAAATTGTAGAACATGCGTTTTTGAAATGTAAAAGAGTAAAAAAGTTATGGAAAAACTATGTAAAGAAGATTTTTTTTCAAATATGGAAAATAAGTGGATAAAATAAACACGGATATGGTTAAATATGGATATAAGTACAGAAAGAATATGTTAGTAGATAAGTTATTTTATGTTATATGGGTTATATGGAATAAAAGAATAAATTAAATTATGTTTAATGGTAAATTAATTTTATCAACAATATTGGGTAGAATCAGATGGTGGTTATGGAAAAAGGAGTGAGAATCGAATAAGGATGAAATTTTAGTATGATTGTGTGACCATATTTGTATGAATATATATCTGTATATTTATAAATATTTGTAGATGAGCTATTTTTGTATATAAATAAAGGACCCCCTACTCCTTTCGATAGGTGCTGTGGGATCTTTTACATCCACATGTGTCTCCACTAATTCAAGCAGATGGGGCCCCAGTTTAATCTCTCATCTGAAGGAAGATGCACTCTGGAGTGTGACACGCCCCTTATGCTTTATTGTAGTGTCAGTAATCAGTCTACCTGGTGTGGAAAATAGAATCCTAAGCCTTATGCAGCAAGTTGCTCCACTGACACTGTCAATATTTCTTGGTTTACTAAAGGAAGAATCAAATACATTGAAATTATTATTATTAGAAGACCCATAACTTGTTAACTAATAAATAGCATGTATTATTCTGGGTATAATTTCTTTGCTGGCTGGTTGTACCCTTTAACATCATTTAGGTTTCTGAAGCTTAGATGTAAAGTGCAGCTTTTGGAAAAAAATTGAAACTAAACATGGAGAACTACAAAGAGAAAGTTGAGGAAGGACAGCTGTAACAGCAGTGGAATCCCGTGTTGTTGAGGCTGTGGGAGGTGAAATTACCTACTTATCTCAGATTCCAAAAATATTCAGACTGTATGTTGATGATGATACTTTTGAAAAAGAATAAGAGATGTTCTTCATTAAGGTCAGTGTTGCAGTAGTGCTTACTACTAGGGCTTCTGCAAAAGAAAATTTCCTGAGCCTAGCACCTCTCCCCTTCAGGTCAGCCAGGCAGCTGTCCCACAGGGCATCATCATATTCCCTGGATAAAGCAAGTGTCTGTCTGCACGGTCTTCTTTCTTGTTGCATCTTATGCCGCATTAAATATTTGTTAGTGTCCAGGCCAAATTTCTCTGTATGCTTTGTACACAAATAGGTTCTAACAGAGGAAGAATTTTTTTTCTGTTTTTGTTGGTGCGTTGCTTTTGGGGATCTATATAACCTATGAGTGGTACATTATATTCACATCCAAAGGTTAGAACATATGTGCATGTAATAGCCAGATCCAGTGTGTTTTGTGCAGTCTTGGAGCACAGTGTCCAGAATTGTCGCATTTATGAAGGCTGTGGCTGTAAGACATTGAGAAGAAAAGAACATTCCTTTTAGAACTGTTTAGCCAAGGAGAAGCTTGATGCTTTGACCTGAACCTCTCCTATGATGTCGACTGGTTTGTCTTTTGCTTCGGCTGTCCCCACAAGAAATGCAAGAAGCATCTGGTCAGGGAAAGTAGAGGTGTGGCTGTGGAATTAGACATCCCTACTTGCTTTAAGGGTTTGGATCCCAATGAGGCATTTCACACTCTTCTGTACATGCATCTGAGTTATTCAGGGCTTCTGGTGGAAGCCTCTTTGGAGGCTGCCATGCCTGCTGGGGAAGGCACATCCCGCTGATCTGGAAGCCTTTTTGTGGAGGTCAGGATGGAGATCACACCACAGGTGGTCAACTCTAATACCCAATTTGTTGTTTCAAAAGGATAGGGTGGTTACTCCAGGATTTTAGTTAAGAAGGATATTCCTGGCAGGAAAGTGTACCACTCCCAAGGTGGCTGCCACTGCTTAAAAGGGTTCAAAAAGTCCAAGAACATGATGCATATTTGGACAAGCTCCCTGCAATTTCTTGGGCATGAGTTCATGCGCACTCATTTGAAACCCTCCTCCCACTATAATCTTCTCCTGGAGAAGATCTCTGTGTGGCTTAAGAGTGTCCTCAGTTCCTGCAGTCAGTGGTAAATCAGCCATCAGTGGATGAGATCTCTCTCACAAAGAAGAAGATGGAATCTTCTGCTGATGAGTTGAGTAGTGTCATATAAGTGACTGGCCTCAGTTATTGTTGCTGCAGAAGTAGGGGCATTTACATTTGCCCTTATCTATATAACTGCTTGATTTTGGTGCAATCACAAGAGGAGGTGGAGAGAACTCTGAGATTTACCATGGATTGTCTTCAAAACTTTGATTCTCATTCAATTTCTGTAAGCCACACCTCACACTTTCCAAGAGAGTGATCCTCTATGGGACCTTGTTGGATTACAGCAATTGGGGAGTCTTTCTGACTTGAGACAGGGTAGGATTTCTAGCACAGTATGTCCTCAATTGGCCAAGGGGACTATGATTATGGGCAGGGAATTCCTAAAGGTACTGGGATTCATGGCTTTCAGTCTTTTGTACGGTAGCCCTGGTAAAGTTGCATTTGAGGAAGCTCTCATTGTACTGTAGAAACACTTTAAGCCAAAGGATGTGTTTCTGCAGATAGTTCACATGTGGGCTGTTGCAGAAATTGACCTGTCTCCCCGTTACCCATAGTGATCCAGAAAGAAAAGGAGAAGAAGCCAACGATGCTTTTTACAGCACGTTTTTCACCCAAATGCCCAGGCGAAACCCCCTTATACTGCCATAGCAACTAGATCTCAGACTTGGAACAGGGACCCTTATATACCCCAGTCTGTACACACTGTGGCTCAGTAGTCTAGACAGTTTAATCCTGATGCTGTTTAGGCACCACTTCAGAGTACATGCTGTTGTAGAGGCTGCCAAGAAGCCTGCTACCACTGATCGTTATGGGACTAAATGGAAAAGATTTTCAGTATGGTACCAGCAGAATAGTCAGGCTCCCCTCTGTGTTAGTGCTAGTGGTCCTACAGTACTTACCTGAGGTGTTTAATTTAGGCTTTTGTATCCTTTTGTGAAGGTACACCTTTCAGCCATTTCAGCTTATAATAACGATGAAGCCTTTAACTCTCCTGTCTTTGCAGTAACTGCAACACCTCCTTAAGAGAAGATAACATTTGATACTGCTTGCAAAGGCAGTGCAGCCTCCCCTACAGAGGACTTGCTACTTTTGCATCCCTAAAATCCTTGAGTTTGGAAAACTGCCTTTTTTGGTGGCCATCATTTCAACTAGTAGGATAGCAGAGCCACAAACCATCATTTCTGGTGTTCTACAAGGACAAGTCAGTCTTAGAAACAACCCAGACTGAATTGTTCCTTTGTCAAGCTATATGGGGAACTGAGATACTGTTTAGGCAAAATCAAGGAAATTGGAACATCAGATCATTTATTTGTCTCTTGCTGGCAAAAGAAGAATCCAAACTAGTGTGTAAACATACTGCCTCCTGGTTGCTGGTCCATTGTATCTTTTTTTGCTGTTCTCATCATGGAATAAGTTTAGAAGGGTGTGGAAGGTCCCATAGCGCAGTGGGCAGCAGCTACTGTTAACGTTTTTAGAGCGATGTGCACAGTCTATTTTGTAGGCTACCACCTGGATAGACAGTGCTTCAAAGCAAAGTATTTTCTGTAGCCATTCTACAAAGCTTGTTACAATCCTCCTTTTGATATCCTACCACATCCCATTCCTTTTGAGCTCTGGAATTATTTTCAGTAGTAATTATTACTGTACATAATTGTGTTTATGAAGAACATCGTACAATTGTGTAGGAATGTTCTATAATGGCAGATGTTCTGGAAGATAACTGTTTCATTACAAGTTTCTGTTGCACTTTCCCCTCTTCATTGTGTTTGACATCTCAGGGCTGGAGTGGGATACATTTCCTCATGCATCTACCCCTTCTTTCCCTTTTCCACTGAGGGTCCCAGGCCTGTTGAGATCTGGTGATAATTGTGAACCCAGATTCTCAGAGTCTCTGATCCTGAAACCTTCCTTTTAGGGGTTTTAGGTTGTATAGGATCCAGGCCTTTGTGCACTAGGGCCTTGCTTAGGAAGGGTGGGGTTTATATCCTGCTGTTGTCCTTGAGAAGAAAAAGACAAAGATGATGTGAGTGGATGCCAACTTTATTCAGAGAATGTGTTGACTTTCCTAGAGATCAGGCATCCATCCAGCCTGGGGGGGGGGGGGGTGTTGGTGCTCAACTCTGGAAATCGGGCTACACATTGACCTTCTGTAGCCAAAGACCTAGCAGTTAGTCAACAACCAGCTTCTTACTCCCACTCAGTATGGATTCAGACCCGATCATAGCACCTCCACTGCTCTCCTCTCCTTCCTTGAAACAATTAACAAAGCCCGTGATTCCAGCCATTTCGTGTCCACCCTTCTCCTCGACCTATGCAAGGTATTTGACACTATTTCCCACAACCTGCTTCTTAATAAACTCTCCAAACTAAATCTGTCCCCTTCCTGTACGAAGTGGTTCTCCAGCTACCTCACAACCAGACAACAAGCAGTCAAACGGAATAAAGCCATTTCACCCTTCCTTAATACTCCCACAGGTGTTCCCCAAGGTTCCATTTTAGGCCCCCTACTATTCAACATATTCACTAACTACTTCTACCAACCCATTCCAAACTCCAGCCTTATCCAATATGCAGATGATTCTACCATTATCTGCTCCTCCCCTTCTATCCCCACTTTAAATAAGCTTACCTAAACTGCCTTCTCCTTTACTGAGCAATGGATGCTAGACAACCATCTGGCTCTTAATGCAACCAAAACTAAACTTATGGTATTCACCGCCTCCAAAACATCCTCCCTAGATAAACACTCATAATCACGAGCAAAAATAATACTCCACTAGAAATAGTCTCTGACACTAAACTACTAGGAGTACTCATAGATGATCAACTAAAATTCGACAAACCTTTACAAGTAAATATCAAAAAACCTGGTATGCTATACTGCCATAATCGTTCTCTCTCTCCTTCCACTCAGCTCATACTAGCCAATGCTTATCTCATCCCAGCCCTCCTGTATGGTGCATCTATCCTCACCAACCTGCAATCCTCCCTCAAAACAAAACTCTCCTCTTGCTATAACAAGATATCAAAATTTGCAGCAGGTCACAGAGCCATTTCTCACCATTGTAATTTTCTTCACCAACTAAACTGGCTTTGAGCTACCTAACCTCCTGACTTATACCCAACTCATCCAAGCACACCAACTCATTTACAACCTCTCTCTCTGTCCCACCCTAGCCACTCCCTTTGAAATGTATGAACCAGAACGACTTCTTAAGATCTAATTCCAAAAACTAATTAAATTGCACAAACCCACATATCCAGCTGGGAATCACTTAATGTCCCTCTCACTTGCACGCCTCTGAAATTCTCTACCATCTCCTCTCCACATCACCAGCAGTCTCTCCTCATTTAAAACCTTGCTGCACTCGCACCTAACTTCACAATGGAAGTGCTCCTATTTGCGTCCTACCTAATACTTCTAATACTCTCCTAGAACTAAATATGCTATCACTGTCTTCTATAACTGCACAGTTCTATTGAACTGTTTGACCAACTATTTAAGAGTTACCCTATGCTGCTACTTTTGTGTAAAAAAAAAAAAAAAAAAGTGTTTTTTTATTGCTGTTTTACAAACTATACTGATGCATTCTATCATTTTAACCTTTTCTTATTATATTTATTTTGTATTCCTATGAGATAATATACAATGTAAATGTGCAATGTGTGCTATATATTTGTATTTTTCTGGAGCTTTTCTCCCCAGGACTCCATTGAAAACGGGCTCTTTCTGACCCAATTGGACTATCGTGGCAAACAAATGGCAAAATAAACAAATAAATTTACAGCTGTAGTCTACTTGAACATCTACCATTATGGTATGTTTCTAGATAATTGTAGTTTCAGCAGTAAAAATATCCAAAAAATGCAATAAGCAGTATTGGAAAAAAAATCTTGTAGAAGGGCATGCAGAGTCCCATAGAAGGGCTTGCAAATGCTTTTGCCCGCAGTTGTAGACTTCATCAGGTCATATGTCAAAGGAGAAATGTTTATACAAACTTTCTAAACTGATAAGCTAGTGTAAGCAACATGTTACCTCCACTCGGATAGCTTCCTGCTGTGCCATCATAAAATGTAGTGCAAAACAAGTAATCTCTTAAATTTCCAGGAGCAGGATTGTGACAGGAGGCTGGCTGACTTGTTGCAAAGTGAAATTTCAAACCTCAAAGTTCCCAAGGAAGCCAGGGTTGCAATCTTAAATGTGTTTGTGTGGAGGAGAAGGAGCAGAGCGATAGTTAAGGCCAGGATTTAATAGTCAAGTTGCATAGTACACTTTGAGACATTGTGTGAGAAGTAATAACCACATGCAAGCAGGTGGCAATTTATGGTACTTAGTAATGATGTAGAACAGGGAGGAAAATTGAGAAGTGGCATGTTGATCTGCCAGTGAGGGTGCAAAGTCTAATAAGTGTATAATCTGTTGCAGATATGTGCCTCTAAAAGTAGGTTACAGAAGTATGAGTCACAACTAATTGTGTGTCCCTTCATGAGACAACAGCGCACACAAACTCCTGAGTTGCAATAAACATGCTCAGAGTAGCAGCAGCAGCAGTCATGAGCCTGCACTTGGTGACAAAGTGCTGCTACCCAGTGCCCGGTATTGCAGTGTGGCAGAAGGTGGCACAAATGAAACTTATACTGGTAACAGATTATAAAAAATCAGCTATTCAGCCAGCAGCTGGCAGACCATTTTCATGTGACCCGAGATACCATGTTGTCATTGCTTGACATTCATCTCTCACATATGGGACTGGAAGGAATGTGTTAACTTCCCTTACTGGTGGATGTGAGGGTAATTGCAGCCCTTCCTCTTCTGGAGACATATGGAGGATACTCCCTAGATATGTACTGACCTGTGAAATACTTGGTATGTATCAGTGCACTTCTTCCACATGTGCAGGGGTAACAGGTATGCTCATTCACACCAGTGGAGAAAGTCACAACCACATGTGGGTTCTATGACATTGCCCTCCTCCTTGACAATACTGGCTGCTGTAGATTGTACATATGTGGCAGTAAGGGCTTCAAGTATTGTCCGGAAGGGCTGCTTTTCCACCATTTTGGGTAATGTGTAATGCACATTGGTTTATTGCCAGTTTGTGAGCATGGCACCCTAGCAGTGTCCATGAATCCTTCATGTGGCATACAGGTCATCAAAAATCTCTGCTTCTAGTATAGGGAAATTCCAGAGGGCCACCTACTTGACAACTGCATGCATAGCGAGAGGAAGACGTATATATACAGCCAAAAACAAGACGGTACATGTCCTAACCCACTTTGTACATAGTGGATTTCAGGTAATGCAAAATGTATACTGCATTATCTGAAACTAAGTACAGGTAATGCAGAATCATTGCCTGATGCTCATAAGCAGTCCACAAAGCATTACTGAAGAACAGTATGATATTGCCAATGCACAAGCCAGAAATTTCATTGAGCATGTATTTGGTCTGCTGAAGGTACAATTTTGCTGCCTTGATACATCTGCTGAAGCTTCACAGTGTGTCCCTGCCACTGTTTTCACGATGTCATTGGCAATTTGCATACTACGTAATATGTTAACTGGTAAACATGCAGATCAGAGATTCTGGGAGCCTCAACAGCCACAGCCAGCACACCAGGATCATCCAGGAACAACACTAACTTTGAGAAAAGAGGCACAGCTACCATATCACATCCCACCAGATTATGATGTACATAAAACATGACAGCACAAGCAATTTGGTAGCATCTAGTCCAGCTCTGTATGCCCATTAAAAGAGACAGTGACATTGTGGTGTCACACTGCAAGTGTGATGCATGCAGCATTTCTTTAACGCTATGCTGGGCAGTGCATGGTCAAGTCACATTGTGCATCAGGCATTTCAGCATGTATCATAAAGGATGGGAAGGGTGCAGTGGGTCACATTCTTCATTTGTGCACATCACAGTAAACATAGTGGCATGTGACTGTCACAAGCTGGGGAAGGGGGCATATGTCAGTATAAATGGAAATGGGAGTACTGTATGTAGTACACAATGTTCTCTGATGGGGTGGGGCAAAATGGGAATGTGATTGGTAGGGGTTTCCAGTACATGACTGCTATCTGTAGCCGTTGTGTTTACTTGTGATGAGACTACAGGCCCTTTCTGACAAACTAGGGTATGGTGTTTCAGTCAGCTGCAGGAACAGAACATGTCTAGACACTGCTGGTACAGTGTTTTTTCCTTGGAGGCTGGCAGTCATTGCTGCCCACCACATGGGGTGGCACAGTGAGATATCCATAGATTTGCAGGAGGAGACTGTACCCTGCAGTGGCCTCCCAGTGTAACCATCCCATGTAAGTTCCTACCCTGACCACAGACTGTACTGCTAGATAGGGCAGCTGTCATAGCAGTTGCTATCTTCTGCACAGAGGTATATATGGCAGCAATGAATTTTGTCATTGCCCTCATGGAACCTAGCATGGCATCATATCATGACTCCATGGCCTCACCTTGGTGCTGGCAGTAATGGGTGACAACCTCACAGAAGTTATGCATCATGTATAGTAGCAGGCTGTGCCTAGATGATAACCCTGCACATCTGTTAATTGAGCCTTAGTACTACCCTTGCATCATTGGCCAAATGTGACTTGTGATGACTTCAGGAACACCCACTAGGCTGCCATGTCATGGATAGACTTAAATTGGAGTCAGTGTGCTTAACGAGCAGCATCCATTGCTCTGGAATGCTAATAGCAAATGTCATGATTAGCTCATCTGGCATCCACACTACTTCTGGTGAACATGATACATGTATGGGCAGAAGGTACACAGCTGTACACTGATAACTGCTGGGGACAGTAAGCCACTAATTACATATGATCGGTTGCTGTAAATGTGCAGGCAACAATACAAACAGGGACAGAAACACACTAGTGATCATAGATGTGCTTTGAGTAACAGGGTATCCCACTGATACCGTAAGTTGCATGTAGGGACAAATATGTGCATATGTACAACTGGTCTGGCTCCTGCATAGATGTTGGCAGACATACGGAGGTAAAACTGCGGACTTTCTGGACTGCATGGGTTGGAGTCACCAGTGCAAGAACATGTGACAGTAGGCTAGTCTGGTACGATGATTAAGTTCATAGGTTTATACTAAACTAATGACTCCCAGGGTCTTCACAAGCCTAGCCATGCCGCCAGGCCGGGAGTGAATTTGCAATTTCCCATTCACTGATCAATGTTTCTTTTAAACAAGATCAGGGATGAACTCTCTTCTTCACACAGATGGAAAGCTTATTCCATAGTGTGGGATACTTGGAGGCACATATCGATGCCTCCAGCAGGTTCTATTTATGTTGCTGACAAAGTTCAGGTCCTTGGATCTAGTGTTTCTGGTGGTGGTAGTCTTGCAGATATGCAAGAGATCCGTCAGAGCTGGATCTGAGGATGCCTTATATGCTAGACATAGATTTTTTCTCCGTAACCTCTAGGAGACTGAGTTGAGAGCTAGGACCTTAGAAAGGTGATCTGTGCAGGACAGGGAATTTATACTCTGGATCCTCCTAGTGAGGAACTTTTTTTTCAAAACAAGTTTATTGTTTTAACATACAAGAGAAATATCATAACAATTTTATACAAGTAATTAAAAATAGATATGATTATAACATTCAACAAATCAACCAAAGTATTTACAAAGACATCCACTACAATCAGATCAATTAATTAAACTAAAATACCATGCTATTGAAATTAAGATTTTTTTTAACAGGTTTTGTAAATTATCCCATACAATATAATAAGATGTTTTTCTAGTTGTTCTTGACCTTATAGTGTTTATTTCCATATGGCACACTATATTCATAACATTTTTAAATTCATTGAACGAAGGAGGTGTATCTGAAATCCAATTTCTGGTTATTATTTTCCTAGCCACTGCTAGAATAGACCATAACAAGGGAAGCTTAACCTTTTTAACACTTTGAGGTACAGGTGTATTGAATAATGTAAGAGATTTAGAAATAATGAAATTATCTGTAAAAAGAGCCTGCAAAAATTAATTAATTGACTTCCAGTATTCTTTCAATTTTACACAGTCATAAAACATATGAGCCCAGTCAGCATTAATTTCTACATTACATCTTTTACATAGATTATCTTTATTATTTATTTTATTCATCATCAAAGGTGTATAAAAAGATCTATGTAAAAATTTCCATGTAAAAAGTCTCCAGACAATGGAAGACGTAGTTCTATAGGCAGATTCCAATATATATTGTTTATCTTGTTGATTTGGTGGATCCCCATTAATGGAAGTGAAATAATTCCAGTATGTATCTACACTGTAAAAAGTTTCTTGTCTGATAATTTTATGTATGTATGAAAGCTTACCCTTATCAGAAACTTTGTTGTAAATTTAATATCAAGTAATCAATCAGTGTTGGAATAGATTCTTTAACTGTTATAGACATTAGATCTATTTTATTAATGAGATGTTGTCTAAAGGTCTGAACCTCTAACCAGCAAGTTTCTCTTAGATCAAATTCTTGTTTTAAGAAATCTAGATTTTTAACTTTATTATCAGATATCAACTGATACCAGTACTTTAGATCATTATCTATAGCTAAATGAGTTCCTTCAGAAGTAGATGACAAAAGCATACCCTGAGTATACATTATAGGGAATATAATAAAATTCCATTCCCTATATTTAGGGTGCATGAATATAAAGTTACGATAACTAATAATAATATTTAATGGGTAACTAACCATATGTTTAGGTGTAATAGGTGAAGTACAACATTCCTTTAGTAACCATAACATGGAGTTATTTACAATCATATTTTTATGTGTTAAGGAGATTTTCATGAAGTGCATACTAATTAGCTCCCAATAATCTTTCCATTTTGCAACATATGACTGGTCAATTAATAAAGTAATAACTTTTACAATAGAAGAGATAGTTTATAAATTAAAGTCTGGAAAAGAAATAACCCCTTGAGACCAGCTATTAGTATGTTTCTTTAATGCAATCCTAGGTCTATTAGGTGCCCATAGGAAATTTAACATTAGTGTATTCAGTTTCTTGATAATTATTTTTGTAGGTGGAAGTATTATTGATTGTATTAAGTATAAAATCTTGGGGAATATTATCATTTTAATAATTGTAAGTCTCTCCTCCATAGTAAAAAACATATTATTCCAGGTATTAAAAAGATTTTGTATATTAAGAAAACAGGTATTATAATTATTATATATAATAGATTTAATATCTTTAGATAATATTATACCTAAATAAGTTATCTGACCTGAATTGGGTACATATTTAGTAAAATCACTAATGAGAATATTTTCTAGTGAGGAACTTTTGAGGGCATTCCAGCTGTTGCAAGTGCATGGCTAGGTTCATGCCAAAGGGAGCATTGTATTCAAAGGTGGGTCTGATATGGGCTGAGTAGCATGGTATTACTTCCTTGGACCTGGATGCCATACCCTTGCTTATGAGTTGGACACATAGAATGATTTTCTTACTGTCTTGGTTATGTGTTGGTCGAACACGAAATTACTTTCTCCATATCTTCCCAAGATCCCTATCTGGTCCACTCTTATGGGTGTTTTATCAGTGATGTATTTAGCTTGGGTGGATACTTTCCTAAAGGGCAGTATAATGCATATCTTCGCATTGAGTTTTAATCTGTGGCTTTCACACCATTCATTTGTTTGTGTTAGACCCTCTTGTAGAATGTCTTTGTTATGGTGGGAAATCTATGATAGCTCCCAGTCATAGGTGTGTACTAGACTAATGACCTAGGAGCCTTTACAAGCCTGGCCCATAGGATTACCCTGGCATTGTGCCACCCGACCTTAGTTCCCAGTGCCTCTGTCGAGTAAAGCCACTGGAGTGATCCCTGGGGTGAATTTTTTATTTCCCATCCACTCATCAAGATTTCTCTTGAAGAGGGCCAGGGAGGTGCTCTGCTTGACATGTATGGGAAGTTTGTTCCATAGCATGGGCAGTCCTTGGGTTATGAGCCTTGTCCCTCCAGCATGTTCTGTTGATTGTGGTAATGAGGATGAGGTCTCTGGAGCGTGTGGTGTGGAGGGATTGGGATTTCTTTAGATGTAGCATTTCTAACAGAGCTGGGTCAGACATGGCTTTATAAGTTGAGCAGAGATCGCCTCTAAGTAGGTGATATGAGACCGAGAATAGCTGGAGTTTTTTTGAGTCTGACCATATAGGACAAATGCAAACTTGGTGAGCCAGTGACCTTTGACATTAGCCTTGACATCCAAGAAGTAGATGCCAAACAGGAGCGGGCCCAGCACAGAGCCGTGGGATACTCTGCTGGTGACCTGTCTCTTAACAGAGGTGATTTCATTGATCCTGACTTCTTGGGTACTATCTGTGAGTCAGCTGGCAATTCAACGAGTTATGTAGGGATTTATGCTTAGTTCTTAGTTTGTCAACAATGTCTGAGTGAGATATTGTATTGAATTCCTTGGCCAGGTCAAGGTAGATGGTATGCACCATTTTTCCTTCATCCTTAGCCATAGTGATCCTCTGGAAGAGGTCTACCTGGTTATGTAAGCAAGACCTTCCCTTAAAGCCAGGTTACACTGGCTAGACCATGGAGTTTTCTCCTCATTGTATGCTAATAATACATGTAGGAATCCTAGGAGACTATAAGGATAGGTAGTTCTTAGTTTGATGTGTTCCTTCACCTACTGTGTAGATCTGTAGCTTACATGTCGTACATATGGGTTTATTTGTACAGATAAACATATGGGTTTTCTTATACACATACGCAGATGAGGCTGAGTTCCATAAGGGTTTATGAATTGATATGTTTCATTGAAGCTCAGGGGGAAGATGCATGAACAGCTAGGCTGCACAGCATGCTGCCAGTATGCTTTAGCAAAGGCTCATAAGTGCTTTTCTACAGGTCTACACGAGTTGTACTTTATAAATCGGCTAGGCTGTGCTGCTTTGCAGTTCAGAATTCACATTTGCAGCATGAATTCTAGGCAATGGCCTTGTTTTGTAGGACATTCATGGCAGCAGCTGTTAGTGCTCCTTTGAGAGTGCCTGCCTTGTGTGCCAAGGAAAATAAGGCAGTGCTCTACCAGTTACATAACCAGATTCGAGGAACTCTGTCAGGGTGCATTTCATAAGAGAGATGCATGGCATGACTTTGAAGTTCTTATTGAGGCTAGCTACTGGCATCCCCAGGAACAGTGAGCAGTACAGGCTCAAGTATGACTACCTGCAATTCTGTCAGCCAGAAGGCTTTCAGCAGTGGGAAGTGGAGGTTAGACAAATAAGGCACTACTGATGTGATATGACTTGATTTATCTTTTTCTTTTACCTACTTGACTTTGGCAGCTTGGCACCAAAAACTTTCTTGGGCCATCAGACTCCCCCATGTACCCATAATCCTGTTTGAGGAATTATCCTTTTTAGATCTGTTTTGCTGTGTGTCACAGCAGTTGTATCTACAGGCTCTCCCAGGCTGCTAGTTATGTTTTTATGTTAGATTGAAGGATCTGATGTCAGTTTTCATTCATTCCTCAACAGTTGGGTTTAGATCCGACCCACAGATCTGACTCTGCCGGGGTTTTTTTATTTATTTATTTTTTTTACAGCTCGTGGCCACTAGAACTTTTGATCTCCTCCCTTACCTGTAATGCCCTATCCCCTAACATATTTAGATCTTGTTTACTGCTTTCGTGTACAGATGTGGTCGCTGTGAGCTCTCAACCGTTACTAGAAAATTTTCAGATAAGTGATATCTTTAATTGCCTTTTTAATCTATTATACCTTATATCCTATCTGAGTATGGTGGTGGTGCTGCGGTAGCGTTGTCGCCTCACAGTAAGACGTTGTCCTGTTCGATTCTCAGCTAGAGTGTCTTCTGTGTGGAGACGGGCATGAATGGGCGTACCTTCGTTGAAGGTTGTACATCAGGGCTGGCAACTCAGCACGTAAAAATCTACTGCCAATCATTAGCGGACTGGAATTCCGCTGTGGCGACCCCTAACCGAAAAATGCCGAAAGACACAACAACAACATACCTTATATCCTATCTACCTACACTATATTTAGTGTATTTCTTATTTACTACTGTTGTAATTTTTTTTCTCTCCCCCTTCTCTTTCTAGTACCATTGTTGGTATTACTTTCAGTCCTGATAACTTTTTTCTCATCTTTCTTGTAGTTGAGGCACTAAAATGACAGTAAAAAAATGTGGGCACAAACTCCTCTTATCTGATGCACACAATTGGTATGTTTATTGTTTGGGCCCTGATCACCTCAAAGTGGATTGTGAAATATGCAAATCTTTTAATCCTGGGGCAGTCATTGATAAGAAAAACAAACTTATACTGAAGGGTTTTCTTCCTTCGACCTTTTCAGAGCCATTAACTGTGGCTCAGCCCTCATGATCCAACAAAACAGAGCACAGAAAGAGGCCATCAGATCTGTCTGTGTCTTCTACCCTTCCTTGGATCTGATGTTGGAGCCAGCTCAAAAGAAGACTGAGAAATCAAATCTGAAGCCCATATCTTCTGATCATCTGGCATCAGGTGATGTTAAGTTGTCAATCTCGCCTTCATTCTTGCTGGATGGGTTCGGCTCTGACTCTGCACTTGCTAAGCTCGAGAATCACTTTTACCAGCTCGAGGCAGCCCTATATCCCATGATGCAAGGTGGTAATTACCCAGATCTCGTTTGCCGCTTCGCTCATGAGGTCACCTTTTTTACCAGCTCCTGGTAAGTGAATTTTCATTACTCTTTTTCAAGAGATTTAGCTATCCCAGTTTCAAATTTTTCCCCCTTTTATAGTTCGTTAGTTCACCGATTCACTTAGACCCTATTCCCGTTAGTTTCTCAATCCCTTTCATATTTTTCTGTTAGTCAGGCCTTAGGCCTCCCAAACAATTTCCTGTCAGGATTTTTGTTAGATGTGTCTGTGTTTTTGTTTTAATTAGTGTATTTAAGGACTGAGTGTGTGTGTGTTTGTGTCCAAACTCAGTCATGTCAAAAGACACTAGGGTCTCAGGTTTTAAGAAGTGTGACTCGTGCTGTCAGAAGATGTCTCTGACAGACTGTCACACTTCTTGTATTTATTGCCTGGGACCCCTACACCTGCAGGACTCCTGTGCTATTTGTCATTCTTTCAGCCAGAGAGTCCTGCAGGAACGTAGAAACAAATTAATCCTGAGGGGTCTTCTCAAGCCTGAGAGCTCCCCGGCTAAGGTTGGCTCCGGGAAGCCCTCTAAGCCATCCAAGACCCAGACTTCGGTGTCCAAGTCTGTGGCCTTGGTTCCAACTCCACCAGAGTCGACATTGGCTCCGTCCGGAGCCGATCCTTCCTTCTTGGAAAGTTCAGTACCGGTGCCGATCGGCACCAATACCCGGGCTTCGGCACCTGTGTCGGCTCCGGCTGGAGCCGATACCCTAGCTTCGAAGAATGTCTCTGCTCCGGCTGGAGCCGAAACGTCTCTATCCCAGCTCGGAGCCGACAAGTTGTCGGCTCCAACTGGAACCGAAGGTTCGTCAGCTCCGATGGCTCCGTCGAGGAAGAGATCTAGATCTCCTTCACTGGAGTCTATCCACTCGGCTCCGGCCTCCCCCTTTCTTTTGGAGCGGAGCCATCGGAGCCGATCATCAAGATCTTCCAGGCTCTCAGACCATGACTTGGAGAGAGTGGTAAGTAGACTACTAAAATCACAGGCACTGGCCCAGATGCTCCATAGCCCGTCTCAGCAGACGACCGCTATTTCACATCCTCCTGAAATTCCTCCTTCGACTCTCCTACAGATCTCGGAGCCGGAGATTATTGGTACCGTGACTGTTGCTGCTTCGGAGCCGATACCACACCTTTCGGCTCCGTCGTCTTCGACTCCTATCTCCTCCTTGAGACCGTCCTTGGAGGGATCCAGTCGTCTGGCTTCCCTGGTCAGTTCCGAGGGGGCGAGTGGCATCGGACCCTTGTCCGACCCCGTTCTCCCTCACGGAGCTTCGGCCTTGGTGAGCTCGGCGCCATCTGCTTCGGAGCCTTCCTTTTCGGTGGGGCCGGGGATCCCTGTTTCTTCGGAGTGGGGGCTCTCGGTCCTCCCTGGGAGGGGAGCCTTCGAGGTGATGAGGAGTGTGCTAGCCCCCGAGCTTAGTCAGCAGTCGGTTCCTTTAGCTCCTCCCTCCACGGTGCCTGTAAATGTCTCTTCCCACTCTCTTGCTCCCGGACCCAGAGATCCATCGCCCCAGGTTTCCCCATTGGGAAGAACTTCCTCTTCCGAGGTTTCTCCTGATCCTTCAGGAGAGCCCTCGCGTAAGAGGACCTGCAAGAGGAAGCACTTAGACTCCCCTGAGTCTACGACATCAGATACCGACTTAGATGAGTCTGAGGGGTCCCCAAGATCCCCCTCTGAGGATGTCTCCTTTTCAGACATCCTCGAACTCCTAAAACAGAGGGGAAACTGGCCCTCCATTAATCCCTCCGAGGATGAGTCTTTATACCTGGAGGATTTTGGATCTCGACCCTCCACCTCCTGGGTGTCTCCGCCTTTCGACCCCCTCATGGATGTGATAGCTCGAAAGGCGTGGGCATCTCTTGATTCTGTGGAACCAGTCCCCAGGAGGCCTTCTAAATTTATCACGGCCCCCACTGAGAAACAGTTTCTTACGAAAGGTGTTCCGGTTGATGCCATGGTGGTGGCAGCCGCCACCAAAAAGGAACTTGCAGATCCTTCTGTACCAGTCCATCCTCCTAACAAGGAGTCTAGGACCATGGACAGGTATGGTAAGCGGATGTTTTCCTCAGCGACCTTTGCTATGCATTCGCTGAATTATTTATGTCACTTCACCCGACTTCAGAGAGACATCCTCAAAGAATTGGGTGAGGTAGTACAGGATCCGTCAGCTGCTGGGGCTCAAGAGAAGATTGCCTCTCAGCTGGGAATCCTAAATTCCATAACTAACTCCTCCATGCGGCTCATTTCTTATGCAGCCGATGGGGCGAGTAGAGCCGCAGGCACAGGAGTGGCTCTTAGACGTCAGTCCTGGATGCGGCTTTGCAATTTCGCAGACCCCTTTTAAGGCGTCCTTCACAAATTCTCCCTTTGATGGCACAACTTTGTTTGGGCCTCAGGTGAAGGACACATTGACCAGGTGCGAGCAAGACGGCAAGACTCTTTCTGCCGTAGGAGTCTGTTTCTCCACCCCTTCTAGACCTTACCCCAAAGGTCAGAAGGGGGGAAAATGTGGTTCCGAAAGTCTCAGGGAGTCACTCCTGGCCTTGCGTGATCAGTTTACCCCCAGAGGCAGAGGGGGTAATAACAATAGACGCCGCCCTAGAGGCAGAGGAGGTCCGCAGAACCAGGGCAGCAGAGAGCCTCTCTCTGACGAGCCCTTCCAGCATCCCTGAGGTGTTGCCCGACTGCCCACCCTTGGAGGCAGTCGGGGGGAGATTGTCGCTGTACCCAGAAGCCTGGCTTTCCCTCTCTCAAGACAAATGGGTACAGTCGATCATATCCGAGGGTTACAAGATCCCTTTCGAGGAAAGCCCCTTCCCTCAAAAAGGTTCCCTTCCAGACGTTCCACCCGGTCTAAGGGAAATTGCAAAGCTAGAGGTTTCAAAGCTTCTAAAAAAAGGGCCATCCAGCCAGTTCCAACAGATCAATTAGAGTCCGGAATCTACTCAAGATTCTTTTTGGTTCCCAAAAAGACAGGAGACTGGAGACCAATATTAGACTTCAGCAGGCTGAACAAGTCTGTCAAAAAGACAAGATTTCAGATGGTCACACTTCAATCGATTTTGCCCTTTCTGGGCAAAAACAACTGGATGTGCTCCATAGACCTTCAAGATGCGTACTGTCACATAAAAATCCACAGACGCTCCAGAAGGTTTCTCCGCTTTCGGCTGGGGACCAGTCATTTTCAATTCAAAGCCCTGCCCTTTGGTCTCACTACAGCCCCCAGAGTGTTCACCAAATGCATGGCAGCGGTCACGGCTCACCTGAGACGTCAAGGATTCCAGGTGTTTCCGTATCTCGACGACTGGCTCCTCTCAGCCACCACCAGGCATCAACTTCTTCAAGCCAGAGATTATACTCTACGTCTCTGCGGTCAGTTAGGAATTTCAGTCAACTTCGAAAAGTCTTCCTTATCGCCCTGCCAATCTATTACCTTTATAGGCACAGGTCTAGACACTACTCGGATGTCAGCAAACCTAACAAGTTAAAGAATCCTAGATATCCAAAACCACTTTCGGATCATCCTATCCAGCAAAAAGGTACAAGCCAGGTTGGTCCTGAAAGTGTTGGGCCTCATGGCAGCCGCCATCACACTTCTTCCTCTGGCCTGTTTTT
Source organism: Protopterus annectens (assembly GCF_019279795.1). Lineage (NCBI taxonomy): Eukaryota > Metazoa > Chordata > Ceratodontiformes > Protopteridae > Protopterus > Protopterus annectens. The sequence continues at coordinate 827,419,426 of NC_056741.1, read as the reverse complement.
ACATGCGTCTCCTACAATGGATGTTGTTTACCCAATGGTCCTTCCAGCAGCTTCCCATGCATCACAAGATCCTGGTGACACAGACCTGCAAGAGCCATCTATCCTGGTGGACGACTTCTCCCCTAGTCCATCAGGGCAGACCATTTGTCCCCCCGGCCCCGGTAGCCACGGTCACTTCGGATGCCTCCCTGATCGGGTGGGGGGGGCATTATCAGGGCAGGATGGTTCATGGCACATGGCAACCATTCGAATACTACCTGCACATAAATGTCCTAGAGATGAGAGCAGTGCTTTTAACGTTGCAAGCCCTCAACGACTTTCTTCCCTTAGGAACTATTGCAGTTCACACGGACAACATGTCCGTGGTGTGGTACATCAACAAGCAGGGCGGGACCAAGTCCTATCCCTTGTGTCGAGAAGCTCTCAGACTTTGGCAATGGGCGATCTCCTCTCATCAGTTTTTGGTAGCAACGCATATCCCCGGGAAAACCAACATAATAGCGGACAGATTGAGCAGAGCTATACTCATGCCTCACGAGTGGTCTCTCAAACAATCCATAGTGGAGGAGATTTTTCAGAAGTGGGGCTGCCCTTGCTGCGACCTTTTTGCTACACCCCAAAACAGCAAATGCCCAGACTTCTTCTCTCTCTTTCCACTTCCAGGCCATCCCCCCAGAGACGCTCTTACCCAAGATTGGCCCCGGGGACTTCTTTATGCCTTTCCCCCCTTTCTGTTAATACCGCAAGTACTCCAGAAAGCTACCGTCATGAGAGCCAAAATGATTCTCATTGCCCCTTACTGGCCTCGACAAATTTGGTTCCCTTTCCTTCATCGCCATCTCGTGGTGCAGCCTTGGCATCTGGACCCAGTTCCAGATCTTCTGACCCGCCAGTCGGGTCAACTGCACCGATCAATTCGTTCCCTCAACCTCACCGCTTGGTTGCTCCACTTCCTTCCTTAGCCAGGCTTCCTATGATCTCTAACCCCGTTAGAGATATCATAGTAGCTTCTCTAAAGTCCTCTACCAGGAGGATTTACTCTAGCAAATGGAAACGTTTCTCCTTTTGGGCAAAGTCTAAGAACATAGACCCTTTTACTGCCCCTATTCAGTCAGTCTTGGACTTTCTAGCTGAAATTTTTCACTCCGGTTCTTCTTCTTCCACAGTTAAAGTCCAGTTGGCAGCAATCTCTAATTTCCATGTCGGATTTGCAAACCAGAATATTATGTCTCACAAACTTTGTAAAGCCTTTCTCAGAGGGGTGTTCCTACTTAAACCCCCTGTTAGAGATCCTCCACCACAGTGGGACTTAATTTAGTGCTGGCATCCTTGATACTTCCCCCTTTCGAACCGGCTGCTACATGCTCATTAAAATTTCTTTCTTGGAAGACACTCTTTCTAGTTGCTATTACTTCGGCTAGGAGAGTGTAGGAACTACTTGTTCTCTGTGTTCGTCCCCCTTACTTGGTCTTCCACAAGGATAGAGTATCCTTAAGAACCAATCCATCCTTTTTGCCCAAGGTTGCTTCTAAAACAAATTTGAATCAATCCATTGACCTTCCTGTATTTTTTCCCAATCATTCTAACAGGGCAGAACAAAGTTTGCATTGCCTAGATGTTCATCGCCAACTCAGATATTATTTGGACAGAACAAAGCATTTTAGGAAATCTGATCAGCTTTTTCTTTCTTATGCTGAAAATAGGAAAGGTCTTCCTGTTTCTAAAGTAACCTTATCCAGATGGCTATCTTCCACCATTTCTGACATTTATCAGATTAGGGGCAAACAACTGATTTCAAAACCTAAAGCACATTCTACTAGAGGTCTAGCCACATCTGCAGCCTTTCAGGCTAGACTACCCTTGGATACTATTTGTGCAGCAGCCACTTGGGCCACTCCTCATACCTTCGTTTCTCATTACAAATTGGATTTGGCCTCCAGGAACAGGGCAAGTTTTGGTTCCACAGTTCTCAAGAGTCTGTTCCATTGAGCCACCCAGGATAGGGGTGCTAGGGACGCGGTCCCATCCAGCAAGAATGAAGGCGAGATTGACAACTTAACATTTAGAAGTTATGTACCTACCATAACATTCCATGTTAGTTGTCTTCTCTCGCCTTCTTTCTTGCGTCCCTCCCTCCTGTCCCCCTAGTCTGGACAGACCTTGATTTTCCCTTTTTCTCTGGGAGATTGTTCTCCCTTGGACACCAGTTAGCTCTGAATCTCTGTTACCTGGTTCCCCTTACAGTCTTCTCAGGTTAGTTGTTCTTTCCTTGTGGAAAGATTGCGGGCAGTTTTTTCCTCTAGATACCAAACGAGATCTGGGTAATTACCGCCTTGCATCATGGGATATAGGGCTGCCTCGAGCTGGTAAAAGTGATTCTCGAGCTTAGCAAGTGCCGAGTCGGAGCCGAGGATCGGCTCCGAACCCATCCAGCAAGAAAGAAGGCGAGAGAAGACAACTAACATGGAACGTTATGGTAGGTACATAACTTCTAATTTAATCTACTTCCTCGGATCCAGTGTTATCTGATCTGAAGTCCTTACCCCAAGTGAGATAAGCATCCTCCTTGGATCCAGTGCCCTCTATAGTTCCGTCACCTTTTTTGGAGAAACTCTAGCATTCCAGGTCCCCATCTGTAGCCTCATCCTCTTATTCTTCCAGAAGCCTGACAGAAGCGGATGTGGATAGAATGATGAGGAAGTTTCGGCAGAGATTCGGATGGGAGTTCTTCTGGCTCCTACCCCTCCACGTCAGGAAGCCCTTACCAGTACTACACCACCTATCTCAGCTCCTTCTCTGATCTGACCTGTGGTTTGAGCACTTGGATCAGAGTTTTATTGGACTGTATGTGTCTGATCCGAAGATCATCATATCTTCAGCTCTGATGCATTCTTTGAGTGCACCAGCTCTGAGCATGTTGGAGATGAAGTGCCCCTGTCAGATCAGAGGCATTAAGAGTCGACTCAGAAGTTGTAGGAGCCATCTGTGCTCCTCAGAGCCTCGGCATTGGACAACTTGGGTCTGAAAGCTGCCTCAGGTCGACTGCCCTCAGGTCAGGGGAACCAGTGGTCTGGAAGCATGGCTTCTCAGCTCCATCAACCTCCTTCTCCTGGGGCGGTCTGTCTTTGAGACAATGGAGAGAGTGTTTTTTGCTTCTGCAGGATGGACAGTTCCTCCCTTCTCTGATCTCCCCTCTGGATCCCTTATGTCTCTGTGCCTTGAGCCTCATCACTCTACTCCACAGGTGTAGCCAACTCAAAATTTCTAGGCTACCCTGCAGGGTATTCCCATTTTTTGCAATATTTCTTCGGAACATCCCACCAAAGAAGTCCCTAGGAAGAGTAAGTGCAACAGGAGATATTTGGACTATCTTCAAGAGTCGATCAATGAAGGTACCAATTTTGATGAGGGGAAGGGTCTCCAGGATCACCACCTGATGATGTATCCTTTGCAGACATCCTAGAAATCCTTAAGCAAAGGGGTGGTTGGTCTACCAGTAACACTTCCCAAGAGGAATTGGTATTCCTGGAAGCATTGGCTGCTGGGTAATTCTGCCCACCGATGACCTTATTGATTTGGTCTCTAGGCAGGTGAAGAAGGAACCAGAGACTGTTGAGCCAATCCCCAAAAGACCAGACAGATTTTCACATCACCAAAAGGAAGACAGTTTGGAGCAAGGGAGTACTAGTAGATGCCATGGTCATGGCGGCGGCTATGAAAAAAGAATTTGCAGAATAGAGTTCTGTCCATCCCACTAACAGGGAGTCAGGGAAGTTGGACAGGTTTGGGAAGCATGTATAAGCTTCAGCAACATTTGCACTCAGGTCACTGAAATATTTGGCACACTTCAGTAGATTGCAGAGGGATTTGATTAAAGAGCTCTCCAAATACCTGGCTGGGATCAGTACTTCTGAGGCTCAGACCTCTATTGCCTCACATTTGGCTACCTTACAGTCGATCACTAATTCGGCCATGAGGCTCATTTCACATGTAGCTGATGGTACCTCAAGGGTGGCAGGCATTTCTGTTGGGATACATGCCTGGGTGCACCTTTGTGATTTGGCGGAGCCCTTCAAGCCTTCTTTCATCAGTGCACCTTTTGATGTAAGGTGTTTGTTTGGCCCTTATGTAAAGGACACAATCTCCAGGTGCAAACAAAAAGGTAATACCCTCTCTGGGGTGTGCATACATTTTTCGACCCCTCAAGGACCCCTTTTCTAGGAATCCTTGAGGGGGCTGAAAAATTTGGTTCAAAAATTCCCAGGGTTCTTTCCAAGATCAAAGTGGAGATAGTTCCTCCCAGGGGCAGAGGGGGGGGGAACTCAAATGGAAGATGCTGCCCATGCAGCAGAGGAAACCTGCAGTACCAAGCAGCTAGAGATTCTTTTTCTGACAGACCCTATCAGTACTTTTGAAAGGAAGCCCGATTGTCCACCTCTGGAGGCAGTCAAGGGTCATTCATCCCTGCACCACGACAGAGTCTGGCCAGATATTACAAAAGATATGTGGGTGCAGAGGATTATTTCCAGAGGTTATAAAATTCCCTTTTCTCTACCACCCCCACCAGCAATAAACAGAATTCCCGATGTTCCACCCAGTCAGAAGAAAGCACCAGGTCTACAAATAAAAAATCTGCTAGAAAAAAAGAATCATCCAAGAGGTATCCCCTCAGACCAGATCCAAAACTTACTCGAGATTCTTTAGTGCCAAAGAAAACGGGACTGAAGACCAGTTTTGATCTCGGCTTTCTGAACAAGTCAGTCCACTACACCAAGTACCAGAAGGTCACGATTCAGTCCATTTTGCTTTTCCTGCACAAGGATGACTGGATGTGCTCAATAGATCTTCAGGATGCTTACTATCACATAAAAAATGAAAAGATGATCCATGAGATACCTATACTTCTGGCTAGGAGCCAGTCATTACCAATTCAGAGCACTGCGCTTTGGCCTCACCACATCTCCCAGGGTGTTCACCAAATGCATGGCAGTAGTAGCAGCTCACTTGAGACTGCAGGGATTCTGGGTGTTTATGGCTCATAACTGCTGTGACCAGGCATCTACTAGTAAGAGCTCGAGATTAATTACTCCAGACTTGCTCTCTTCTGGGAATTACCATCGACCTCAGCAAATCTCAGTTAGACCCTTCTCAAATATTAAAGTTCATAGGAACCTTATTCAACACAATATCAGTGACAGCCTTCCTTCCTTTTCCAAGGGTACAGACTATCTAATTTCAAGTCAAAATGATAATTCAAAATAATTCTCTTTCTGCTCATTTCATTCTGCAAGCATTGGGATCATTGTCTGCAGCAAAAGTTCTTATAGTTACCAATGTCAGTAAAAGTTAATAATTGCATTACTTGTGGAAAGCAAATACCTCATAAAGATTTTCATTCATATTGTATTCCTTGCCTAGGCCCTCACCACGACATACCTTGCTGTCGGTTTTGTGCTTTATTTAATCAGCGCACTATCTGTCGTCGGTATATTTTCGGCTCTAAATATTTCTGTTCTCGGTTTAATTATCCAGAAATGTCATCGGTTAGCGATCCGTCTACTGGGATTCCGAAAAAAACATAAAGATAAAGACAGAGACAGGCTGCTGAGGTCCAAAACTGCCGACGATGCTTCTCCTAAGCCAGTCACCAGTTCGCTGGTACTCAGTGAAGCGCTTTCACAGCCCCTGATACCTGTTACTTCTGATTCGCAGGCCTCACTGAGACACATTCAGAGTCTGGTATGCCGCGAGATGCTTCAACTATGGAAACCGCGGATGTCTCTACCTTGGATGGGTCCAGAGCCGCTGTGCAGGCACCAGCTTTTGAGGGTGTATTCAGGCCTACGGACTTGCATATTAAGCAGACGCCTACTTCTTCACTTAGGCCGAAATCTCGAACCATGCCTAAAAAACGATGCTCAGGCCACATGCTCAGGCCTCTATGCCTAAAAAATAAATGAGAAGAATGGCTGAAGATCTAATAACTCAAATCAGGGGTAGCCAACCCACCTTTCTAAGAGGCCTAGGACTGAAGTTGTGTATGAATCTTCTGACCAGGATTTTGTTTTTTCTGATGATCTGGATTTGCCCTCATCAACTTATGAGGATTCTGATGCAGAGGACTCCATTCCCTCTGCTTCCCCTCCAGAGGACTTTTCTTTTGGGGAAACATTACATACTGTAAGGGAGCATTTCCACTGGAAAAGCCAGGATTTTTCTGATTCAAAAAAAGAGGCTTAGGGATGTCTTACTCCTACCTTAGCATAGGCCTTTAGCTATTCCTCCGGTACTAGGCATTGTTGATGATGCTTTTTCGGAATCTAGTTTGACCCCTGATTCCTTGCCTCCTGCTCCCAGAAAACCTGACAGATACTACAGGGTCCCTGAGTCACACAAGTTTCTTTTTAAAAATCCTATTGCGGATCCAGAGACTATTTCACAGGGGCCCAAGGACATTAAGGCTTCTACTGCGAAAAACCTACCCCTTCTGATAGAGACTCCAGGGCGCTGGATAGATGGGGTAAGAAGGTTTACACTTCTGCAACCTTGGCCATTACGGCTTTAAACTGCCAGTTTTCATATGTTAAAGTATCAGCAACATGTTATTGGATTGCTAAATAGAAAATGATGTTGATTCCTGACTGTATGGAAAATAAAGAATTACAGGATTTAATGCATTCTGCTGAACAAGTTGGAAAACATACTTTGCAATGTGGTTTTGATTCATTAGAGGCCTCTTTCAGGGCTGCTGTTACTGGGTCTGTGCTCAGAAGGTATGCTTGGCTAAAGGAGCAATCTTTGCCTGATCATGTTAAAGATAAATTGATGGATGCTCCCTTAAATCAGGACAGCCTGTTTGGCAACAAGGCTGAGGAAGTTCTTAAAAAGATGAAGATAAAGCTAAATCTATGCAAACAGTTAAAGATTTCTTACAAGTTCAGCCTCCTAGATTTAGTAGACACTGGCCCTCTAAGAATTGGTCCTTTCCAGCCCCTTCCAAATCTTCTTTTCAAGCCAAACCCAGACACAGCAAAAACCCCAGGTTTCAGTCCCAGGGGACACACAGGACTAAGCAGTGGGGGGCCTCCACTTCCGAATCTGGGAGTAATAAGACTCCAGTCCAAACCAAATACTATGCACGTGGGGGATGCAAGGCCCAACCAAACTATGAAGAAACAAAGATGGCCAGCAAGGTTGACAGTCTAATATGCAGCTCAAGACTAGATAGTGAATAATCAGACTTTTATTGTAAATAAAAAACAGACCGGTTTCGGCAAATTAATGCCTTCTTCAGTGTTGAACAAACAAAAATGACACAATAGAAAATGCTAATTTATACAGAGTATTGGCCAATAGGCACATGAATGTGCTATTAGACCTCATGAATAATACATGATATATTATTTACTGGCAAACACTATACCTGGGACCATGGCTAAAATGTGTGTTATACCCAAGACCAATAGTTCCAAAAACATCACAAAAGACAAAACCATAATAGACTATGGAACCATAAAAGCTATAATTATACATAATAAAATATGTACCTCCATAGTCATAATTATGTTAGATATATGTGGAATAATAGAAAAGAACCCACAAGGGGCCCATTTCAAAACCAGACATAATAAATAATTCTGGCTACTCCTTATAATATATTTATATATATATAAAAATATGTATATGTAAAAGATGAAATTAAATTACACCTGATATAGTTGGTAAATAAAATGGAATTCAGTACATTCTTCTGCATTGGCTAAATGTTAAAGATGATCATTAGGACCAGATGGAAAATTACGCCCAAAGTAATTATCCGGTACTTTTCTTTGTGGTTGATGATACCATACAAAAAATGAAATTAGTTAGTTCAGAAAATATTGTACCTGATATAGTTGTTAAATAAATTGGAAGTCAATACATCCTTTTCCATTGACTGAATGTTAGAGATGATCATTGAGACCAGGTGGAAAAAGTGCGCCCAAAGTGATTATCCAGTACTTTTCTTTGTGGTTGAGGATACCATGCCACCCCTGTGGGTTGCTGCGATCACCCACTATGCAGTCAGTAATCATAAACATGAACTGTGCTTGTAGATGTTTTAATACATGTCGATGTAAGACATTAGTCTCCCTTTTGTTTTTAATGTCACTTCGATGTTCATTTATTCGTGACCCGAGTGGCCTGGAAGTCTGTCCCACATAAAATCCCCCACAGTGACATGATGCCAGGTAAACAACCCAATCACTGCTACAGTTTCCAAAGATTTTGCAGTCAAAGACCTTACTGGTGTTGCGACTCGAAAAGTTCTGAGACTTGGTAATCTGTTTGCAAGACCCACAGTGGCCACATGGGTGTGTACCCAATAATTCATGTCCCATTATTGTGAGTTGTTTATGAATTGCTCCACCACTACCAATATGTTTATAATGAGAGAGATGGGACCCCAATGTTTTGCCTTTTCTGTATGAAAATTGACATTCCTCACCCAGAAATGATCTGAGTTGTTCATTGGCGGAATAAGTAATAAGACTCCCCCTATGGTAAACTGTCTCAATGACTTCCTTTTAAAATTTCCAAGCACTTATCAACTGACTGCTCCTTTGGGGGGAAAGATTGCTCTTCATGCAAAGAACTGGGAATTCATTACCCAGGACAAATGGGTTTTAAATATAGTGTCCCAGGGATACAGATTTCACTTCTACACATTGCCAACACCAAGCGGGTGGCCGGACCTACGCCCAAATCAGTGGGCAGAGGCCCCAAAACAGGTACTTTCTCTCTTAAACATGTGGGCTATTCGAGGGGCTATACAACTGGTACCAGAAGAAGAAAAGGGACAAGGTTTCTACTCGTGACTTTTCCTGGTACCCAGAAAGGACAATTCATGGTGTCCTATCCTGGACCTGTCTACTCTAAACAACATTTTGGAGATTCCAAAATTCAAGATGCTGACTCTTCAATTACTTCCTATGCTAAGCAAAGATGCCTGGTTGGCAACATTAGATTTAAAAAGAAGCATACCTGCACATCTCAATCAGGGAATCTTGCAGAAGATACTTACACTAAAGCAGGCTACATGCACTATCAGTTCTCTGCACTGCCCTTTGGCTTATCTACTGCACCCAGGGTATTCACAAAGTGCCTAGCTCCAGTTATTGCATTTTGCAGGCAAAGAAATATTCAAATATACCCATACCTGGAGGACATACTTTTGAATCATCTGGCCTTTGTACAGAGGATTCTAAGTTGTCTGGGGTACACCATAAACGAAAAGAAATCACACCTGGTACCCTGTCAACAAATTGTATTCCTGGGAACAAGCTTGAATTCAACTTCACAGATGGCTTACCTCACGCCAGAGAAACAAATTAATTTGACAACCTACTTCAAACAAGTGGCCACAAAAACCCTGCTATCTGCAAGACAAATACTGCAAGTTTTGGGGTTCATGGCCTCCTGCATTCTTTTAATTCCATATGAAAGACTGCATATGAGGAAACTACAGTGGTATCTAAAAAGCCTATGGTGTCAACATTCTCAGGATCTAGAAGCAATGATTCCTATCATACCTTGCCTACGCCTAGAATTCCTTTGGTTGGCAGAGGCCTGCCACCAAAACAAGGGACTACCTTTCACACCACCCCCTGCCGCCCCAAACCCTAACAACAGACGCATCAGACTATGCATGGGGGGGGGCTCACCTAGTAGGGAAGTGCATTCAGGGCAAATGGAACCTAAGTCAAATACACCTGCGTATCAATCAAAAAGGAATGTTAGCTGTACAGAATGCTCTGACAGCCTTCAAGGACCACATTCTTCCAGGACAACTTATGGTAAAGATGGACAACGCCACTGTTATGTGGTATATAAACAGGCGGGGGGGGGTACACATTCTTACCCCCCTCTTCATACTAGCCATGGCATTGTGGTACACAGCCTTGAGCTACCAAGTGCACCTACAAGCTCAGTTCCTGCCAGGAAAATTAAATACACTGGCAGACGGACTAAGCAGAAACTTCATGGACACAGACAAGTGGAAACTGGAACCAAGGATTTTCAACATGTTGACAAGCAAATGGGGGAGCCCAGATATAGACCTGTTTGCCTCTCTCCTGAACTACAGTTGGACAAATTTTGCACAAGGACTCCCCACAAACAAACCTGGAAAGTGGATGCTCTGTCCTTCAGCTGGAAAAACCTATCAGTCTATGCCTTTCCCCCTCTGCCTCTGCTCTCCAAAGTACTACTAAAAATCAAACAGGATAAACCAAGGATGATTTTGATTGCTTCCGCCCCAACACTGGTACCCCCTCCTGCGCAGTGTGTCACGGTTATCCCCATGGCACCTGCCTCAGACTCCTTCCCTGTTGTCTCAGCAGGAGAACTAGATTCTGCACCCTCAGCTTCTAACACTGTACCTTGCAGTCTGGCTAAAACTGAGCTGAAAACCCTGAACCTAGCAGCATGACTAATTACCTAATCTCTCCTTTACCATCCCTCAGTAAACCTGTGATGGATATCATTTTAGAGGCAAGGAAGCCTAGTACTAGAAAATCTTATGCTGAAAAATGGAAAAGATTCTGTGCCTGGAACCAATCTCAAGGGATGACCACAGCAGCACCCAATTTACCTCAGATTTTACAATACTTAACTGAGATGCTTCACAAGGGCCGGTCTTTTTCCTCCATTAAAATCCACGCCTCAGCCATTTCGGCTCATTATAGCACAGAATCTCCCCTCTTCTCTCATCCACTGCTCAAGCAGTTCCTCAGAGGGGTCAAAAATTTGAGACCACCCAGGAGAGCTCCAACCCTAGCCTGGGACCTTAACTTTGTTTTGGAAAAACTCACTCTACCTCCTTTCAAGCCAACTGCTACTGCAGACTTAAAATTTCTTTCTTGGAAAACAGCTTTACTTTTAGCAATCACTTCAGCTAGAAGGGTATCTGAATTACAGGTCCTTATGGCAGTGGAGCTTTTCATCATCTTTCATGTGGACAGGGTGTTCCTCAGAACCAATTCATCCTTCATGCCCAAGGTGGTATCCAGTCTGGCTCTTAATCAGTCCATTCATTTGCCAACCTTCTTTCCCAATCCACAGAACAAAGGGGAACGGATACTGCACTCCTTAGATGTGCACAGACAACTTAGATTCTACTTGGACAGGACTATACCTCAAAGGAAATCTGAACTGCTGGTGGCATTTGTTGCAGAGGGAAAGGCTATTTCAAAGCAAACCATTTCTAAATGGATAGGCCATTGCATTAATTTCTGCTATAAGCACCATGGAAAACCTATCCCCCAGGTGATCAGACCTCACTCCACCAGGGCTGCATCTACCTCTACAGCTGTTCTCACAGACGTCCCTACCAGGGACACCATAGAAGCTGCTACCTGAAGTTCTGTAGATACTTTCACCAAGCATTATCATTTGCCAATTTTCTCTAAATCCAGAGCTGGCTTTGCCCCTGCAGTCTTGCAGGGCCTTATAGCTGGTCTTAATGCTATCTAAATTCCTCCTCCCAACCATAGCTTTGGGAATCTACCCAAATGTAATGACTGCAACAGGGAAACACGAAGAAACATAGTGCAGGTGTGTTCACTTACCATAAATTTAGATGTTCGAGTGTATTCACTGTTGCAGTCCTGATTACCCTCCCTCCAGCCCCCTAACTTCTTTTGGCTATATCTCTACTTTCCTTTACTATGCTTAAGTCTTTTTGGTGTATTTGCTTTTTTGCTGGAGGTATATCATTGTACTGTTATATTTAATTGCTCCCCATTAGGGGGGCACCTCACATCTGGGGCAAGAAAAAAATTGATGTAATGGCGTCGGCTGCATGTTTTATACCTCTGACGACCTGACGTCATGGAAGAAGGGGCAGCAACTGACGCAGGACCCAAGATTTTGTTAATCAGGCAGACTGATGGCTACCTGCAAGCAGATAACCCAAATGTAATGACTGCAACAGTGAATACACTCGAACATCTATATTTATGGTAATTGTACACAACTGTACTTTCTTTGCCCTGATCCTTCAACCAGGGGAATCACCAAGAGATGCTGTCCCTCAGGATTGTCCCCTGGTCTCCTCTATTCGTACCCCCAACTCTATGCATATCCCCCAATCCCATTAATCTTCAAATTTCTACCGAATGCTTCCCAATTGAAGAACAAAGTCATCCTTGTTGCCCCTTATTGGCTCAACAGATTTGGTTCTCCTTTATTTGGCCTAATCTAGTTTACCTTTCATGGATTCTGGATCCAATTCCAGATGATCCGTCTCATCCGACACACATGATTCACCCGGACATTTCAAACCTAAAACTGACTTGCATGATTTTTGCACTTCCATTAATAGCTAGACAACCCAGGCTGTCTTGCCCAGTCCGTCATGTACTTTTGTCTTTGCATAAAGCTTTCAGTAGGAAAATTTATAAAAGTAAATGGAAAAGATTTGTTTTTTTGGGCACAGCAAACAATATTGACCTGATTTTCAACTCCAGTATGTAACATTCTTGAATTTCTAGCAACAATATTTAATGAAGGGACGAGTTCCTCAACTGTTAATGTTCAACTAGCCTCCATTTCTGATTTTCATATAGAGGTTGAAAATTCCACTTCGGCTTCATAAAAACTTTGTAAGGCCTTTTTAAGGGATACCTTCTTAAATTTAGTCCTGCAAGTCTTGGTTCATTTTTCCTTCAAACCAACAGCAAAATGTGAATTAAAGTTTTTAACCTGGAAAGCTATCTTTTTGGTAGCCATTACCTCTGCTCAAAGACTTTCAGAACTTCAAGCTTTATCTTCTACACAGCCTTATTTAATATCTCATAAAGACAGGGTAGACAGGTTTACCAGTTCTTCCTTTCTTCCTAATGTGGTGTCAGAATCCAACATCAGTCAGTCCATTAATCTTCCAGTTTTCTTTCCAAATTTCACAGGCAAAGATGAATACATGTTAAATTTGCTGGGCGTTCACAGGCAATTATGTTTTTGTTTACAGAGAACAAAAAAATTCAGAAAAACAGACAGTGTTTCCTTTGTAGAATTTAAACTAGGCAAGTCAGTTACTAAAGTAACTTTATCCAGATGGTTGACTGACTGTATATCATTTGTTTATAACAAATTGAACTTACCCTTACCAAAACCTTTGAGAACCCATTCAATAAGGTCCATAGCAATATCATCCATGAATAGTATCTGTGCAGCTGCAACTTGGGCTAATCCTCATAATTTTTTTTTTACTCCTTACAAGTAAGGTTTGGTCATGAGGAGAAGAGCAGCATTTGACACAGTAGTGCTCAAGAATATCTTTCCTTAGTGTCCTGCCTGGATTTCAGGTAGCTGGGAACTCTGTTCCAGTTGTTGAGGAATGAATGAAAGTTGACAACATCAGGTAAAGAAGTTATGTACTCACCATAACATTCCGTTTACGTTGTCCCTTTTCATTCTTCCTTTACTCCCCTCCCACCAATCCCCTACATTTACACCAATATCTTCTGGAAGACTGAGAGGTAACAAGGGAACCCATGTTCCTGCTGTTGATCTCCAGATATTACCAGGATGCTAATATTCCTTTTAAAACTATAAGTCAGCGAACAAGATCTGAAGTATGTTAGGGGATAGAACTTTATAGGTAAGGAAGGAGCTTAAGAGTCCTTGTGGCCATGAGCTGTAAAAAAAAAAAAAAAAAAAAAAAAAAAAATGGACGAGTCAGATCCTAGGGTCAGATTCAAACCCAGTTATTGAATGGAAATGGACAACACAGATGGAACGTTATGGTGAGTACGTAGCTTCTTTTTTTTCCCCTTATGTGTGTCTTCAGGATTTGTAATTTTTTAAAGTTACTTTATCCTACTCGTCACTTCAGACCTCTTTTTATTTTGCATTTAAGATCAGTATTTTCTTTTCATTTCCTGAGTCAATTCTTCCCGGCATTTTGCTCCTTGGTACAGATCTCTTTGGTGCTTTTCCTCTATACAATTGTCTAGCAATGGGTGACGTTCTGCTTATACTTAAGCTGTGTTGACTGAATGGTATTGTTTGTGTAGGTGAGGACTTCCTTGTGTGATGTTGGAGTATGTATTGTATGCAGCTTTCTTCATTTGAATTTCATTGTATTGAAGATATGTCTTATTTTGTGAGAATGCTTTTCCAAGATGTTCTGAACCTTGTGTAATGCTTTGTGCATACATTGTTTAATTTAATAATATGGTGGTTTGTGTAGTGAGGGTATATGATTTTCTGCTTTACATGTAATAGCAGTGTTAATGGCTGATACTGTTATTTACTTGCTATATTTATGTAGCCTTTCCCCTTTTTTTACATAGACTGTCAGTGGCCTTCCCTCAACTCCAGTGTCAGTTGTGGTTTTGGATTGCTTGGGGTTGTCAGAGTTAGTAGCTATTGTTCCTGCTTAGGACCATGTTTTTAGGTCTTACACAGCACTGTCTGAAGTCTGTTCTCCTTGCTAAGATCTTGATTAGAGGTCTGATCCAGGGTCTTCAGAGCCTACGTCTATACTCCTCTGTACATGTTTGGGGGGTCTAATATGGGATTTTGGAGCCAATTTTTTGCTTGCTACCAGCATCGGTGGGTTCATCGTCTCTCCTTGAAACTTCATCCTCCTCTCAGAGTTGAGTATATCTCAGTCTAGTCTGTCGTATCTAGTCTTTCCTATCCTATTTGATGTGTCCCTGACCAGACTTGTATCTGGAAGCCTATGTCTCAACTCTTCCTTGTTACAGATGTTTGCATCAAGACCTTTTAGTAATGACGTCATTCTTAAACATAGAGCAGCTCTCTCTGATGCGGACTAGGTCAGTTTTATTCCTGCTCTCCCTTTGTTGTATTCCATCCTTTGTTACAGTATGTTGGTTAGAACCAAGGGCTCCTTGATGCTGGGCTCGTCTGGGTTAATTGTCTTGTCACTGAGACTAGCCTTCTCTTTTTCAGTCAGTGCATTGCTGTTACCTTTGGATTAAGCATGACATTTTTGTTCTTTTAACGTTTAGAAGTAGCAGTCTTATGTCTTGGATGTTATGGATTTATTTCATCAACAATGCTGAACTATGAATACTCTCACCCACAGACTCTTATCTTACCTTGCACCCTCAGGTATTAGAGTAATTGATCACTGTGTCTGGTGCTGTATATATTCTTACACTTGGTTTGTAAGTGATTCCTCAGGTTGTTGTTGAAGTGTTAAATAGTGCATGACCTTGGAAGCAGTAAGCTCTTCCTTGCCATGCCCTTTGAGACTGCATGCCCCTGTCTTGATCCATGCATCAGATGTTATAAGGTAATTAATTTATGGCTGCTTTCTGAATATTCTTGGACTCATATCTCCTCTCTTGTTCTTTTTTCTCCTTTGCAATATTCTGTTACAGTTGATTCAGATTTTGATTTCCATTTTCTAGTGATTGCATTTTTGGAAGCCAGTAGCATTGAATTGGTAGGCCTTACAGTATGTGCACAATTCAAATCCTGTATCTCAGATCAAAAGTGTCATTTCTGTAACTATAACCATTTGCTGTTCAACATTTCTGACAAAGAACTCTGTAGGGATTTTTTTTTAAATCTGCCAACAAGTTACATTCTCAAAACATGTTCCCAGTTACCCTTTTCCCATCAAATCTTCAGCATTTGCAATATACCCGAGGAAAAGTTCTTTGAAGCCAACTTGGGGTATAAATTATCTGTGCTAATGCTTCCAAGTAAAAAACTTAAGCCATCTGGACTTTGTTGCATAGTTAAGAGACATACAGATATCCTCTCATTGTTTCTTTGTATATTGCCTTTCCATTTTCTCTTCCCAACCTTTTATCACCTCTTCTGTTTGATTGCTATAATTATCATGCAGTATTTTATATGCTGTACTAATTATCCCTTTTAATAACAACTTCTGTTCTACACTTAGCTAAAAGCTCTTGGTCTTCTGTTTAGTAATTCCATGTCCCCTTCTTTTTGCCATCAAAATGAAAAAAAAAAGCTTTTCTTTAAATTTTGTTTAAATATTTTAAATTGCACTTATAGTGATCTGTGTGGTGGTACTTTTTTTTTTGTACTTTTCTGCTTTGTTTCCATGTTTTAGCCAAAAAAGTTATCTTAAAATTATGAAATGGTATCGGCACAGAAACATGGAAAAGGTGAGCATTTTCTCACTGAAAGGTGCTTCTTCGGACCATAATAAAAAACATTGTACAAGTGATTTAAAGAAATTTAAAATGACACCATTCAGTAGCAAAACATTTCCCACTAAGAACATCCACTCAAAATCACAAGGCAATAAAACAAGTTACATCATATAGGTAAAGCCCTTTACTTCAGTACAGGCCTTAAAGAAGATCCTACCATTCAATCCCAGTGGCTTATCTCCTTGAAGCTAAATAATCCAGTGTAGCTCTCTCTTCTCTGTATAGTTTCTGAAGTTCCCCCAAGCATGCATCATGTTTAACAGTTTCAATAACCATAAAAGTAAAAGTATGTTTTCAATCCTAATCTATCACGTGTTTCGCTAGAGCACATCTAATATCACCAATACATATGTTATACAAATGTTCTTTTATCCACTCCAAAAAAGGGTGGTTAGTCTTGCTCATGTAAAAACTAGCGCAAGACTTACAAGTAGCAATGTAAATCACATCAGAGGTCCGACAGTCAGCTGTAACATTAAATCTAAAGACAACATCTGTATTGGGATGGATAAATTTATCGGACATATCTATATAGGTACAAAAACTGCATCTATTACATCAGTGTGTACCAGGATCCCCATTAAAATATGTTGTGGGCACATGATTCATCCTGTAACATAACTGTTGCTTAAGGGACGACTTATTGTTATACCTAAAATGTGGTCTGTCACCTACTAGACCTTTAATACAGCCATCAGTGAGTAGAATGGGCTAACAGTTGTTTACTA
The DNA here is from genome assembly GCF_019279795.1 of Protopterus annectens. NCBI lineage: Eukaryota > Metazoa > Chordata > Ceratodontiformes > Protopteridae > Protopterus > Protopterus annectens. The sequence continues at coordinate 827,402,496 of NC_056741.1, read as the reverse complement.
GAATTTTTACTGCAACAAGGTTACCCGTTTGTATTTTGTTGGTTTGTTCTGAGACCTTAGTCTCATAGCTTAATTTGTAGTTGTGGGAAGATTGTGTATTACTTCAAGATTTTGGCATTGTTTATACGTTAAACTGCACTTCTCTCTCCATAAGTAGAACTACTTGTAAAAGCTTGCTAGTTGTATTTAAAACTCTACCTGTGGCCTTAATCTTGTAACTTTATTCACAGTTGTGGTATAACTGTGAACAGTTGCCAGATTTGAGTCTCATTTAATCATTTATTGCATTTTTCCACGAACAGCTTTACTGGTAAATTTCTGCATAATCTGGTGCATTAGTCTGTTGTAGGATTGCAGTAGTGGCAGTATTGTGAAGTTTGCTTCAGGATTCATGCTTCAGTACTTTTATAGCTGTTTATATCCCACTTCTGCTGCTAGTCTTCTGCTTATCATTTACCTGGTTATAGTTGCTTTCCAGTGCCTTTCTATTTACTTTGCTACTGTTTTTACCCAGTTCTTTGTGTCTGTCCCAGCCCCTACTGAGACATTAAGCTAAATTCTGAATTTCTAACCATTGGATATGCGTTCCAGTAGTGGATCACTCTCTAGGAGGTCTGCGTCTTGCAGCTTGAATTTTCCCCAAGTCTTGCACTCTTTTTCCAGTTCTGGTTAAAAGGGCTGTGCCTCTGACTACTGCCCATTATGGTAATCTGACTTCCAAAGTCCCTCCTCCCTTCTTTCATTGTACTTTACAGATGCAAACACCTAGATAGCAAATTATATCTGTAAAACTACTCTTAGAACTGAATCTTGTAACTTAATGTCTATAAAACAAAGCCATTGCACAGAGACAAGCTTAGAGCAGCTATTTTGCACATTAAATAGCACTGCTATTAAATCTTAACACATTCTAACCTAGTATAGTGTCAAACTCTAGAGACCACCCAAGGAGACCTCTGTACAACCCAGTCCACATCTGATGGTAGCTCAGCCAGTTACAGGTCTAGACAACATGGATATTCAGTTTCCAATTGTTTCCATAGCGAGCTTGGTAGATATGGGCATCCTAAAACAATGCAGCAAATGCCTCATGTTCACCGACAACTGTTTGTTCCTTAAAGAAACAAACATGGTATGTGGGAGATGCACATACCAATTTCACTGGAGGCAAAAATTTCACTTACAAACAAGGTTGTCAAGAACAAACGCACTGCATCCTCCACAATTGGTGTTTAGCACACACACAGACCATCTTATGCTGAGACACTAAAAGACAATGTTTTCAAACCTCCAAGACCCCCTAAGCCTGTAAATGGCAATGCCTATCATCAGCAAGCAACATAAAATACCACTGGTATGCCTATACCCAGTGGAGCCCCAAGAGCAAAGTCCATAAGCACACACATTACCCAGAACTCTTTGTATAGGAGACCTCAATATATGACATACAGATGCCCCAGTCATCAGGCTGAACAAGAAGATAGCTGTTAGTTGCATAGCTGAAGCCAGGATTCACCAAGTTACACATGCACTCAAGTCACTATACCCACAAGTACCAATATGATTCTAGCATAGTCCATGCCGGCGTTAAGATATGCCTCCCTGGGCTATATGAAGCGAGACATCAGGCTGATATATGCCTTGTATTGAGCGACATTTTACCTTCACCAAGGATGATGCCATTATTCAAACAAAAGATAACTGACTTTAGTAATTGGCTTTTTCTGGTGTCTGTCCAAGGGATTCAGTATTCATCAGCGTTGGAGGACATGGTTAATCATTTTGCTTTGCAAATGATGATCTGCACATGTCTCCCTTAGACTTACGAACATTGGCTGAAACTTTTTCCACCCCCATTTTAGGCAATGCCAAATTGACAAACCTACCTAAATAGTAAATAAAACGCAGAAACCTAAAGGTATTTATTGTTAGGAGCTTAAACAAGAAACTTCACACCCTACAAGCTTTCCTCATTTTGGAGAATATTGACATGTGCCGATACCAAGACATGGTTTAAATCTGAAGAAAGTACTCTGGCAATGCAAGGCTACAGTGCCTTCCACACATTTAAACCATCAACCCCACAGAGTGGGACAACAGGTGGAAGAGTTTTGACCTACATGAGCAATAAGTATAACTCTAGGTTGGTTAAACAAGATGATATCCTGGAGCTTATCCATGTGCAAATCACCATAGACAAAGTCCTATACCATATCCTAGTAGGCTATAGAACATGCTATATGTCCCAAGCTTCCCATACCTCGTACCTAAATTTACTGGAGATGCTCACCGTTAAACCAAATACCCTATTCATAGGAGACTTTACCCTGTATAAACTTGGAAACATACACTGCTTCAAACTTGCAGGCATAATTATTCCTGGACTTTACTAACACAGATTCCCTTGACCAGATAGTACAAACACCCACCAGAGGTTCAAGCATACTGGATCTGGTCCTTACCAATATGGGAGAGTGCTGCACATCCCCATACCCAGAGTCGCATCCTGTCTAATGAGGTCAGACAAAAGTTGTCTCCCCTAAATCAAAATTGGTTTGGTAACCCCAGCAAACCTTGTAATAGTTGGGAACTATTCCAAAGCAAACTACATCCTATTCAGTGCATCTCCAAATCCCGAATTCACAGCAACCTATACAGAATGTTTTTCACAGGGACCCTGTACAACCATATGAATGACTGTATAGAGGCTGCTGTAACTACTAGAAATAAGCCGAAATAAGACTCTAAAAACTATGCCAGTGGAATCCTAACCTTAGTATGGTATATAACAAAAGGACAAAAGTCCTGGCTAAAATCAGTAAGAGCAACTCCATTAAGGATAAGAGATCCCTAAACTAAACAGGAAACTAAGAGTATTAATTAAATTCAGCAAGGCCAATTACAGGGTCAGAATAGCCTCACAGGCTAAAGAGCCTCCAAGGCAACTCACAGCAGTTTGCTGAACTAATCATTAATGATGCCACCTTCATTGAGCCGATTAACATAGTGAATCTGCTGGCTGAGAAATTCAGCTCAAATTTCACCCCTATTCCCCCCATGAAATACCTACTAGCACCACCCTACTGTTAGCAAGGAGCAGGTCCTGACAGTGTGCATGAAAGCCCAAAACACAGCCTCAGTGGAACCCAGCAGTATCCCAGGATGCCTCCTAAACAGTGTGAAAAATGACCTACCAGGACCGCTTGAGTCACCTTTCAGCTATAGATTCAAAACAGGCTGTGTACCATGAGAATGAAAGACTGCAACAGTTATCCCACTTCACATGGGTAGACCATCAACTGACTCCTGAAACTATAGACCTATTAGTCTAACTAGTCTAATGTGCAAAACATTGAAAGAAATTATCATGGACATGATCAGTAAAGACATAGGCAGCCTTCCGACATTGTACCCAACCCAGTTTACATTTGTCAGGGTGATGTTATGCATACTAAACCTGGTGGACTTACTTGAGAAGGTCAACAAGGCAATGGATGCGGTGAATATAGTGCATACTGCCTACCTGGACCTGACTAAGCTTTTCGATACAATACCCTACTCTGGCATAGTTCAGAAATGCACCAATCCTGTCATAAATTCCTACATAAGTCGATGGATTGCCTACTGGCTCACAGACAGGACCAGGAACTCAGGACTGGTCACATCACCTTTACTAAGAAACCGGTCACCAATGGGGTTCCTCAAGGCTCCATGCTGGAACCGCTCCTATTTGTGCATCTACTTCTAGGAATTAAAGGGTAATATCAAGGGCTTTTGGCTAACCAAGTTTGAAGATGACTCCAAATTGGTAGCTGTCAAAGAGTCCAACATGACACAAGCCTCTTATAAGAGAGTCTGACACAGACACATGACTGGTGCCAAAGTCATGATTTAAATCTCAGTGCCAAGAAATGCATTATAGTGCCTTTTGGGAAAATGGGTATGTACCATGACCATGATAAAACACACCTAAGAGTTTATTCAGTAGTCCGGGATCTGGGAACATCTGTAGACAGTAATCTGGCCTTTGACCAGCATGTGGCCAAGGTAGTGAGAAAATCATTCTATATCATTCAAGTTTATAAGTAAGGGCATGTTATTCAGGTCCAAGGAAGTCATTGTGCCGCTTTATTCAACCATTATCAGACCCAGATTATGGAACATTTTATTATGCCAAGGGCAGAGGCCAGTAAGCCTTAACAGTTAATAGCCAAGTTAGGAAGATATGAGATAAAAAGGGGGATGTATAATCAATCGGGATGGAAGTCTCTAGCAACAGATGGTATTCCTATGCATGTTTAGAAGTTGGAAGGGAGCAAAAAGTGGTAAAGATCTGGAAGGTTTTCTTAGTGTTATTTTTTTAGAGAGTTGTGGGGGAATGTACCAGTATCTTAGAAGAAAGCTGTGATGGCTTTCTTACCCCAAAGAGGGTAAAAAAAACTTAGACACAGCTTCATATAGTCCTGTGCCTATAAATGTTTTATAATCGTATTAGCTAAGAGAATGGCAAAGGTGTTCAAAATTGCTAGGTGTGGATCAGTATGATTTGCAGAGGGGTGGCAAACGTTTGGCATCATTGATAAAACAATGACAAGCCAAACAGAAGCAGAGTGCCACTGCTACTGTCAGTGGGTCTTGATGCAGAGAAAGCATTTGATAGAATCAGACAGGATTTTTTGAGTAGGGCAATGGCAAAATTTATTTTCCATAATGTAGTAAATAGGGTTAATTAAGAGGATGTTTGAAAGTTCCAAGGGAACAATTAACTTAAGAGGGTTCCTCTCCTACATGCTATATTTAAAAAGAGGAATCTGGCAAGGGTGTCCTCTCTCGCATTTTTGTTTTGTTTATAGCCACTAGCAAAGAAAATAAGGAGCTCACAAATTCAAGGATATAACTCGTAGTATATTCAGGAAAAGCTGTCTATATTCACAGATTATATTATCTTGTACTTGATGAATACAGAAAAGGATATTTTGGTGGTGTGGAATATTTTCAGACAATTTCACATTTTTTTGGAATGTAAATGAATGAAGGTAAAACAAAAGCTGTAGCAGCAAACAGTGTAGCCTCACATGATTTGGTTCAGCAATACCCATATTTATAGGACATAAGGTGAAATATTTAGATGTACGAGTTAAAAAGGATTGTATTATTCAGTTAAGAGTATGTGGGAAGAGGCTAAACAAATGATATTACAAGAACTGAGAAGTTGGAATATCTTGATTACGGATAGCAAGATAAGAAGATTTGTGACAGCTGACCATCTGTGGATCCTGTTGCCTGTCCTTGATTGCTGGGTCTACCTATCCCTCTTGACCTCTTCTGGACTATTTCCAATTAGTGTTGGGGCAGACAAGGTTGAGACATCCTTGGTCCGCATTATATTGCTCATCACCCCCCCCCCCCCATTTTTTCTGTGTAGGTTTGGGATGTTATCAGTTGTCATAACTATCATGTGTCAGTGCTACACTTTTACCTTCTTCAACAGTTATGTCTGACTGTTACAGGTCTTCTCTCCCACAATCCATTAAATCTTTTTGCTGGACATTCTTGTTACCTCATACTGTCTTCCTGTCTCTCCCAAATCTTCACAATGTCTCCTGCATAATCCATTCTCTCTTACCTTCTCTGCAGTTGAAGCTTCTTTGGCTTCTCTGATGTAATTTGATCTGTTCCACAGTGTGCATCCTACCACTTGTCTCAGGAACTTCATCTCCATCACTCCTAGCTTCCTTAGCTATTGTGCCTTCACTGCTCAGGTTTCTCTGCCATACAGACTTACTTTTCAAACCATTATTTTGTACACTTTACTTCTCAGTTTCTTCTTTTGACATTCTTCTGTCGCACACTGCCCCTGGTACTCTGTGCCATTTGTCTACAGCTCTTCTGATTCTAACTTTGACCTCATTCAGATTTGCATTCTCCGCAAAAAGCTCTTCATGATACTTACAGCTGTTAACCTGTTCTGCTATTTTCTGTTCTATCTCAGTTTTCAGCTTCTGATGTTTTCCCTTTTACTGCCATGTCAGCTGTCTTTGTGCTTCCCATTTTGCATTAAATTCTGCTGTCATTTGATGAAGTTCTTGTTCAGAGTCTGCTTGTAATACCACATTGTGTGCATATAACAGCTTTGTTGAACTGCCTCCTCTCGCCTGTTTGCTATTGTAGTCCATCACTGCTGTTAACACTAGTGGGTTTAGAGCTGAACCCTGATGTACATCTACTTCCAGTGGGTTTACCCCTCTGTGAGTCTGAACACTTTTCATACTTGGATCATTGGGTCCTTTTTGCATAGCATGCACAAATTATACCAATGTTTCCTGGACTTCATATTATTGTAGGCCTGCCTTAATTAGCTTTTTTGTGACCTTCATGTTTTTTTTAATTCCTATCAGTTTCCTCTGTTTCATACTTGGCCCCTAACATATTCTGTGTGTGGGACTGTATTGCTCACTTCTGTGAGAAGATCCACTACCCACCCTTCAGGAAGTGTTCTGTGGTTGGTTTCCCAGTCTTCACCAGAAATAAATGTTTTTTGTGCACATGCCCCATCCTTCCAGGATGGGCATGCAAGTTCTCCCTTACCAGAACCTCATCTTGAAACATTAATCAAAATTGGGTTGCCTGGGCTGTAGTTATGGCTTTATCCCTTTACGCCACTATACTGGTGTAACTCATATTCCATCTCCTGAGTCTTCCTGCTCCACAAGCATATGTTATCCTAAAAACTTTAGGCTAAATTGTGGCTATAATTCACTTATTACAACATACCAGACATTTCATAAGGGTATTGCAATGGACCCTCAGGATGAAGTGGTCATAGTTGGAAGACAATTTGGACAGGCTTATCTGCTGATCTTCTGCTTGTCAAATTTGCCTCCTTTGGTGGCTGGACAGCCAGAACATCCACAAGTGAACACACTTTGTACTAACCTTCCCAACAACCATTGTTACCGTAGATGCATCCACTGAGGGGCAGAGGGGCATTATTCAGGACATCCAGTCCAAGGAACATGGCTGCAAGAAGAGGCCAGTAAGACTGAATGTATTTAATGACTGAGCTTGCCTATTTTATTCTTTTGATGATGTCCATTTTACTGGGACAAAAGTGCTTAGTAAACTGACTTTATATGCTGGTTGTCCACTCCTTTAGTCCCCTCTGTGTATTTTTATTTTAAGAGGCTAGTCTTCATATTAATGTACTGGCGATGACAGAGGTTTTAACATTGCAGGCTTTTCAGGACCTGCTCTCCTGTATTTTATATCTATCCACAGAGAAGACATAGCAGTAGTATGGAACGATAAGAAGCTTTGTGGCATCAGACATTACATCCTGTGTCGAGGCCATTCTTGTTGACAGTGCACATTCTTGGTCAGAGCAGGTGTCCTATAGGCTCAGCAAGTGTATCCTGATGTCTTACAAATGTCTGTCATTCAGCATTTAGTAGTGGCGGTGGTCCATCTCTGGAAGCCTTGCTGTGTCCTGTTTGCATCCCTAATCAGCTCTAAGTGCAGCAACTTCCTTGACCTAATTCATCCACAGGGACAGACCCTGGGGGATGCACTGATTCATCAGTGGGTGTTGGATTTTTTTTATGTGCCTTCCCCCCTTGTTCTCTCATGATGAAGTTTCTCCAAAAAGCCGGATTTTGCTGAGTGACAGTAATCCTTATAGCCCTATTCTGGTCTTGACAGTTGTGGTTCCTCTTGCTTTGGCCTCACCTCAGAGAAAAGCTTTTGTTTCTAGCTCTTCTTCCAGTTCCCCTTTCTCAGTCATCTAAGAAGCCCCACCCAGGTATTCATTCCCATCATCTAACTGCAAGGTTTCTCCAGTTCCATTAAAGGCTAGGGACCCCCTCATACCTCCCAAAGGTGGTCCAGATCAGAACTTCCAAGATGGCTGCACATTTATCAACAGCTTTATTTCAGCTTTTCCAATTTGAAAAAAAGAAATTAAGAGATAAAGGCGAGTAATTCTACCAGTTTTAGTCAAATTCACTTACTGGCTAGTAAATACACTGCATGAATGCCAGAAAAGAAGGAACCCAGAAAGCCTAAAAGAAAATCAACTAAAAAAGATGAAGAGAAGACACTGGGAAGAATCTTGCAGCTGTTTGGCAAAAAGCAGTTAACGCTCCAGCTTTGGTACAAGAAATGGCTTCCAGTAATTTTGAGGAAAATAAATCAAATGTGCTCAGAGATGATTAAAACAAATGCAACATTGAATGAGTGTATCAACTCAAATAACAAAAGGTTGGAAAAATTGAAAACTCTTAAAACAGCTATTTAGAAGAATTGATTAAAAACTGAAAAATAAGAGGTCAAAATAAAGAAAAAGCTGGCTGAATATCAGACTGCTCAAGAGGAGCGGTTTCAATAAATGGTTGAATTAGAGAACAGAGCATGCAGAGAAAACCTGAGATTTTGTACTGTACTGTATTCATTTTATGAAATCACAAATAATTAACCTGACTGGTATTTCACAGCAGGATTGTTTAATTGAAAGGGCACATTGTGTGTATAATACAAAACTGGCCATGAGAAAGCAGCCAAGACCTGTATTAGTAAAGGTGCAATCATACCATCAGAAGGAAGTGATCCTGACAAAACTGTGACAGAAGGACAAAGTGTTAAAACTTGGAAGCAGGAGAGTGTTTGCAGACAATAATTATTCACTGTACACCTGGCAGAAGATAAGCAAATTTATTCTAGCACTCAAGGAATGTTGAGAGGCAGGTGTGAGAGTCAAACTGCTGTATCCAGCTGTATTCAGATGATTTTTTTCCTTAAGTATAAAGGTCATTTTTGATGCAGAACAGGCTAAAGAGGAAATACAAAAGTTTGTCCAGCAAAAAAGTGATCTATCAAGCATAAGGGGCTTCTGCTTATAATTCTTCTGATACTGAAGTTCATAGAGAAACTTTGCCTGTACCAAATTTTCCAGTGTTCCAAAAGAAATTGCTTGAGAGATGGGAAAAAGCATTGGAGTTGACTAGAATAATTGGGAACAGATTGGACATGAACCAGATTCTGGAGTTGGGAGATGGAGTTGAACAGGAAGAAGACCAGCAACACTGATACTGGTGAGTAAATGTGAGACTATAAAGCATAGGCTATATTTGTGAAATATGGCTTCACAAGAAAAAGTAGCTGAGAAAGATTGGACTTTTGTTGACTTTGTTAAACTTGTGGAGGAACTGAGAGGTATAAAAACCCCACTTTATTTCGTTAATGACTGGAAGGACTCTTGAAAAAAAATAACTAGGACATATAATTTTGTTAGCAATATTTATATCAAACATTTCATGATATAAATTGCATGTGACAGAGTAAAGCATTTTTACTGTTTGTTGCATGTGATAAAGATACTAAAGTAAACAAGTAGTTTTTCATTGTCTTTTTTAGTTTTAAGATATGTGGGCATTACATTGTAAAAGAGAAGAAAGGCCGAACAAAAGAATGCTTGCTAATATGCTGTAATCTTGGGCTGTTGTGGTCGGGTGTAGAAGTGCACTGATTAAAATGTTTGTAGAGGTGATATGTTTTTTCTTTTGCATAGGTGAATGTCTGGTTTAATGCCCTTGGGTTAATTTAAACAACATTTTTGTGTGCTTGTGTGTGTAAGCATGTGCACTTTAAAAATAAGAGAACCCTGTAAATGTAATGAAAGACTTTCCTTTAGCAAATAAACGTTCAGTGTGAGTTGAGAAGTTTGCAGCTGAGGGCAGCTGTTCATACTGATTATCTTCGTGTTTCACTGTTGCAGTCATCACTTGTGGTTTATCCCTGCTGGCTAGCCCTCGGCTGGCCCAAAAAACCAAGGGTTTCCCTCCTGCGTCAGCTGTCTGAGGCTGACGTCAGGTTATCAAGGCTATAAAATGAGGCAGCCAACACCATTACACCAGTCTTTCTTGCTGTGGAGCCAGAAGCAGAAGCAGTTCACAAGTGCATCGGTTGGCCGTTGCCAGAGTGAGGGAGTAACCATCTTAAGCTAAGCACCCCATTGGGGAACCTTTTCTTGCTTTTATCTGAGCGCCGAGAAAGTCAGTAATTGTCTCAGTTGTGAAAAACAGATCCCATACAGAGTCTTTCATACCCTGTGCGTCACCTGCATAAGCTCAGACCAGGACGTCCCCGGATGTTGGTTCTGTGCTCTGTTTAATGCTAGAACTATTAGGAGAAGACCTGAAATTGTAGCTAGACACTTCAGCGAGACTATTTCTCACTGCAAAATGGCATTGGTTGATCAGGCTGCTGTTGAATTGCCTAGAAAGAAGAAAGATAAGGAAAGGGATAGGCCTCAAAGTTAGGCCCTCTGACGACTCTGATGCGAAGTCAGCTAGCCTTCCACTTGTTATAGTTGCTGAACTCATTGAGGCACCTTTGCAGCCCTAACACAAGCTGAGGAAGCCATCACAGGCCTCTACCGAGACTTGTTTGGAGTCTGGTACGCTGCCGGGTCCATCTTCTCCTGCCGGTATGTTGGCCTTCAGTCGTGCAGTTGAGTCCAGAGTGCTTTGCAGGCACCGGCTTCTCTAGAGACAGTACCAACAACTGATGCCAGGCATAGACAGACTACCACGCCGCCAGTTAAACTAACCTTGTATAAGGCCATTGAATACACTAGGCCCAAGACCAAGACTACCCCTAAAAAGACCCCATCCCGGGGACCCAGCCACCGACTGCCTTCCATCCAGCCTGCCACAGAGTCGCAGCAGCTGCTCAGAATGGCAGAAGATTTAATCACTGTGATTAGAGGAAGCCGGCCTACCCAAGCCACCCCAGCTAAAGGAAGAGGGACACTTCCCCTGAGGCCGACCAGGAGTCATAAGGGTCTGAACTATAAGAGTCTGACACTGAAGACCAGCCTTTTGCAGCATTTGAGGATTCTGATGCTGAGGACCTCATTCCTGGTGCTTTCCCACATGAGGACCTCTCTTTTGGGGAAACTTTAAATTCCCTCTGGGAACATTTTCACTGGGAGGCACAAGATCACTCTCAGTCAAAAAGAGACTGAGAGAGTTCCTTGACCTGCCACAGCATAAACTTCTGGCTATTAGTGAAGGATGTCTTTTTGGAATCTACACTCAATCCGGACTCCCCCCCCCCCCCCCCCGCCCCCAGGAAGCCAGACAAATATTATAGGGTGCAAGACACCCACAAGAATCTTTTTGAAAACTACATCTGACCCAAAGGTCATTACTCAGGGTCCTAAGAGGGCTAGCTTGTCTGTAAACCCCATTCCAACGGATAGAGAGCAGAGCCTTAGACAGATTAGGAAAGAAGGTCTACACTTCAGCTACCATTGCCATTAGAGCTCTGAATTGTCAATTTCATCTCCTGAAATGCCAGCAAAATGTACTGGAATTATTAAAACCGAAAATGTCCACCCTACCAGACGGCAGTACAACCAGGGAAGTATCGGATATTGTACTTTCTAGCTCCCAGGTAGCCAAGCATTCCCTGCATTGTGGGTTTGATGCCTTGGAAGCTTCTAGCAGGGCTGCAGTTTCAGGCTTTGTGACAGAAGGTATGCCTGGTTAAGGGACCAACTTTTGCCTGAGCAGGTAAAGTCCAATTTATTAGACTCCCTTCTCAATAAGAACCAGCAGTTCAGAGCTAAAGCTGAGGAGGTTGTTAAGAAAATGGAAGACATGGCCACGTCTATGCAGGCTGTGAAGGGTTTCTTTTAGGTATAGCCTCACAGGTTAAGTAGGAATTTCCCTATAAAGCATTGGTCCTTTCCTACCCAAACAAAACCTGTCCAGAGGAAGGGGCGCAGAGACAGCCCTTCTAGGCACCAGTCACAAAACTAACGGAGATCCAGACAATGGACCACTGCAATGCCCACTTCCTTCTCCAAGGACTCAGTGGCACTCTTCCCTCCCCTCTGCCCCACATTCCCCCCAGAGACACTAGGAGGAAGACTTTCCCTCTTCCTAGGGAATTGGCAGGCCATCACCTAAGATCTGAGAGTCCTAAAAATTACCAGTGGATACAGATTCTCTTTCAGAGAAAACCCCAGATATTCAGGCTTCCCAGATGTATCAGCAAATTAGAGGGCAGAAGCAATCAGTCAGATCCAAAAGCTTTATGCCCAAGGCACCATGGGACCTGTACCAAATGAAGAGGCTGGAAACGGGTTTTATTCCAGACTGTTCCTGGTAACCAGAAAGGAGGGCACCTGGCACCCTATTCTAGACCTATCCACTCTGAATCTGCCCCTCCTGGTCCCGAAATTAAAAAATGCTGACCCTACACAAACTTTTGTCAATGCTGATGCAACATGTTTGGCTAGTGATCCTAGATCTGAAGGATGCCTACCTCCATATCCCATAAGGAAGTCCTGCAGGAGTTTTCTGCACTTCAGTGCAGGGTCACAGCACTTACAGATGTTCTTCGTGTTCCACTGTTGCAGTCATCACATTTGAGTTATCCCTGCCAGGGTGGCCCTCGGCCGGCCTGAATACCAGAGACTTAGTATTTTTGCGCCCATTACTGTCGCTTGAGGATTGACGTCGGGTCGTCAGTAGTATAAAGTAAGGCAGCCAACATTACATCAGTCTTTCTTGCCATGGAGCCGAAGCAGAAGCAATTCGCAAGAGTGCTGGTTGGCCGCTACCTGAGTTTCGTCTTCCGAATTGAAGTTGAAGTCTTCTAAAGCTAAGTACCCCATTGGGGATCCTTTTTTCTTACACTAACCGATGTCAGAAAAAGCTAATAATTGTCTCGCCTGTGGAAAACAAATACCACACCGACATTTCCACTCTTACTGCATCACTTGTTTAGGCCCAGACCATGATGTCCCTCGTCGCTTCTGTGCTTTGTTCAACACTAGAACTATCCGTCGGGCCCTTATTGCAGCCATGTATTTTCGCTTGCAGTCCACGAATTCCAATATGGCTTCGGTAAGCCATCCAACAGCAGATGATCTGTAAAATCATAAAGATAAAGACAGAGACAGACCGCACAGGTCCAAACCTACTGACGACACTTCCGTTAAGCTAGTTGTCAGTTCTCCTGTACTCAGTGAGGCGCTTTTGTGTAGCCCCTGATGCTTGCTTCTGTTGATTCGCAGGCCGCTACCAAGACCCTTTCTGAGTCCGGTATGCCGCAAAACTCTTCTTCGACTAAGGATCCTGCAGTCGTGTCAACCTTGGATGGGTCTGGAGCCGCTGAGCAGGCATTGGCTTCCGAGGAAGTCCTTCGCACTACTGAATCTCGACACAAACCGATGTCTTTTTTTGCGACTACCATTCTTTCATAAACTACCGAGTTTCTTAGGCCCAGGGTATGAACCACTCCCAAGAAATCAACGACCCACTCTCCGGCACCTGCATCCTTGCCTCAGTTTCAAATGCTTAAAATGGCGGAAGACCTTATCTTGTTAATCAGGGGAAGCCAAGCTACTCCTTCCAAAAGGAAAGGAGATCTGTAGTTTTGTATGAACAAGAGTCAGATGAATCTGATGCATCTGAATATGAAGACCTGCATCCCCACTCCATTTATGAGGATTCTGATGCAGAGGATTCCATTCCTTCAGCCTCTCTCCCAGAGGATTTTTCCTTTGGGGAAACCCTGCATACCTTAAGGGAGCATTTCCAATGAGGGAGTCAGGGCTACCCTCAGTCTAAAAAGAGACTCAGGGAATTCCTAGATCTTCCACAACACAGACCCTTAGCCATCCCCCCAATCCTGGATGTTGTGTAGGATGTTTTCTTCGAATCCAGCTTGACTCCTGATGCCCTTCCTCCTGCTCCCAAAAACCAGACCGGTACTATAGAGTTCCTGACTCTCACAAATATCTTTTTAAAAATCCTACAGCTGACCTTGAGGTCATTTCTCAAGGACCAAAAGGGATTAAATCAACCTCTGCTAAGAATCCCACTGCCTCAGACTGGGATTCTTGAGCACTGGACAGATGGGGTAAAAAAAAGTATACACCAACTACTCTTGCTATCAGGGCACTAAATTGTCAGTGCCATACGCTGAAATTTCAGCAACATACCTTGGAACTCCTTAAACAAAAAAATGTCTTCCTTCCTTGCTTGGGCAGAATCTAAAGATTTACAAGAGTTAATGCATTCTGCAAGTCAAGTAACTAAACACACCTTGCACTGTGGTTTCGACGTCTTAGACGCTTCTTGCAGGGCAGCAGTCACTGGATCTGTCATTAGAAGACATGCATGGCTTAAGGAACAGCCCTTGCCTGACCATGTCAAATCTAAATTGTTGGATGTCCCCTTGCACAAATGTACCTTATTTGGCACGAAGGCAGAAGAGGTCTTAAAAAAGATGGAAGAAAATGCAAAATCTATGCAGACAGTTGAGGATTTCTTGCAGGCCCAGCCCACTAGGTTCAGCAGGCATTGTCCCTCCAAACACTGGTCCTTTCTTGCTCCCAGTAAAATGGCCCAGCCTAGGCCCTGTGGAAGCAGCCCCTCCAGACAGCAGCCTCAGGGAATGCAGAGAGCTAAGCAGTAGACTACCTCCACTTCAAAAGCAGGGAGTTCTAAGCCACCCCCTTATGGTAGGAACTCACAGTAACTCAACTCCTCTACCCCCCTTCACTTACCCCTAGGAGGAAAATTCTCCTTTCTCTCAAGCACGTGAGCCACCATTATCAAGGACCACTGGGTTCTGAACATTGTGTCTCACTGATACAAATTTTCCTTCCATACCCTTCCAACCCCAAAAGGGTTCCCCGATCTACCCCAAAATCAGTGGACAGAGGCTCTAAAGCAAATCCTTTCCCTGCTCTCGCTGAGGGCAGTAGAGCACGTTCCTGCAGAACAGATAGGCCAAGGTTTCTACTCCAGACTTTTTCTGGTGCCCAGAAAAGAGGGCCCCATCCTCAATCTATCCATTCTAAATACCTTCCTGGTGATCCAAAATTCAAAATGCTCACCCTCCAGCAGCTGCTACCCATGCAATCCAAGGACGCTTGGCTAGCCACCCTAGATCTAAAAGAGGCCTACCTCCACATCCCTATCAGTGAATCATGCAGGAAATATCTCTTCTTCAGGGCAGGATCTCAACACTTAAAGTTCTCTGTGCTTCCCTTTGGCTTATCTACTGCTCCCAGAGTTTTTACAAAATGTCTGGCTCCGGCCATTACCTTTTGCAGACAGACATTTTCAGATTTACCCATACTTAGACGACTGCCTTATTCAGGCAGACAGCCAAGAAAAGCTGCTCAAGCACACCTGGCCTTTATAAAGACCCTTCTAACCTCCCTGGGGTACACAATCAATGAAAGGAAATCCAAACAGGTGCCCACCCAAAGGATATTCTTCCTGGAAGCAAGTCTGGACACAGTATCCCAGATGGCATACCTTACTCCAGAGAAACAAATTTTCCTGACAGACTTCTCTCAACTAGCCACCAGGCCCCAGCTAACAGCAAGCAAGATCCTGCAACCTCTGGGGTTCATGGCATCTTAAACTCACAACAAACAAAATGGTGTACAAGGCAGGCAACCAAAACTCATAAATATAAAAACACCTTCCTGCCAGTCAGACCAATGGTGCAAGTAACGAACGAACTTGTAGTTGTCCAAAATCAGTTTAATCCAACAATAATCACAGTAGTCAAGCGCTTTCGTCCAGCACACGCTGGACTTCAGAACTTGGTTGAAAACAGTATCGACAGCTGTCAGCAAATTAAGAGTTTCTTCTAGCAACTAGGCACCATTTCCAAGCTTTAGGCACCGTCACACTTATCTCTTTTGGTGAATCTGAGCTAAGAGGAGAGGTAGAGTTGAACTCGCTCATAAAGAATGAGGGAGAAAAAAATCGGAACAGGCTGTGTCACTTTCACAACACAAGTGTGACGGTGCCTAAAGCTTGGAAATGGTTCCTAGTTGCTAGAAGAAACTCTTAATTTGATAACAGCAGTCGATACTGATTTCAACCAAGTTCTGAAGAAGTCCAGTGTGTGCTGGATGAAAGCGCTTGACTACTGTGATTATTGTTGGATTAAACTGATTTTGGACAACTACAAGTTCATTCGTTATTTGCACCATTGGTCTGACTGGCAGGAAGGTGTTTTTCTATTTGAGTTCATGGCATCTTGCATTCTACTCATTCCATATGTCAGACTGCATATGAGGAAACTTCAGTGGTACCTAAAGAGCCTTTGGTGCCAACACTCTCAAGACCTGGAAACACTTCTACCTATAATTCCTTGCCTCAGGAAAAGATTTTCTTTGGTGGACAAAAGCATGCTCTCACAACAAGGGAATGCCTTTCTACCCACCCCACCCCTGCCCAGACCCTCACCACAGACGCATCAGACTACGCTTGGGGTGCACACCTGGACGGCAGGTGTATACAGGGCCAATGGAGTCCACAGCAAATCCCTCTGCACATCAGTCAAAAAGAGATGGCTGTGCAGCATGCCTTGATAGCCTTCAAGCCCCTTCTCTCTTCAGGGGCTCTGCTGATCAAAACAGACAACACCACTGTGATGTGGTACATCAACAAGTAGGGAGGGACTCACTCCTACCCTCTATGCAGGCTGGCTATGACCCATTGGCATACAGCCTCTGCCATGCAACTACACCTGTTAGCACAATTCCTACCAGGCTCTCTCAACTGTCTAGCAGACTAATTAAGTAGAAATCTTTTGGACCCACAAGAGTGGCAACTCAGCAGAAGTACCTTCACCCTAATAACTCAGAAATGGGGAACCCCAAAGGTCGACCTCTTTGCCTCCCACAGCAGCCATCAGCTCAGCAAATTCTGCACCAGGGAGCATCACTGCATGGCTTGGAAAGTGGATGTCCTGCCCGTCCCCTGGGTCAATCTATTGGTCTATGCCTTTCCTCCCATCCCCCTCATCCCCAGGGTACTGCTCAAAATAAGGGAGGAAAAACCAAAGCCCATTCTTATAGCTCCAGACTGGCTCCAGCAGCACTGATACCCCTTGCTGCGCAGCCAGTCCCCACTTCCCCCATGGCATCTTCCTCAGATTCCAAACCTCCTGACCCAGAGGGAAGGGGAATTCATTCATCCACAATTGCAGACACTCAGTTTGGCAGCTTGGCTTATTCCCAAACCCTGAACCAATCTGTTAGCCTCAGTAAACAGGTTCTGGATGTTATCCATGAGGCCAGACGTCCTAGCACCAGAAAGTCTTATGCTGCACCCATGCCAGTTTGGCATTGGTTCTGGACTACCTGGCAGAGCTCCTGGAAAAGGGATTGTCATACTCCTCCATCAAGACACATGCCCCTGCTATCTCTGCCTATATCCAGTCGGATCAGCCCATATTTTCTCAACACCTGTTAAAACAGTTCCTTAGGGGTGTGGCCCACATCAGTCCACCTAGAAGGCCACCTGCTCCAGTGACGGATCTAAACTTTGTCCTGGAAAAATTGACTTTGCCTCTTTTTGAGCCAGCTGCTTCAGTGGGCCTGAAGTTCCTTTTTTGGAAAACTGCCTTCTTGCTGGCCATCATCTCAGCCAGGAGAGTCACTGATCTTCAGGCCCTTATGGCCACTGAGCCCTTAATCATTTTCCATGCTGACAGGATGTCTCTTAGGACCAACTCCTCCTTTATGCCTAAGGTGGTCTTGGATGTTACCCTCAACCAGGCCATCCATCTGCCTACCTTCTTTCCCAACCCCCATAATAAAGGGGAAAGAATTTTGCATACCCTAGATGTGTACAAACAATTGAGATATTATGTGGATAGGACAAAGTCAGTCAGGAAATCTGACCAGCTACTGGTCTCTCTCACTCCTGGGGCAGAGGGGAAACCCATTTCTAAATGGATCTCACATTGCATCCATTTCTGTTACTCCTTTCATGGAAAGCATCCTCCCAAACCCATCAGATCACATTCCACTAGGGCAGCCACTACTTCCACTGCCTTCCTGGAAGGGTTCCAGCCAAGGATATTTTGGAAGCTGCTACCAGGGCATCCATCTACACATTCACCAAGCACTACCAGCTGCCTATCTTCTCCATTACTAGGGCAGGCTTTGCATCTGCAGTCCTGCAGGGCATGCTGGCATCCCCTTGAAATGGCGCTTGCTTTAAGCTCCTCTCGTCCTTCCTCCACCCTGTTTCTCAGCTTTGGGAATCTTCCCTCAAATGATGACTGCAACAGTGAAACACAAAGAACATAGTACAGTTGTGTACACTTACCATAAATGTAGATGTTCGACTGTATTCACTGTTGCAGTCCTGTTTCCCTCACACCATCCCCACCTTTTTTTTCTCTTTCTTGGGGGCTCATACCTATTGGGGGAAAGAAAAACTGATGTAATGGCTTCAGCTGTCTCATTTTATAGCCCTGATGACCTGACGTCAGCCTCAGACACCAGACAGTGACACAGGAGGGAAACTCTCTACTCCAGTATTTGGGCCGGCCGAGGGCTACCCAGCAGAGATAACCCACAAGTGCTGACTGCAACAGTGAATGCACTCTAACATCTACATTTATGGTAAGTGTACACAACTGTAAGTTCTTACGTTTCCATGAAGACAAGCTGACTGCAGGTGCAGGCAGTAAATCTTGAGAGAGCTGAGCATTGTTGTCTAGGGAATCATAAAATTAAAATGTACAGGAACAAACAGCTTTGTGAAAATTGTTGTTTGGAATTATTGGGATTGAATAAGAAAGAGCAACTTTCTTGGTACCTAAATACTTAAGTGCATTTATAGAACCATGTACAGTTTAGTTTTAGGTTCATAGACTGTTACTAGGTTAACCACCACTAAGGCACTCCAAGTCTAGCCCGTGCATCATGGGCATCTGTATGGGGGGGGCATGTTAGTAGGGAGGTAACTAAGGATTTGTAGGGGCTTGTTGTTTGGATACTGCTTTTGTTATTGACAACGTCTGTCTTTAAGGGACATGGAGGCCAGCCCAGGGTAAATCTATGACTTCCCATCCAAATGTCAAGGTTTTGTATGAATAGGGTCAGTGATGAATTGTGTTTTACATGGATGGGGAGCCTTTTCCTTTGTGCAGGGATCCTTTGGGACACACATCCATCTCTCCAGTACTTTCTGTTTATGTCACAAAGTTCAGATAACTGGATCTAGTGTTTCTGCTGCTGATGTTCTTCATCTCACATTGCTGCAGTCCTTACACTTGGGTAGTCCGCTGTCCTCGGTCGGCCCGAATATCAAAGTATAAGGCTGACGTCGGTCAAGGCGCATTTGACTGACATCAGGACGTCAGGGTACAAATGCGCATGACCGACGTCATATCCTCAGTCTTTTTTGCCGCATGGTCTGATGCAGAAGCAGCATTGCAAGTGCCGGTTGGCGTTCTGAGATTTTTCGATTTCGAAGTTTCAGACCGAGTTCAAAGTTGGCTAAGTACCCGTTGGGAATATTTTAGTTTTTTCTTGCCTCAGTGATTTACCGGATGTCAGAAAAAGTCAATAATTGCATTTCTTGTGGGAAACAGATACCGCATAGAGATTATCATACTTTGTGTATTCCTTGCTTAGGGCCTGAGCACGACGTTGTTGGCTGTCGCTCTTGTGCTAGATTTAATAAACGCACTATAAAGAGGAGGTTAGATTGTGCAAGGTTAGTCTTTGGGAAGCGGTGCAATTACAAAATGCCGTCGGATGCTCCGACGCCCGCTTCTTCAAAGAAGCGCAAGGACAAAGCAGTTAAGCCTAGGCTGGAAGAACCGTCTATACCGGACGCCGGTTCTTTAGAGGTGTCGGTGGAGCCGGTGGCTCCACCGGAGGTTTCTTTGTGTTCCCAGGGTGAGACTTTAGTATTGCAAGATGTGGCCTCTCAGGAGGCAAGTCAAGCTGAGGGGGCTTCTCAGGTTACTATTCTCCCCTCCCTTCCTAGGGTGGCTAGGCCCTCTTCTTCTGTTTCTAAGGCTTCTCCCAGGGGCAGGCCAGGTTTAGCTTCAGTTGGTGTTACCCCTAGCTCTTCAGGTACTGTGCCCAAGAAGCATATGCTTAAAATGGCAGAAGATTTGATTACTTTGATTAGGGGTTCTATGCCCCCAACTGATAAGAGGCCTAGGGTGGAGCCTGAGCTGGGGGGTTTTGAGCAGGCTTCAGATGTGTCATAGTCTTGGCTGAAGACTTGCAGGAGTACTCTCCTTATTCTGATTCTGATGTGGATGATTCTACTCCTTCTGCTTCTCCTCCTGAGGATTTTTCTTTTTCAGAAACTCTTCATTCCATGAGGGAGCATTTTAAGTGGGAAGGTCAGGACTTCTCTGATTCCAGGAAAAGGCTTAGGGAATTTTTGTTTTTACCCCAGCATAGGCCTTTGGCTATACCTCCTGTTTTGGATGTAGTGGAAGATGTTTTTACAGAGGCTTCTCTTAATCCTGATTCTTTGCCTCCTGCTCCTGTTAAGCCGGACAGGTTATTACAGGGTGCCTGAAGCTCATAAGTATCTTTTTAAGAGTCCTAGGGCAGACCCAGAAACTGTTAGCCAGGGGCCTAAAGGTGTTAAGGCTTCTGTTGTTAAGAATCCGGTTCCTGCAGACAAAGAGGCTAGGGCCTTGGATAGATGGGGAAAGAAAGTTTATACTTCTTCCACTCTTGCTATGAGGGCTTTGAATTGCCAGTTTCACATGTTGAAATACCAAAACTATCTCCTTTCACAATTAAAGTCTAAGGTTGATGCTCTGGCAGTAGGTATTGATTGTAAAGAGTTGCAAGATTTAGTACATGTTTCTGAACAGGTGGGTAAGCATTCTTTGCAATGTGGTTTTGATGCTGTACAGGCCTCGTCTAGGGTGGCTGCCACTGGGTCAGTTCTTCGCAGGCACGCCTGGCTAAGGGATCAAACTTTGTCTGAACATGTTAAAACAAGGATTTTAGATGCTCCTTTACAATCTGACGTGTTGTTTGGTCCTCCTGTTGAGGCAGTTTTAAAGAAAATGGAAGACAAAGCTAAGTCTATGCAGACTGTTAAAGATTTTTTGCAGGTTCAGCCTCCAAAGTTTAGCAGAAATTGGCTTGCTAAAGGGTGGACGTATCCCTCTTATGATTCCCAGTCTAGGGGTAGATCTAGACGTGGTAGGGGCAGAGCGCAGGGCTCTTTCAGGCCTAGTACAGGGAGTTCTTCTGCACAGTCTTCAGGTGAGGGCAGGGGTCAGTCCTTTCGTAAACAGACCCAATGACCTACCTTTTCAGCTGCCAGAGCCTTCTCGTCT
This sequence comes from Protopterus annectens, assembly GCF_019279795.1. Taxonomy (NCBI): domain Eukaryota; kingdom Metazoa; phylum Chordata; order Ceratodontiformes; family Protopteridae; genus Protopterus; species Protopterus annectens. The sequence goes on along the minus strand of NC_056741.1, from coordinate 827,381,340 downwards.
GGCAGCACCTTTGGGAGGAAGGTTGGCACTTTTCAAAGAAAATTGGAGTTTAATTACCCAAGACAAATGGGTATTGGATATCATACATCAAGGTTATAGGTTTTATTTCCATACCTTGCCTCCTTTCAGGGGCATGCCAGACGTTCCTCCTCAACAAAGAATAGAGGCTCACAAGCAAATTTCTCTGTTACTTCAACTAGGGGCCATACAGCCAGTCCCTATGCCAGAAGTGGGCCTAGGATTTTATTCTCGCCTGTTCCTAGTACCAAAGAAGGGGAACACGTGGAGACCAATTTTGGATCTATCTATCCTCAACACTTATCTGGACATTCCCAAGTTCAAAATGTTGACGTTACAACAGCTTTTGCCTCTGCTGGGCAAGGATCATTGGATGGTAACTTTGGATCTCAAGGAGGCTTACCTTCATGTTCCTATCAGACTAAGTTGCAGGAAGCATCTGCGTTTGAGCTGGGACTTTTCACTATCAGTTCTCTGCATTGCCCTTTGGCTTATCTACTGCCCAGAGTGTTCACAAAAGTTCTGGCTCCAGTGATAGCTTTCTTCAGGCTGAAAGGAATACAGATTTATCCTTATTTGGACGACTGCCTGATTCTGGCTCAAGGAAGAGAAGAGCTTCTTCGTCATTTGGAATATGTGATAGCAGTGCTAAGATGCCTAGGGTATTCTGTGAACGAAATAAAGTCCAGTCTAGTACCCTCTCAAGACATGTGCTTTCTGGGTGTGAGACTGAATACAGCATCCCAGATGGCCTTTTTAACCCCGGACAAACAAAAGAGTCTATCCCTTTATTTCCATCAGCTATCTCATCAGTCCGGCTGACTGCAAGGACAGTCCTTCAAGCCTTAGGGTTCATGGCATCTTGTATTCTGGTGCTTCCCAATGCCAAACTGCATATGAGGAAGCTACAATGGTATCTCAAAAATGTATGGACACAGCACTGCCAGGATCTAGACACTGTCATTCAAATAATACCTTGCATTCAAAAGGAATTTTTGTGGTGGGCTCAGGAATGTCACCTAAACAAGGGACTCTCTGTGACCGGCCAGAGGCGAGTCAGATTTTAACGACAGATGCCTCAGACAAAGCTTGGGGAGCTCATCTAAATGGAAAGTGGATACAAGACAAGTGGCCTGCCAGACTACAACATCTACATATCAATCTAAAGGAGATGTTAGCAGTCCAGTTTGCATTAATAGCTTTCAAGGATTTACTTCTTCCAGGGCAGGTGTTGATTCTAACAGACAACACAACTGTCATGTGGTACATCAACAAGCAAGGGGAACGATTCTTATCCTCTATGCAGGCAAGCAATGATTTTGTGGGAGACTGCTCTCAGTTTACAACTCAATCTTCAGGCAAGGTTTCTGCCAGGAGCACAGAACTCCTTAGCAGATGAATTATGGATCCCCACGAGTGGAAATTGGATCCTCATGTGTTTCAGAAATTGACAGTGTCATGGGGAACTCCAGACATAGATCTGTTCGCTTCTCCACTAAACCATCAGCTGCCAAAGTTTTGCACAAAAAGGTTTCATCCCACAGCTTGGAAAGTGGATGCTCTTTCTTTCAATTGGAGCAATCTTCATGTGTATGCCTTTCCACCTCTGCCTCTCCTCCCAAAGGTACTTCTAAAGGTCAGACAGGACAAGCCAAGGATGATTTTAATAGCTCCAGATTGGCCTCGACAGCACTGGTACCCATTACTGAGAAGTCTGGTGAAGCCTCCATGGCCTTTGCCTTCGATTCCACACCTGTTGTCACAGGAGGACAGCCATTTGCTCAATGTCAAACTTCACTCTCTTCACCTAACAGCCTGGCATATTCTGTTTTGAACCATAGAGGGTCTCAACTTCCACAACAAGTTTTGAATGTGATTTTGGAAGCTAGAAGGCCTAGTACAAGGAAAGTGTACGCAGATAAATGGAAGAGATTTTTATTTTGGAGTGCAGCAAAAGATTTTGATGTTTCTGAGCCTAATTTGAGTGTGGCTCTTCAATTTCTTACTGAGTTACTGGACAAAGGTTTGTCTTTCTCTTCTATTAAGGTTCATGCTGCAGCAATTTCGGCTCACTATGATTGTGACCCACCATTATTTTCTCATTCTTTGTTCAAGCAATTTCTTAGAGGGGCAAAGAATATAAGACCCCACAAGAGCTCCTACTCCTGCTTGGGATCTCAATTTTGTGTTGGAGAAACTCACTCTACAACCTTTTGAGCCTGCAGCTACTTCTGAGTTGAAATATTTGTCATGGAAGACTGCTTTTTTGTTGGCAATTACCTCTGCAAGAAGGGTTTCTGAATTGCAGGCCCTTATGGCGGTTGAGCCTTTCTTGATTTTCCATAAGGATAGGGTATCATTACGTACTAATCCTTCCTTTATGCCTAAGGTGGTTTCTAGTGTGGCTTTAAACCAAACTATTCATTTGCCTACTTTTTATGCAAATCCCCAAAATAAAGGGGAAAAGATTTTGCACACTTTAGATGTACACAGCCAGTTGCGATATTATTTGGACAGAACTAAAGGGTTCAGGCAGTCTCAGCAGTTGTTTGTTTCTTTTGCTTTGAGTTCTCAGGGCAAGCCTGTGTCAAAACAAACGATTTCTAAGTGGATTGGGTTTTGCATTGCTTTCTGTTATTCCCATCATGGCAAGGAGATTCCAGCTGGAATTAGGCCTCATTCCACTAGGGCTACTGCCACTTCAACAGCTTTTTTGAGGAGTGGCAACCAAGGATATTTTGGAGGCAGCTACTTGGAGTTCAGTGCATACTTTCTCTAGGCATTATCACCTGCCACTTTACTCTAAATCCAGGGCTGGTTTTGCCACTGCTGTTTTGCAGGGCATCTTGGCAGCTCCTGCTTCCTTGTAGTTAGCCATCCTCCCTTACCTCTGCTTTGGGATTCTACCCAAGTGTAAGGACTGCAGCAATGTGAGATGAAGAACATAGTACAGTTTTGTACCTACCATAAATGTAGATGTTCGAAGATCCACATTGCTGCAGTCCAATTTACCCTCCCTCCTTCCCCTCTGTAGTTAGGGGTGGTTGTGTGGGTTGGGTTGTACATATTGTGCATTTTGTATATATTGTACATAGAGTTAGTGCAAGGGTGGTGGGTTGGTTGTTTGCTGTCTTTTGGTTTTGACCTTTATTTTTAGGGTCTTCTGGCATCTGGGGCAAGAAAAGACTGAGGATATGACGTCGGTCATGCGCATTTGTACCCTGACGTCCTGATGTCAGTCAAATGCGCCTTGACCGACGTCAGCCTTATACTTTGATATTCGGGCCGACCGAAGACAGCGGACTACCCAAGTGTAAGGACTGCAGCAATGTGGATCTTCGAACATCTACATTTATGGTAGGTACAAAACTGTACTTTTGTTTTCAGTAAGTGCACCAGCTCCATCTTGCTGGGTCTGAGGAGCCCTGTAAACCAGGCAAAGATGACCCTGTCAGCAGCCTGCTGGAGACTGAATACAGAGAGATGGCATTCAGGCAGTCAGTGTAGGACAGGGTAGTCATGCCCTGAATTCTGGTGAGAAACCTTTGGGGGTGTTCCAACTTCTGCAAGTCTCCTATTAGATACATGCCAAAGGGAGCATTGTATTCAACTGCACGTCTAATAAGGGTCGAGTAAAGTGCTGTCTTTCTTGGACCTGGATGCCATACCCTTACTTATAAGTTGGGTGATATAGAATGATTTTCTTATTATATTTGCTATATGTTGGTCAAAGGCCAGATTGTTGCCTTCATATGTTCCCAGATACCATACTCTTGGGTCTATTTTTAAGGGGAGTATAATGAATTTTTGGCATGGAGTTGTAGGCTGTGGCTTTGGCACCAGTCATTTATCAAGCGTATTTGCAAGATGTTGGTGTTTTGGGGGAATCTGTAGTAGCTCCCATTTTACAGTCACCTGTGAACTTGGTGAGCCAGAGGCTTTGGAACATTAGCCTCAATTTCTTGAGAAGTAGATTCCAAAGAGGAGCAGGCCCAACATGGAGCCTTGGAGTACTCCGCTGGTGACTGGTCTCTTGGAGGTGGTATCATCGATCCTCCCTTCTTGGATCTTGTCTGTAAACCATCCGGCAGTCCAGTGAGTTATGTAAGGATTTACATGCATCTCATAGAGTTTGTCGTCAATGCCTGAGAGTTGGGTATTGTATCGAATTGTATCGATCCTCACTTCTTGGATCTTGTCTGTAAACCATCCGGCAGTCCAGTGAGTTTTGTAAGGATTTACATGCATCTCATAGAGTTTGTCGTCAATGCCTGAGAGTTTGGTATTGTATCGAATGCCTTAGGTGTAAGGCTAATTGCCTTTGTGGACAATTTTAAGCCTAGGTAATTTCCCTTGGTGAGGATCAAACACAGCACATTTTGTCTGTGAGGTAAATACTTTAACCATGATGCTAATACTGGATCCTATTTTTATTTAAAGATAGCCAGTGCACTTTTTCTTAATGCTAAAAATTAATGTTACTAAAAACATAGAAGCTGTTTTTCAGATCTGGGAGAGAAATAAAGGTATGACAAGAACAGATAGCAATTAGTGTAAGTCGGACCACAGGCTGTAACATGAGCCTTAGCATGGATAACCTTAATTTTAGGGTAGGATATTACCAGTGGTTGCAGCTACTAAGTTGGAGCAGTTCCTATCAGGAGGGTTAAACTTCATTATTTGAAAATGTACATAGTTTTGTGTGTTTGTTGCAAGTTAATAGATCATTGAGGTTTTCTAGGAATATGTTTTTATTTTGAGGGCTTTCGTAAAAAGAAAGTCTTTTAAAATGTGACATAGGTTCAAGTGGAGATGGTAAGAAATAACTGTATAAAAGATCAACCTGCCAAATGTTAATGACTGCATGCAACGCAAAAGCTGGAAATCATTTAAAAAATGCTGTCATATGTAATAGGTGGGACTGATAACTTCATAACATAATGGCTACGCTAGCCATCTTATTTCGGAACTTGAATGGCCTGACAGGTATAGACAAAAATGTAAGAGTACAAAACCGAAAAAGACCAGTAGTATCTTGTTCTTCTGTTCACCAGATGTATTTTATTCCAAAATAAAAATCACTTATCGCCTCGGCCACAACCAGCCTTTACAGAGTAAAATTATTTTCTTCTAAAACTTCCTTTTATATATTAACATCACCAGTTAATTACCTTCAATTAATTACCTTCAATTAATTAATTACATTCAATTGACTAAAAATCAGATGAACTTTTCTTAAAGCTAAAACATCATTAAATAAAGCTTTGCCAATTACATTCTTTATTCAAACCATTAGGTTGTAGGGTATTATATTTAATAATAAAAATAGATTCCTTTTTTCTAAGTGAATGTTTTAACATTTCTACACTTCCAAAATATTGTGAAACCTGCTCTAAAACTGTTACTTTTAAATTCTTAATATCACCTAGATGTACTTTATTAAAATGTTCTGCTATGGGACTTATAACTTTGTTTTTCTTGATGTCCCTAACATGTTCTTTTATTCTTTCACTTAGGCTTCTTTTAGTTTCACCTATATAGTATTTATTGCACGAACATCCTATGGCATAAATAATTCCTCTGCTTGTGCAGGTAAAGATCCCTTGAATCTACAACCTAATGGTTTGAATAAAGAATGTAATTGGCAAAGCTTTATTTAATGATGTTTTAGCTTTAAGAAAAGTCTATCTGATTTTTAGTCAGTTGAATGTAATTAATTAATTGAAGGCAATTGGTGATGTTAATATATAAAAGGAAGTTTTAGAAGAAATGAATTTTACTCTGTAAAGGCTGGTTGTGGCCGAGGCCCTAAGAGATTTTTATTTTGGAATAAAATACGTCTGGTGAACAGTAGAACAAGATACTACTGGTCTTTTTTCAGTTTTGTGGTTTTAAGGAACTGTTTTGGTGGTTTTATAATATATAAATTACGAGTGAGTCTCTGTGTTCTTTACCCCGTATATTTCGAGATAAGGGAATGGAATTTACTCAAAGAAATGGACAGACAAATGCTCATTCGAGTATGCAGTTTATTGGTGAGAAAGAAGGCAGTGTATTGAGTCAACAAAGTTAATAGTACACCAGAGTTACAAATGAATACGTTAAATGTTCTAAAAAAAGGGAAGACTCTTGACAGCGAGTAATCGTTAACCCTTTTGCTGCAGTAGGTACGAAAACAGAAGTTTCTTCATTACCAGAAGCACAAGAACTCTGCTCTCAATTAGAGAAATTGTTTTTTAAAGAAACTGTTATTTTCTATAATATTAATAGTCTCCAGAGATATCAAGAGTTACAAATCACACCACGAGGTCTTCGAGCAGTTAAAAGCCCTTCCACTCCCTTTGAACTATCAGAAGAACAAGAGGTAAAATTTCAGGAGATGTAGATAGCGGCAGCTCATCGCTGCAGTACCGAGTGGGTGTCTATATTAATAGAAAGAGAATCTTAAAAGAAATTATTGGGGGAAACCAAAAAGTTATGTGGAAACCAAAAAGTTATGTGATGACGTAATTAAAATGACAACAAACTCCGCATTAGAATCTTTTCTGGGAAACATCAATGATCGACTTTCATCTTATGAAAAAGATTTAATCAATCGGAACAACAAACTTCAAAGGAACTTAAGGGATTATGAACGAAAGAAAGCCTTTGTGCTTTCAACCAATCAACAACCCAAACGACGAAATGTCAGTTTTCAAATAGAGAAGACTACATCCGGGTAGTATAAAAATCAAAGTTTTCAATCAGGTGAGAGCGGGGCGTCTTCCATGGAGGAAGAAGAAGTATTAGACCAAGAATATCCAGGCTTACCTAGACCCAATAATGCTGAGTCCTTTCGGAGAACATTTTGAGGCTCTAATGTTCAAAATAATGGAACCAAGAAATGTACCTGGCAAGGACAAGATAACTATAGAGACACGGGACAGGGCCGATACAAACAAAGCAAATGGACAAATTAACCAGGTAGAATGCATTAACACAGATCAATATGTTTTAAATTTGTCTAATTATGTGTTTGATGAAATTGAAATGTTGGTTTTACAAAAAGGTTTAAAGCTTATACCGACAGTTTTACCTAGATTGTGTGAAGTGAAAGGCGAAGTGTTTAAACTAGTACGCAAAATGCACTTAAAATATTATTTTTATAACTATGGTTGTCAAAATAAATAGTGCTCCAGAAATAGAAACAGACTTAAGTAGCGATGGTAGTTTCTATTCTTGTGATTCTGGGACAGAAAATAATGCATATAGTTTGTTTGATACAACTAAAATATTAGTGAAAAGCACTTTTATGCCTCCATTTAGAAATGTTTATATACAGCGCTTTTACAACACTTTCTATTTAATATTAGAGAAAGAAGTGGCTGATTTTGAAAGTACATGGAAAAAAATATAATTTGACTAAATCGGAATGGAGGAAATTGAAACAGATGAGTACTAATGATAGAATAGTATTCAAGCCGTCAAGTAAGGGGGGCAAATTGGTGGTGATGAATTCTTTGGATTATTACAAAATGTGCATGCAACATTTAAATGATGAAATAGTATATAGTAAAGTGAATGAAAGCATTTTAATTCAAGCACAGCATGATTTTCAGATGTTACTAAAGAAAAGGGGGTTAGATTACATTATTTTACAGTTAATGATGTGACAAATTCATAATTAAAGATAATACTGTAGCTAGATTTTTCTGCGTTCCCAAAATTCGTAAAAACTTGTCACAACCCCCGGGACATCCTGTAGTTTCAGCAATGGATTATTTTACACAGAATCTAAGTTGTTTCTTGCATGAATTTTTATTTAAAGAAGTATTAAAGTTGCCATCTTATATAAAAGATTTGTTTGATTTTTTGAAAAAAATAGAAGGAATTGTTTGGACGGAGGATATGTATTTTATAACAGCAGATGTAGTTAGTTTACATACAAATATACAACATCATTATGGTTTAGAAGCAATACAACATTTTCTAGGTGATAATCCTAGAACTCACTACATCAAAGAATTAGTACATTTCTGTCTAACGAACAACATTTTTGAATTTGAAGGAAACCTATACAAACAGAATAAAGGTACAGCAATGGGGGCAGCTTTTGCCCCAGTGTATGCAAATTTGTTTATGGGGCTAGTGGAGAATGTACATGTATATAAAAGCATATTTTATAGAAATCACGTTATTAAATATTTTAGATTCATAGACTATTTAATATTTGTATGTCGAGGAGACTATTTAATATTTGTATGTCGAGGGGGAAGTGACAAGGTATCGGAATTTCTACAGTATCTTAATAAAAATAAATATGAAATTCAATTTGATGGAGCACAGGTAGGATTAGAGGTAAATTCTTTGGACATTACACTAAAAGGAAGAATAAAAAAGATTAAAACAAGTATACACAGAAAATTTAATCAAGCTAATTGGATGTTGCATGCTAGTAGGAGTCATCCAAATCATACTTTTAACGTCCATCCCTTATGGAGAATTATTAAGGATAAAGAGACTATGTAGTGATGAAAACGAATCATGGAATGAAACTAAAAATGCTGTAGCTTTGTTTGTGAGCAGAGGCTACAAACAAGATAGTGTTAGACAGTTATGCCAAAATTTATGATAATGTGGCAGTGAGGACTCAAAACTCACATAACAAAAATATAAGGAATTATAAAAATATAAATTAAACATCAACGAATAATTTTTTGTTTTTTGCTTCCAAATATACCCTTTTTCAGATAGGTTTAATGAGTTAATAAGGAGGTATTGGAAACATGTGAAAAAAGAGGTTCCGTCACTTTCACAAATAGAATTAAGGTTTTCATTTCAAAGGGGACAGAATCTAAAAGACTTCTTGGTTCATAGTAAATATTTTAAACCAAAAGAAAAAAGTTACCAAGAGTCTAAATTTGGAACCTTTCCTTGTTGTATTTGCCAACATATAACAACAACTTTTGAGAAAATAAAAGGAAAAAAGTTTGAGATTCAAGGGATCTTTACCTGCACAAGCAGAGGAATTATTTATGCCATAGGATGTTCGTGTAACAAATACTATATAGGTGAAACTAAAAGAAGCTTAAGTGAAAGAATAAAAGAACATGTTAGGGACATCAAGAAAAACAAAGTTATAAGTCCCATAGCAGAACATTTTAATAAAGTACATCTAGGTGATATTAAGAATTTAAAAGTAACAGTTTTAGAGCAGGTTTCACAATATTTTTGAAGTGTAGAAATGTTAAAACATTCACTTAGAAAAAAGGAATCAATTTTTATTATTAAATATAATATCCTACAAACCTAATGGTTTGAATAAATAATGTAATTGGCAAAGCTTTATTTAATGATGTTTTAGCTTTAAGAAAAGTTTCTGATTTTTAGTCAATTGAATGTAATTAATTAATTGAAGGTAATTAATTGGTGATGTTAATATATAAAAGGAAGTTTTAGAAGAAAATAATTTTACTCTGTAAAGGCTGGTTGTGGCCGAGGTGCCAAGAGATTTTTATTTTGGAATAAAATATGTCTGGTGAACAGAAGAACAAGATACTGCTGGTCTTTTTTTGGTTTTGTGGTTTTAAGGAACTGTTTTGGTGGTTTTATAAAAATGTAAGAGTATTGAAGTATATAAAGAAATGCAGAGTGCAGATAATGCTACAGGAGACACATTTGGAAAGAAGTGAGAATGTGAATTTGCTAAAGAAAGGATTTCAGGATTGATATTCAGCAGAATATCCGGTACAAAGGAAACGGAGTATTTGTACTTAATTGCTACAGGAGCTCCAGTCGTGATGGAAGAGGAAAAAAATATGATAATGGTAGATATGTGGTAGTAAGGGGCTACTGGTTAGGCAGAAGGGTTATGCTGTCATGTATTTTATTCCACCTAACTGCTATTATGGAGATTTAAGAATTTTTGAGAGAAATCAGCTTTCAGCAGGGAACATTACTTATAGGTGGAGACCGTAGCTTGATTTGCAACAGTGAGAATGTATCCGGGGGACCTAGAAGGGAAAACATAACAAAAGAAGGTAAATTTCTGAAGAGATTTATGAAAATATTTTGTATGGAAGATGTGGATGCAATAGGTACAATAACTGGACCAGACTAGATAATTATATTTCATAGGAATATGTACATTTAATTGAAAGCTTTTACACACACATATAATAACTATGTTAAATCATGCACCAATAATAACCAAGATAAAAATACTATGTAGTCAAGTAAAAGAGACACTAGTGCTTCCCAGCTTACCTGTTAAATAGAGAGGAATTTAAGGAATGGGTAGTGGAAGTTATTCATAAGTTAAGGAAGATAGAAATGTCTTCAGAATTATAGCTACTGAGTGGGATAAATTGAAAGTTGAGTTTTAAAATAGGGTAGAAATACAAGAAAAAATATATGGTTATGAAGTAACAGGAATTATTTAGAGGGAATGACAAAGGTTAAAGTATGTATTGCATTATAAGGGTAATCTCACAGAACAAAAAGAGGCGCAACCGCAGTGAAAGATAAGAGAAAATAAGGGAGTGTCTGGATAATATGCTATTAAGTGACTGTTTTACTGATATTGACTCCAAAGTACAAAACATTTAGCACAGTGACTTGGGCAACAGAAAGTTGAAAGGGATGCTGCCAAACTTAGGGTGTCTGTAAAAAGAAAAATAACCAGAGATCCTGTAAAGGTATTATAGGTATTTCAGAAATTTTTTGAAAATTTGTATAAAGCAGAGAAATGTTGACATCAAGAAAGAATACCAATGGAAATATTTATGGAAGATGTATGCCAAGGTTACCGGTTGATGAGGCTCAACAATTTAACATTTAAAATAGGAGGAGATGAGATAAAAACTGTGACATGTAGAAATCTGTTAGAAAGTCTCCAGGAATTGACGGTATTTCTGTTGAAGTTGGGAAACTAAGAGGGAAGAAAGTGATGATGATCTGGAAGTTTTTGTTTAACAGTATTTTAAAATGAGAGGAAGCATCAACATCCTGGAATAAAGCTGTGGTGGCTGTAATACCTGAAGACAGCAAAGACCCATTAGACCCAGCTTTTATATATATATATATATATATATATATATATATATATATATATATAGGTTTGTTTCAGTTTTAAACCATTGTAAGTGTTTGTAATGGTTAAAAGAATGGCAAAGTTGATGCCAAAATTGATAGATATGGACCAGTGTGGCTTTGTGGAGGGGAGGCAAGCATTTGACAACATTAACAGAAAAATGATGATCCAGATTGAAACAGAATGTAAGACAATACTACTGTTGGTGGGTCTTGAGAAAGCATCCAACAGAGTAAGCTTTAATTTAATGGGTAGAGCAATGGAAGCATTTGCATTCCATCATACAATAATAAGGTTAATTAGACAGATATATGAGGGATAGGCAGCAAAAATTGAAGTGGGGAGGGTTCCTCTCTAACAAATTGTGTCTGAACAGGGGAAACTAGACATGGGTTTTCTCTTTCCCCTCTGTTATTTGCTCTATATTTAGAGCCATTGGCAAAGAAAATAAGGAACTCAAAATTTCAAGGATGTAATAGGTATGGTAATCAAGAAAAGTGGCCTTTATTTCTAGATACCCTTTTCTGGTATTGGGTACAAAATTATATCTCACTGTTGAACATTTTGAGACTGTTTCATGTCTTTTTGCGATATAAAATTAATGAAGATAAAACAATGGCTATAACTGTAAACTATGTACCCATACAGATTTGTTCAGCAAAACCCATATTTATGGGGAAATGATAAAATGAAGTATTTAGGAGTACAGATTGAAAAGGATTTGATTATGGTAGCTAAGGATATGTTTGAGATAACTAATCAAATCTTAACAAAAACAGAGACTGAAAGCTCATGTTTATGGATAGCAAGATACAAGCAGTGAAAATTTTTTTTATCCCTTTAATGTTATATACAGATCAGGCATATCAGCCAGAGGAGAATTTGTGTACAGTAATTTAATAAAGAGTTGAAGGAATTTATCTGGCTGAGGAAGAGTACAATGGTTAAGTGGGATACGTTTATCCTTCCAATGGAACAAGGTGGTGTAGGATTGCAAGATTTGAAAGGCAATTTAAGAGCTACACAGTAAGGCTCATAACACAAGCAGACTGCTGTAATTCACAGTGGAAAGGAATGATGGTGAAGGGGGGGTGGGGTGGGGGATTCAAGAACTAGAGAGTGGGATTTTTGGATGTATGTATTTAAGAAGAATAACAGTATCCATACAGAATTAAACCAGCACAAGAATGGAGAAAGGAGATTTTATGATAGGGATGATTGCAGTAAGGGGGACAGAGAATAGGTAAGAGGGGGCTGGAATTTACTGGAGAAAACTGGCAAAGGAACCAATGTATTAGGAGCAAATGACTGGAGAAGGAAAGGTAATAGTGGGAAGAGGCCATTAAGACTTTTGGACTGCAGGTTAGAGATGGCCTTCTCTCTCATGGACTGATATCAGAGTACAGGCATAGAGAAAGGGATAGGGGAATCCTAAGTGAAAGACCTGCTCTGGTAGAGTTTTTAGTTGAATCTGGAACAGAAGCTGCTGTTAAAAAGGTTAATTAGTAGGTCATGTAAAACACTGCATAATAACTATCAGACTCTATTAGAGGTGTTTATTAAAGAGTGAGCAAGATATATGGCTCCCAGATATGCAACAAAGTCTAGAAGAGTTGAGATTTTTGCTTGGAAGTGTTTGCATATGTATTTTTATACCCCAAGCAGACTCTCAAGGAATTTTCCTCGGGTAGATGCCCAGTGTTTGAGGTGCTTTTGGGAAGAAAGGCAAGTGGGGAACATGTTTGGAGAATGTAATGAGTAGGCAGACTTTAAATATTCCCTACAGAGTACTCTGTCAGAAATATTGGGCGAGCAAGTGGGTGTAACCAAGGAAATATTTTTTTTGAGCTAGGATACTTGGATCTGAATTGCCTAGACATTGTTAGGCCTTAAGTTTAATTTTGGTGGCTGCCAAAAAAAAAAAAACAATTAGTAGGAAAAGGAAATCAAAGTCTAAAAGTGTATTTGAAGAATTGAGTATTTTGGAAGAGGCATAAGAACTGGATTTGGGGTTTCTAGAAAAGGGTTGGAACAAATTACGTATAAAAATGGAAATTGTGGAAACAATACATGCAGAATCAAGTTTTGGCGGAGGAGTGAAGTTTATGGGAAGGCAGGAATTGATTAGTGTATAGATTGTTGGATTGATGATAGTTATATCAAAGAGTATATGTGAAATATAACATTTGCAGCTAGGAACATGTTAATATGGGTTGTTTTCTTTTATAAGTTTGTCTATGTATTTCTTAAATGATAATTCAGTAAAGGTGTTAAAAGAAAGAAATGGTGTTCCAGATTATTTATTTTACATTTGTTAACCAGGATAGTTCAACTGGAACAGGTCTATTTTCAGTGGAGGCCCGGGGAGAAAAGCTACAGTTAGCAAGAATTGTATTCTTTTCACTTATTTGTAACAACTACACATTACACTTTATATAATGCAATGAACAAACAGTAGTAGAATTAATTATTACTAAAGGTTAGCATGTACCATACATATTTTAATCTGGTTTGCATGACAGAAAAATGGCTACATTATAGAAACATGGAGAGAAGTGCCAGTGGATAAAAGGTGGGTAGTTAGGTGATACATGGGCAGATCCAGGTTTTTCTAAGATGTGCTTTGAGTAGTGATTTGAAGTGGGAGTTTGTGGACGTATTGGTTATGCTAGAGGGGAGAGTGTTCCAGTATTTAGCTATTTTGTAGGAGTATAGGGCTTTGCCGCTAGTATTGTTGGCAGAGGTGATGTTAAGGAGAGGTTTATTAGAAGGTCTAAGAGAACGATTGGAAGAGTAGTGGGTTAGATGTTTTAGTGATGGAGTTTTGTTTGGGTTGTTTAGGATATTAAAAGCACATGTAAGCTGTTGGTAGTTAAGTAATTGTGGGAATTCGAGCCATTGAAGGTCAGTAAGTACTTTGCAGTGATGGGTTCTAAAAGGGGAGTTGTTTGCAAATTTAGCAATTCTGTTGTAACATCCCTCAAATTTGTCAGTCTGTTTTTCTAATATGGGTGCAGCATACAGTAGTGTGGATAAGAGATGGGTTTGGGCTAGGGTGATTCTTGATTTGTCAGTGAGAAAATTCTTGTGTCTATAAAGAGTACCCATTTTTTTGTGGACCTTCTGGATAGTTTGAGCTATGTGAATATCGAAGTACAGATTTTTATCAATCTCAACTCGTAGGAGTTTTGTATGTGTGGTAGGAGAGATGACTGTGCTGTTTTTAGATGTAATTGAGAAGGTTAGGGAAGTGGATCAAGATTTATTGGGGGCAAACGAGAAGTTTTGTTTTATTAGGGTTGAGAATCAATTGGATGTCAGAGATCCAGCCTTCTACAGAAGAGGAGTCTTGGGACAGTTTGTTTAGGGTGGTAAGAGATGGGGCTGCACAGATGGGTGTAGTGTCATCTGCGTATTGTATTAATGTGGCATGTCTGGAGGCAGTATGTAGGTTATTTGTGAAAATAGAGAACAATAGTGGGCCAAGTATTGATCCCTAAGGTACACCTATAGAGGTAGGGAGGATGGGTGATAGCTCAGCTTGCCATTGGACAGCTTGCTGTCTGTCAGATAGATAGCTTTTGAACCAGGAGATGGTACGGGAGTCGAAGGATAGGGCAGAGAGGGCATCAAGAAGTAGGGGATGTGAAACAATGTCGAAAGCTTTAGAAAGGTCAAGGAAGATAGCAGACATGAAGTTATTATTGTTTCTGAGTTGGTTAACTTAATTTATGAAAGACTGAAGAGCAGTAGTTGTGCTGTGGTGAGGGCGGAAGCCATGTTGAGTGGGGGAAAGAAGATTATGTGAGGTTAAGTACTGGAGAATCTGGGAGTGGATACATTTCTCTAAGAGCTTGGATAAGGGAGAGAGAGAATGGCTATTGGCCGATAGTTGGAAAAGTCATATGAGCTACTACCTTTATGCAGTGGTATGATGTAGGAGATGTTCCATATTTGAGGAACATAGCCTTCTTTGATTGACCGGTTAATAAGGATTGAGATGGGGTAAGATAAGGAGTCAGCTGCTTTTTAAAAAAGTTTGCAGGTATTTCATCTGCTGCAAGAGTTGTAGGTTTTAGTTTACTGATGAGCTTCTTAATTTTGCTAGTTGGAACAGGTGAGAGAGTAAAGGGGGGTAAGTTATTTGAGAGTTTAGCTGAGTTATTTGGAGTGCTATTTTTAGTAGTAATGGGCAGATCACTGTGTTTGGTGAATTGACTGGTTAAAGTGTGAATTGAGTTTATGATGTGATGGTTTAGTTGGGTAGCGATATTGCTGTTTTCATTATTGGGGGATTTATGGGTGGGGGTGGTAGTTTTACCTGGTCTTAGCAGTGAGTTTAAGGTGTTCAGGAAATTTGTGGGTTTTTTTGAGTGTTTGTTTTGTAAGCTGAGGAAGTAGTTTTGTTTGTTTTTTGGCTTGGTTCCTGAGTTGTTTATAGTTTTGTTTACTTTGGTTGGAGTTGTCTTTTTTCCATTGTTTCCAAGCTGAGTCCCTAGATGCTAATAAGGCTCTTGCATCTCTGCTCAGCCATGGAGCATAGTTTGCTTTGACTCTAATTTTTCTGATTGGGGCAGTTGCATTTAGAACTTTAGTGAATGTTTTGTTGAAATATTCTACTGCTTGGTCTAGGTCTAGAGTTTTTAGTGGCTCCCAGTTGTATTGTTTTAGAGTGTCATTTAATTCCTCTAGGTTTAAGTTTTTGTTGGCCCTGACTTGTCTGTAGACTATGGGCTTTGTGATATCGGCACGTTTCCTAAGGAGAAAAGTAGGGAGATGGTCGCTTAATCCATCTGGTAGAAGTCCTGTGTGATAGTTACATTTGTGATAGTTCACTAATGTCCAGTCAATAATATACTGTCTTTGGGATTTTTGTCTATTCTGGTGGGTTCTTGGAATAATTGGACAAATCCATAGAGATTTATTGGAATGGAGGGGTTAGTTGAGTTGCATGGTATCCATTCAGTGTTTAGATCTCCTAGTACAATTGTTTCGTGTGGAAGGTTTTGACTGAGCCACTGAAGAATTTCTTCTATAGTATGTGAGTTATTTTCAGGAGTGGATATAGCTACATAGAATGTTAATTTGTTTTTCATTGTTCACAGATAGAGTGGCACCTACGATTTCTGTGTTCTGAAATATGGGTAGAGGTTTGAAGTAGCTGGAGGTTAAGTGAATTTTTAAAGAAAATGGCAACTCCACCTCCTTTCCTGCCTGTTCTGTCTAACCTTATGATATTGTATCCTGGTGGGAGAATTTCATTGTTTGTGGTAGAGGGTTTGAGCCAGGTTTCTATGATAATGAGAATATCTGGGGAATGGTAAGAACTTAATGCATGTAGGTCTGGGAGTTTGTTTGAAATACTTCTGGCATTGATACTTATGATCAGTAGGTCTGATTGAGTTTTATTTGTTAGGGTAGTGGAGCCAAGGTCCTGGGTTTGGGTGAATGTCTCCTGATATAAGGAGTATTGTGCTAAGAATTATTATATGCTTAATTGTGAGTGCTATATGTGTGAAAACATTAAAAGGGGTTTTCCTATAGCAAGGATTTGAAAGGTGGGTCTTATTAGTATATGGTATTATGTTGTCTTTAAATAATGTTGGACAGATAGTAAAGTTGGTATATGTGTTAATAGGTGTTAAAGTATGTGTTGTATGATAGGTGGTATTATCTATGGGGTTGAATGTGTGAATGGATGTAATGTAGGTTAAGGAAGAAAGTGATAGTAAGTTACTATAAGAAACATGTTAGAGTATAGGGGGAAATAGATGTAAGGCCGTAGGATTGAGAGTAGGTTCTAAGGTATGGTAGTAATGAGACTAGTACAAAAGTAGGCATAATTTCCTGGGGGTATGGCCAGTAGTAGTAATTTGTGGAGGGAGGTGATCAGGTGACAAGGAGCACAAATATATTTGGATGATGTGGGGGTGGGTGGGAATTGGGGGTAGGGTAGGGGAATGGAGTGAGCCAAGCGGTAGCCATCCTTACATATTCTCAGAAGCTATCCACTCATAAGTTTTTAGAAGGAAATTAACAGGTCCTTCTTTCTAATCCAAGGACTCGCTCCATGAGAGTAGTAGCAGCAACGTCTGCCTTGTTCATGAATTCTTCCATTGATTATATTTGCATGGCTGCTAGATGGGCTTCCCCTGCATACTTTTATTAGGCACTGTAAATTATATGTGGTATCTCGGTCAGAGTCTTCCTATGGGGCCCACCTATTCTATGATATTCTGTCATATTAGGATGTTTGCTGGGAACTCTGTCCTATATTTGAACTAGATAATTAAGGTGCAGTATTTATGACCATACTGTAATGCTGGATCTTGATTATACACATTTGTCCACCTCCCCAAATTGTCTCTTCATGTTTCCTGTCAGGCCTGACTGATCTGTTAAAGCCTGTCCAACAAATCATTTTCTACAGACTGAGAGTGCAGTTGTAGTACAGGTAGGGTTCTAGCTATGTGGGCAAATTCACTGATGTAGACTGGGAGGAGCAGATCATTGTGAGAGATAAGGGAGGAGTTTGAGCTGTGTGGAAGAGTGCTGTTTACTGGATGTAACGATCCCATCCTTAAAAGTGGGTGTACATGGATAATCAAGATCCAGCATTGTGGTACATATGTAACTACTGATGTTCTTCGTGTTTCACTGTTGCAGTCATAACTGTAGGGTGCTCCTGCCGGCAGGCAGCCCGAGGTCGGCCAGAATCCCAAAGTCTGGGTCCGGCGTCGGCTGTATAGGCTAGTACCCTGACGTCAGTACGCTTTGGTACATAGCCCTCAGCCGACGCCATCTTCTCCAGTCTTTCTTGCCGTGCGGTGGAAAGCAGCTCGCAAGTCATTGGTTGGCGATTATCGAACAGCGTATTTGGTTGTTGTCGGTCCGAAGTTCTTACTTCTCTTCTCAAAGCTAAGTACCCGCTAGAATCTTTTTCTTGTTCCTCCGATGTCAGAAAAAGTTAATAATTGTATAGCGTGGGAAACAAATACCTCATAAAGATTTCCACTCTTACTGTCTACCTTGCTTAGGCCCTGACCACGACGTTTCTTGTTGTCGGTTCTGTGCCAGGTTCAACTCTCGTACTATCAAGCGCAGGTACGATTGGGCTTTAAATTATTTTGGCAGACGCTTCAATTACAGAATGTCGTCGGACACTACCGGAGTCCAAAAGAAGCGCAAAGACAAAGACAGGCCGCCGAGGTCCAAACAGGACTCGTTGCAGCTGGAGCCAGCGTCCGGTTCGGCTGTCGTCAGTGAGGCGCTTTTGCAGCCCCTGTCGTCCGCCACTTCTGAACTGATGGCCGATACGGACTCCCATGGGGAGCCATCAAGGCCCACTATTTTAACTGCTGCAGGACCTTCGGACGTCGCTCCTTCAGATGGGATCGGCATCGCTGTGCAGGTACCGGCTTCTGAGGGGGTTTTCAGGCCTACTCACATTACAATTTCAAAGGCAAAGTCAAAGACAAAGACTCCTGTTAAGTCTAAAGTTCCAGCTCAAGCTGCTTCTGAATCTACTCCCAAGACACAAAAGCAATTATTGAGGATGGCTGAAGATTTACTTACAATGATTAGGGTTCTCACCCACTCCTGAGAAAAGGCCTCGACAGGATGTTATTCTGGATTCCTCTGACCAGGCTTCTGTATCTTCTGTTTCTTCCTCAGATCAGGACTATTCCTTTCCCCCTTATGAGGATTCGGATGCTGAGGACTCTTTACCCTCGGCCTCCGCCTGAGGATTTTTCTTTTGGGGAAACCCTGCATGAGATGAGGGAACATTTTCATTGGGAAGGACAGGAATATTCTGCTTCCAAGAAGAGGCTTAGAGAATTTCTTCTTCTTCCTCAGCATAGGCCTTTAGCTATCCCTCCTGTTTTGGACATTGTAGATGATGCTTTTTCTGAGGCTAATTTGAATACTGATTCCATGCCTCCTGCTCCTTCTAAGCCTGATAGATTTTATAGGGTTCCTGACTCTCATTTATTTTTATTTAAAACCCTTCTGGATCCTGAAACTATTTCTCAGGGCTCTAAGGCTGCTAAGGTTGCTACTTCTAAAAATCCTATTCCCTCTGAGAAGGATTCTCGGCTTTAGACAGGTGGGGAAAAAGGTATATACTTCTGCTACCCTGTCTGTAAGGGCTTTAAATTGCCAGTTTCATATGTTTAAATATCAGCAATTTCTTTTGTCTGTTTTAAAGCAAAAGCTTGCTTCCCTTCCTGCTTGTGCAGAGGATAAGGAACTTCAGGATGTTTTGCATGCTACTGAACAGGTTAACAAGCATAGCTTACATTGTGGTTTTGATGCTTTGGATGCTTCCTGCAGGGCTGCTGCCTCTGGTACTGTTATTAGGAGACATGCCTGGCTTCGTGAACAAAGTTTGCCTGAACAGGTTAAGGCTAAGTTATTAGATGCCCCTGTTCAACAAGATGTTCTTTTTGGATCTAAGGCTGAGGAAGTTATTAAAAAGATGGAGGAAAAGGCAAAGTCTATGCACACTGTAAAAGATTTCTTGCAAGTTCAGCCTCCTAGATTTTCCAGGAATTGGCCCTCTAAAAATTGGTCCTTTCCCACGTCTGACAGGCCTCAAAGGGGAAGATATAGGCGCTCCAGAGGTCATGGTCAAGGCCAGGCCTCTTACAGATCTAGACAATGGACTGCTTCTTCACCTAGAAGGGGAGAAGACAGATCCCAATCTCAAAGAAAGCAAACTCAATGACTCTCACCTGGACGCCCCTCTCGGAGGAAAACTGTCTCTTTTTTACAGAAATTGGACTCATATTACCCAGGACAGATGGGTATTAGACGTGATTTTAAAAGGTTACAAATTCCACTTTCACACTTTGCCAAGGACTCACGGTTGGCCAGATCTGCCAAAACTTCAATGGTCAGAGGCCTTAACTCAAGTGGATGCTCTTCTGGCCATGAGAGCCATAGAGCCTGTTCCACTCTCGGAAATGGGAAAAGGGTTTTATTCAAGACTGTTTCTGGTTCCCAGAAAACAAAACTCTTGGAGACCTATTCTGGACCTTTCTGTGTTAAACACCTTTTTTGGAAATTCCAAAGTTCAAGATGCTTACTCTGCAACAGCTAATTCCAATGCTCTCTCAAGACGCCTGGATGGTGACATTGGACTTAAAGGAAGCCTATTTGCATATTCCCATCAGACAAGAACGCAGGAAATTCCTCAGGTTCAAGGCAGGTTCGAGGCACTTTCAATTCTCTGTTCTGCCCTTTGGTTTATCTACTGCGCCCAGAGTCTTCACCAAGTGTCTGGCACCAGTAGTGGCTTACTGCAGACTTCAGGGGATCCAGATTTACCCCTATTTGGATGACTGCCTTATTCAGGCAGACAGCAAAGATCTTCTGCTTCAACATCTGGACTTTGTTCAACGTCTTCTCCTCCTACTGGGATTCTCAGTGAACATAAAAAAGTCACATTTGATCCCTTCTCAACAAATGGTATTCTTGGGAGCCCTCTTAAATACAACCTTACAAAGGGCCTTCCTCACTCCAGAGAAACAAATTCAGCTGGCTTCTACTTTCAACACCTTGGCAACTCTATCTCAGCTCACTGCAAGGAAATTCCTGCAGGCTCTGGGCTACATGGCTTCCTGCATTCTGTTGATTCCAAACGCAAGGCTTCACATGAGAAAGCTTCAATGGTATCTGAAAAGTGTATGGTCACAGCATTACCACGATCTGGATGTTCTGATTCCTCTGATCCCCTGCCTTCAGAAGGAGTTCCTCTGGTGGTCCAGGGCATGCACTTCAAACGAAGGAAAACCTTTTCGTCTTCCTCAACCTACTCAAATCCTAACCACGGACGCCTCGGATTATGCTTGGGGAGCACACTTTATAGACAATTGCCAGCAGGGAACCTGGACAAAGGACCATCTTCACTGGCACATCAATCTGAAGGAAATGTTGGCAGTCCAAAACGCCCTTCTAGCCTTCAAGAATCTTCTACAACCAGGCCCTCTGCTAATTCGCACAGACAACACCATGGTCATGTGGTACATCAACAAGCAGGGGGGCTCTCATTCATACCCCCTTTGCAGACTAGCTATGGGTTTATGGGACACAGCTCTAAATTTGAATCTACATCTCCAGGCTCAATTCATTCCAGGAAACAGAATCTCTTAGCAGACAGCCTGAGCAGAAACATTTCAGATCCTCACGAATGGATGCTAGACACCAACTTGTTCAACAGGATTACTGCAGTTTGGGGATGGCCCCAGATAGATCTGTTTGCATCCCATCTCAATCATCAGCTGCCTCGCTTTTGCACCAGGTCCTTCCACAAAGCAGCTTGGAGAGTGGATGCCCTGTCCTTCAGCTGGAGAAGCCTTTCAGCATATGCCTTCCTCCTCTTCCTCTACTACCTCGGTATTACTGAAAATAAAACAGGACAAGCCCAGGTTCCTCATCTTGATTGCTCCAAATTGGCCTCGACAGTTTTGGTATCCAACTTTAAAGCTCCTGTTCTCGGGCCTCCTTGATTCTCCCACTGAACCCTTCGCTTCTGTCCCAGCATCAGGGTCAGTTACTACATTCCAATCTCAAGACCCTTTGCCTGGCAGCTTGGCTCTTCAAAGGAGTTTGATTCCATCTAGTCTTCCCAAACAAGTTTTGGATGTTCTTTTGGAAGCTAGACGGCCTAGCACTAGGAAATCCTATGCCTCTAAATGGAAGAGGTTTTCTATTTGGATGCAGGACCGAGGTTCTGATCCTCAGGTACCTGATCTCTCTTCTATTTTGCTTTACCTTTCGGAACTTTTATCTAAAGGACTTTCCTTTTCTTCCATTAAGATTCATGCTTCTGCTATCTCTGCACATTTCAGTTCTGATCCTCCTGTTTTTTCTCATCCTTTGGTGAAGCAGTTCTTGAGAGGGGCTAAAAATTTGCGGCCTCCAAGGACACCTCCTGTCCCTGCCTGGGATCTTAATTATGTTTTAGAAAAACTTACTTTACCTCCTTTTGAGCCTGCTGCATCTTCAGATATTAAGTTTCTATCCTGGAAGACAGCTCTTTTGTTAGCATTGACCTCTGCCAGAAGGGTCTCAGAGTTGCAAGCTCTCATGGCTGTGGAACCATACCTTATTTTCCATCAGGACAGAGTATCCTTGAGGACCAATCCTACTTTCATGCCTAAAGTGATTTCGAAAGTGGCTTTAAATCAGACAATTCACCTTCCTTCCTACTTTCTTTCCAAATCCTCAAAACAAAGGGGAAAGGATTTTGCATTCATTAGATGTGCACAGACAGTTACGATTTTACCTGGACAAGACTAAAGATTTCAGAAAGTCTAACCAATTGTTTGTTTCCTTTGCTTCCAGTTCTCTTGGAAAACCTATTTCTAAACAAACTATTTCCAAATGGATTGCTTATGGAATTAGATTTTGTTACACTCATCATGGGAAACAGTTTCCAGGTACCATTAGAAGTCACTCTACTAGAGCAGCTGCCACTTCTACAGCTTTCCTCAGAGGAGTCCCTACCAAGGATATCTTGAAGCTGCCACTTGGAGTTCTGTGCATACTTTTTCCAAGCACTACAATCTCCCTTGTTTTCTAAGTCCAGGGCAGGCTTTGCCTCTGCTGTCTTGCAGGGTATTCTTGCCTCCCTTCTTCTATCTAAAGCCTCCTCCCTTTTACACTGCTTTGGGATTCCACCCTACACTTATGTCTGCAACAGTGAAACACGAAGAACATAGTACAGTTGTGTACACCTACCATAAATGTAGATGTTCTAGTGTCTTCACTGTTGCAGTCGGGTTCCTCCCTCCTATCCCCTCTTTTCCTTTTTTGTGGTGTATTTGTGTTTCCTTGTTGGATTCATTTTTGGTTTATTGGGGACTTCTGACATCTGGGGCAAGAAAGGCTGGAGAAGATGGCGTCGGCTGAGGGCTATGTACCAAAGCGTACTGACGTCAGGGTACTAGCCTATACAGCCGACGCCGGACCCAGACTTTGGGATTCTGGCCGACCTCGGGCTGCCTGCCGGCAGGAGCACCCTACAATTATGACTGCAACAGTGAAGACACTCAAACATCTACATTTATGGTAGGTGTACACAACTGTACTTTCTTATTACACCATTGGTCTTAAATTGTGAATATTTTCTTCGCTTTTTATGGTTTTATTAATTTTTCAATAATATTATGTTCTGTTAAAGAATTTGTTTGATTTTAATGTGATTTTTAAATATTTTAAATGGTTATTATTTTAGTTATCTTGCATGACTGTTCAGGCATAAGTCTGTTTTTGATTTGTAATGCTCTCTGTTTTATTACATGAGGTTTATATTTAGGATTGCACTTTTAATGTTGTCACTTCGTAAATGCCACCCCCACCAAATTTTACAAGAAACCAAACTTCAAAGATTCCTAGCATCCTATGAAATGACTTGTTCTGTTATTGCAGTGGCTGTAAGTATAGCTTACAATCAGTTGTTTCTCCTGATCTTTAAAAAATATTAGCATTCTGAAGAAGTTAAGGAATAGCTTACAGAAGATTTATACCGTACTTAATAGTATTACTTTTATGAAGCTGAAGCTTCTCTCTGCCACAAAATCTGCAACATTACAATTTTGAAGCTGTTTTAGTATGCCTGAATTCACTGGAGCTGGTAGCATGGTTGAGCAACAAGGAATATGAATCATCAGCTTTTTAAAAAATGTATTTTATTTAATGAATTTGTTTTGTAGTAGAAAACCCATGGCATAAGTCATAGGTTCATGGGAGATTAGTAGGCTAATGGCTCGAGAGCCCTTACAAGCCTAGCCAGTTTTACCCTGATTTTACCCAAATTTCTGCTATCACTGGGGGAAAGATAATAAGGGACAGGAAGCAGGGTTTTGACTGTTTTTACAGACTGTCTTTGTCCATAAGGAACATGGGCACCAGCCCCAGGAGTAAGTTTATTTCCCATCTATCAGCCCAGGTTGTGCTTGAAGATGGTCAGGGAGAAGGGCTGTGCTTCACTTGAATAGGAAACCTCTTCCAGAGGAGGGGCACTGTCTGGGATACATATCTGTCTCTCCAGCATGTTATGTTCTTTCAGATATCAGGTTTAGATCTTTGAAGTTGGTAACCTTCATACAGTTATTTTTGTGAATATGCAACATTTCCATCAGAGCTGGGTCAGTGACTGCCTTATAGGTAAGACACAGATCACCCCTCAGTGATCAGTAGGAAACTGACTACAGTGACAGGACTTTTAATTGATCTGCATATGACTTGATGTTCTTCGTGTTTCACTGTTGCAGTCATAACATTTGGGTTATCTGCCTGCAGGTACCCCTCAGTCAGCCTGAATACCAGAGTCCTTGGGATTTCTGTATCGGATGCTGTTGCTTCTTACATGATGTCAGGTCGTCAGGGGTATAAAACATGCAGCCAACACCATTACATCAGCTTTTCTTGCCATGCAGTGTCCGAAGCAGAAGCAGTTTGCAAGTGCCGGTCGGCCACCTCCTGAAATTTTCGTTTTTCGAGTTTCAAACCTGAAGTCTTCTAAAAGGTAATTACCCCATCGGGGATTCTTTTTTCTTGCTCTAACCGATGTCAGAAAAAGTTAATTGTCTTGCCTGTGGAAAGCAAATATATCACAGAGATTTTCATTCTTACTACGTCACTTGTTTAGGCCCAGACCGCGATGTTCTTTACTGTCTGTTTTGTGCCTTGTTCAATGCCTGAGCTATTCATCGTCAGGCTATTTTTGCCGCTAAATTCTTTCACTCCCATTCTCCATATTCCGAAATGGCTTTGATTAGCCATCTGACTACCGATCTTCCGAAAAAAACGTAAGGATAAAGACAGAAACAGACCGCATAGGTCCAAAACTGCCGACGACGCTTCAGTTAAGCTAGTCGCTAGTCCGACGGTACTCAGTGAGGAGCTTTTGCAGCCCCTGATACCCGCTTCTACAGATTTGCTGGCCTCTACTGAGACCCATTCGGAGTCCGGTATGCCGCAAGATGCTTCTTCGACTATGGAACCTGTGGATGTCTCTACCTTGGATGGATCAGGAGCCACTTTGCAGGCACCGGCTTCTGAGGGTGTATTCAGGGCTTCCAATTTTCATATTAAACCGATTTTGTTTCAAACCAAAAATACCGAATTTCTCAGGCCCAGAGTTCACACTAAGTCTAGGAAACCAACGACCAAAGTGCATTCTCAGGCCCACATGCCTCAGAGACAAATGCTTAGAATGGCTGAAGATCTTATTACTTTAATTGGGGGAAGCCAGCCTTCCCCCTCAAAAAGACCTAGAACTGATTTTCCTTCTGATTCTTCAGATCATGAGTCTGTTGACTCTGATCCTTCTGATTACCAGGACATACCCTTACCCTACCTATTAATGAGGATTCTGATGCAGAGGATTCCATTCCCTCTGCTTCCCACAAGAAGATTTTTCTTTTGGTGAAACCCTGCATATACTCTTAGAGAGCATTTCTGCTGGGAGTGCCAGGACTACCCACAGTCCAAAAAGAGACTCAGGGAATTTTTAAACTTGCCTCAGCACAGGCCTCTAGCTATCCCTCCTGTTCTGGAAATTGTAGATGATGTCTTCTTTGAATCCAGCCTTACCCCTGATACTTTGCCTCCAGCTCCCAGGAAACCTGACCGGTACTACAGAGTACCTGACTCCCACAAATTACTTTTTAAGAATCCTACTGCGGATCCAGAGACCATTTCCCAAGGACCTAAAGGCATTAAGGCTACAACAGCCAAAAACCCTACCCCTTCAGACAGGGACTCTAGGGCTTTAGACTGATGGGGTAAGAAGGTATATACCTCTGCTACTCCTACCCATCAGGGCTTTAAGTTGCCAGTTTCATATGTTAAAGTATCAGCAACATGTTATGGAGCTAATTAAACAGAAAATGATGTTGATTCCTGATTGTGCAGAACATAAAGATTTACAACAGTTAATGCATTCTGCTAACCAAGTTGGAAAGCATACTTTTCAATGTGGTTTTGATGCCTTAGAAGCATCTTGCAGGGCTGCTGTCACTGGCTGTGTTCTTAGAAGGCATGCTTGGCTTAAGGAGCAAATCTTGCCAGACCATGTCAAAGCAAAATTACTAGATGCACCATCTTGCAGGGCTGCTGTCACTGGCTGTGTTCTTAGAAGGCATGCTTGGCTTAAGGAGCAAATCTTGCCAGACCATGTCAAAGCAAAATTACTAGATGCACCATTAAACCATGAATGCCTGTTTGGCAGTAAAGCAGACGTCCTCAACAAGATGGAGGAAAAAGCCAAATCTGTGCAAACTCCTACAGGTAAAGCCACCTAGGTTCAGTAGGCATTGGCTTTCTAAACACTGGTCCTTTCCAGTCTCTCCCAGACCTTCTCAGTCCAAACCCAGAGGCAGCAGACCACCAAGAGTACAGTCTCAGGGTATGCCCAGATCTAAGCAATGGAGTGCTCCCACCGCTTAAACAGGGAGTAGTAAGCCACCATTCTATGGTAAAATCTCACAATGACGTATCCTTGACTCTTCCAAGCCTTGTCCAAGTACTTGCACCCTTGGGAGGAAAACTTTCCCTGCATGCAAAAAACTGGGAGTACATCACCCAAAACAGATGGGTCTTGAACATTGTATCCCAGGGAAACAGATTCTACTTCCACTCATTGCTAACCCCAAGTGGATGGCCAGACCTCCCCCCAAACCAGTGGGCAGAAGCCCAAAAGCAAGTACTTTCTCTTCTCAGTATCAAGACCATTCAGCCTGTCCCAGTAGAGCAAAGGGGAGAAGGTTTTTACTCCAGACTGTTTCTGGTACCCAGGAAAGAAAACTCTTGGTGCCCTATCCTGGATCTGTCTATTCTCAATGCCTTCCTGGTGGTTCCAAGATTCAAAATGCTTACTCTCCAACAGCTGCTACCTATGCTAGCCAAGGACTCCTGGCTAGCCACCCTAGACTTAAAAGAAGTTTATCTGCATATCCCCATAAGGGAATCTTGCAGGAAATACCTATGTTTCAGAGCAGGCTTTATGCGCCATCAGTTCTCTGCACTTCCCTTTGGTTTATCTACTGCGCCCAGGGTATTCACAAAATGCCTACCTCCAGCCATTGCAAATTGCAGGCAGAGAAAAATTCAAATTTACCCATACTTGGATGATTGCCTGATTCAGGCGGACAGTCAGGAATTGTTACTCCAGCACTTGACATTTGTTAAAGAGATTTCTAACTTCACTGCAGTACACCATCAACAGAAAAAAATCACATCAGGTACCCAGCCAACAGATTGTATTCCTGGGAGCAAGCTTGAACACAACTTCCCAGATGGCATTCCTCACTCCAGAAAAACAAATTTATTTAACAAACTACTTCAATCTGCTGGCCACCAAAACCCAGCTATCTGCAAGAAAAATACTGCAAGCCCTAGGGTTCATGGCCTCTTGCATTCTACTAATTCCATATGCAAGACTGCATATGAGGAAACTTCAGTGGTACTTAAAGTCTCTGGTGTCAACATTCTCAGGACCTGGAAATAATGTTTCCTTGCCTAAGGGCAGAGTTCCCTTGGTGGACAGAGGCCTGCTACCACAGCAAAGGACTCCCTTTCACTCAACTCCCTGCTGCCCAAACTGTAACAGACGCATCAGACTATGCATGGGGGGGGCTCACATGGCAGGACAAGTCATGTCATGAATCAAGAATCTCAATGGCAACACCCACATCTGCTCTGATTTACAGCACAATGGCATGAAAATTACAGAACCAACTAATATTGCCAACATCCTGGCAGATAGGTTCAGTGCTAACTTTAACCCCCCCCCCTCACCCCCTAAAGGGCCCATATCTATACAGGAAGAATGCAGAGTCCCTGTAGTCACAACTACGCAGGTAAAAGCTGCACTCTCTAAAGCCAAAAACACAGCATCCATGGGACCGGACAACATCCCAGGCTGCATTTTACACTAACTTCAGAATGAACTGGCCCCCCACCTAAGCACCATGTTCAGTCATAGCCTCACATCAGGCTTTGTGCCCACTGTATGGCGAACAGCAACAGTTATCCCACTCCACAAAGGGGGAGCCACCACTGATCCCGAGAACTATCGCCCTATTAGCCTGACGAGCCTGGTCTGAAGGCCATGAAACGTATCATCATGGAACTCGTAAACAAAGACATTGGTAACCTCCAAACTCTGGATCCCACCCAGTTTGGGTTTATGAAAGGCAGATCATGCCTCCTGAACCTGATCGACTTCTTTGAGGCAGTCACCAAAGCCGTAGATGAGGGTAAGGTGGTTCACACAGCCTATCTTGACCTCGCCAAGGCTTTCAACACCATTCCCCATTCTGGAATTATAGCTAAATTCACTAAACTAGGTATAAGTCCCTATGTCACAAGATGGTTGCCAACTGGCTCACTGACGGAACCCACACTGTAAAAGCTGCACACTTCAAATCTGACCTCAAACCAGTGACAAGTGGAGTACCGCAGGGTTCAGTCCTGAGACCTCTCCTGTTAGCCTGTACTTCAGAGAAGTAGATACAAACACAAAAGGCCTCTGGCTAATGAACTTCGCAGATGACTGCAAACTAGGAACCATAGTAGAGTCCCCAAATGATGTGGAAATCCTGCAGAAGGGCCTCACTGAGACAGATACCTGGTGTCAGAGCCATGGCCTCAAGCTCAATGCCAAAAAGTGCATAGTCATCCCCTTTAGTAAGAACTCTGTGCCCATGAACCACTACATAGACAGCAGTCTACGTAACACTAAATGTGTGCTAAGAGACCTTAGGACCCAGGTGGAAAATAGTCTGTCCTTTGATAGTCGCATCAGCACAGTAGTCAGGAAGTCCTTCTGTGTGGCACACCTCATCATAAAAGGGTTCTCATCCAGGAAAAAAGAGGTCATTGTTCCCCTCTATTCGACACTCATTAGACCCATTATAGAGTACATCGCCCCTTTTGGAATGTACCTCACAAGACATCTGCAGCAGCTGGAAAGGCCACAGAAGTACCTCACAAAGAGGATTACTGGCCTCAAACAGATGCCCTACACTGACTGTCTCAAAAAACGCCAGCTTTACTCCGTAGCATATTGCCTACTCCGAGGTGATCTTTGCCTAACATATAAAGCTATGTCAAACCCAGGGCTGTTGGACATGCTACACTTAAAAAATCCCAATCCTGCTGAGCTACACGGTCTAGGGACCTAAACCTTGTCACCGCAATAAACAGGACATGCTAGAGGGATAGATTCCTGTCCCAGTGACTTCCCATACTCTGGAACAGGCTACCCATCTATGTCAAGCAAAGTTCTTCATTATCACTCTTCAAGAAAAATCTTGAGTGGATGGGAAATAGGAAATACACCCTGGGGATCACTTCTGTGTCTCTGCTAGACAGTGGCACAGGAAAATAGCTTTCTTGGGTGGCATAAGCCAGGGAACCTTGTTGGCTAGGCTTACGTAGACCCTTGGGCCGATAGCCTAATACCTACCTATGACAATGTATTCAAGGCAAATGAAGCCCAAAG
Organism: Protopterus annectens; assembly: GCF_019279795.1. NCBI lineage: Eukaryota > Metazoa > Chordata > Ceratodontiformes > Protopteridae > Protopterus > Protopterus annectens. The sequence goes on along the minus strand of NC_056741.1, from coordinate 827,351,734 downwards.
CAAATGCACCTGCATATCAATCAAAAATAAATGTTAGCCATACAGAGTGCTCTGACAGCCTTCAAATGACTTATTCTTCCAGGGCAACTATTGATAGACACGACAGCACCACAGTTATGTGGTACATAAACAAGCAGGGGGGGAACCCATTCCTACCCACTCTGCAGGTTAGCCATGGCTCTGTGGAACACAGCCTTGAGCAATCAAGTGCACCTGCAAGCTCAGTTCTTGCCAGGCAAACTAAATTCACTGGCAGACTTGCACAGAAATCTAAGGGACCTTTATGAATGGAAACTGGAACCCAAATCATTCAAGCTTCTGATCGACAGGTGGGGTGCACCAGAGGTGGACCTCTTTGCTTCCCCTCAGAACTATCAATTGAGCAAATATTGCACCAGAACTCCCCACAGCCAAGCATGGAAAGTGGATGCTCTGCCTTTTACATGGGAAAACTTCTCAATCTGTGCCTTTCCCCCTCTGCCCCTCCTTTTGAAGGTTCTACTAAAGATCAAACAGGACAAGCCAAGGACAATCCTGATTGCACCAGACTGGCCACGCCAGCACTGGTACCCACTTTTGTGCAGTCTGACAGTACTGCCGCCATGGCACGTGCCTCAGACCCCCTGCCTGCTGTCCCAGCAGGAGGGCCAGATTTCGCATCCTCAGCTACAAACCATGAACCTAGCAGCCTGGCTCATCCACTGAACTCATCACCAGCAACCCTCAGTAAACAGGTGCTGGATGTCATCCTTGAGGCAAGGAGGCCTAGTACTAGAAAATCCTATTCAGAAAAGTGGAAAAGATACTGTTCTTGGAGCCAGTCTAAAGGAATGGACACAACTGTGCCCAGCTTTCCTCGCATACTAGATTACTAAACAGAAATGCTCCACAAAGGCCTATCCTTCTCTTCAGCTAAGATTCATGCCTCTGCCATCTCGGCTTATTATAATACTGAGCCACCCCTCTTCTCTCATTCTCTGGTCAAACAGTTCCTGAGAGAAGCCAAAAATTCAAGACCCCCCCCCCCCAGGAGAGCTCCCACTCCAGCCTGGGACCTTAACTTTGTATTGGAAAAAGTCACGCTTCCACCCTTTGAACCTGCTACTTCAGCAGAGTTAAAATTCCTCTCCTGGAAAACAGCTTTACTTCTAGCCATCACTTCAGCAAGAAGTGTGTCTGAATTGCAGGCCCTTATGGCCATGTTGCCCTTCATTATCTTCTATGCGGACAGGGTTTCCCTCAGGACTAACCCATCATTTATGCCCAAGGTGGTATCTGGTGTGGCTTTAAACCAATCCATTCATTTGCCAACCTTTTTCCCTAATCCTCAGAATAAAGGGGAAAGGATCCTGCACTCCCTGGACGTGCACAGGCAGCTTAGGTTCTATATGCACAGGTCTAAACCATTCAGAAAATCTGACCAGCTGCTAGTCAACTTTGCTACAGGGGCAGGGGGCAAGGCCATTTCAAAGCAAACCATTTTTAAATAGATAGCACACTGTATCCATTTCTGCTACAAACACCATGGGAACCCTACCCCACAGGGGATCAGAACACATTCCACTAGGGCTACATCAACCTCTACAGCATTTCTCAGGGGAGTCCCTACCAGGGACATCCTGGAAGCTGCAACCTGGAGAGTTTGTACACACCTTCACCAAGCATTACCACTTAACTATCTTTTTAAATCCACCGCTGGATTTGCCACAGCAGTCTTACAGGGCCTGCTTGCCAGCCCTAATGCTTCTTGACTGCCTCCACCCATCCTCAGCTTTGGGAATCAACCCAAATGTGATGACTGCAACAGTGAAACACAAAGAAAATAGTACAGTTTTGTACACTTACCATAAATGTAGATGTTCGAGTGTATTCACTGTTGCAGTCGTGGTTACCCTCCCTCCAGCCCCTTGACTTTTCTATACTTCTACCTGATGTTCATCATGTTTCACTGTTGCAGTCATTACTCTTGGGTTATCCTGCTGGCAGGCTACCCTCATCGGCCAGAATTCCAAAGTTTAGGTCTGGCGTCGGTTGCTGTCGCCTCTTCCCTGACGTCAGTGCGCCAGGGGTATAAAAGATGCAGCCGACGCCATTTTCTTCAGTCTTTCTTGCCGCGTGGTGCCTGAAGCAAAAGCAGTTTGCAAGTGCTGGTCGGCCGACTCCTGAGATTTTCAAATCCGAATTTCAGAACCGAAGTCTTCATTAAAGCTAAGTACCCCGTTGAGGAAACTTTTTTTTCTTGCTCCAGACCGATGTCAGAAAAAGTTAACAATTGTATTTCTTGTGGGAAGCAAATACCTCATAAGGATTTTCACTCTTACTGTATTCCTTGCCTAGGCCCTGATCACAACTTTGCTAGCTGTCGGTTTTGTGCTAGATTTAACCAATGCACTATTAAGCGTCGGTTCGATTTTGCATTTCATTACTTTGGCCAAAGATTTAATTATATAATGCCATCGGAACAGCCGACGACCGGAGTTTACAAAAAATGCAAGGACAAGGAAAAGGATAAGCAGCCGAGGTCCAAAACCGACAATGAGGCCTCTGCTAGGCCAGTCGCTGGTTCTCAGTGAGGCGCTTTCGCAGCCCCTGTGCCCGCTACCTCAGAGCCACAGGCCGCTTCCGACTCCCACGTGGAGCCGACTGGGCCTCTGGATACTCAAGGTATTGGACACTCAGAAATCATTCCCTCAGATGGGTCCAGAGCCGCTGAGCAGGCATCTGCTTCTGAGGGTGTCTTCAGACCTACACAACTATATATTAAGCCATCTTCAGCTTCAAAGACTAAAGCAGCTCTAAAGACAAAGAGACCAAGTACAGCATTCTCCAGTCTACCATGCCTAAAAAACAGATGCTCAAAATGTCCGAAGACCTAATTTCTTTGATCAGGGGCCCCCATCCCCCACCTGATAAGAGGCCTAGGCAATAGACAGAGTATTATTCTTCTGATCAGGTTTCTATTTCCTCTGATTCCTCTTCTGAACAGGATTATTCCATGCTTCCCTATGAGGATTCTGATGCTGAAGAATCCATTCCTTCAGCCTGTTCTCCTGAGGATTATTCTTTTGGGGAAACCCTGCATACCATGAGGATGCATTTCCACTGGGAGAGCCAAGATTATTCTAAATCTAAGAAAAGGCTCAGAGACTTTGCTACTTCCTCAGCACAGACCCCTTGCTATTCCACCTGTTTTAGACATTGTAGATGATGTATTTTCAGAGTCCAACCTGTCCCCTGACTCTTTACCCCCTTCACCTGCTAAGCCAGACAGATACCACAGGGTTTCGGATTCTCATAAATTCCTATATAAAAGCCCTGCTGCTGATCCAGAAACTATATCTCAGGGTCCCAAAGGGGTTAAAGCCTCCACTGCAAAAAACCCTGTCCCCTCTGAAAGGGATTCCAGGGCTCTAGACAGATGGGGGAAGATGTCCTTCAAGGATGCATCTGCAGTCCTTACAAATGGGTAGTCCTGTCGTCAGGCAGCCCTTCGGTCGGCCAGATTCCAAAGTCTGGGTCTGGCTTCGGCTAGTGTCGCGCTTCACCCGACGTCATAGCTGCAGCTCTTCGGGTATAAAGGCATCAGCCAACGCCATTTTCCTCAGTCTTTCTTGCCGTGGCTCAAGCAGAAGCTGTTCGCAAGTGCCGGTCGGTCAGAACCAGAGATTACTACTACCAAATACTACTTCGAAGACTTCTAAAAAGCTAAGTACCCCGTTGGGGACTCTCTCTTGCCTCAGCCGATGTCAGAAAAAGTGAATAACTGTAACTTGTGGGAAACAAATACCTCATAAAGATTTCCACACTTACTGCTTACCTTGTTTAGGCCCAGACCATGACGTAACAGCTTGTCTAGCCTGTGCTTCTTTTAACCGACGGGCGCTTAGACGTCGGTCGGAATTTGCAGAACAGTTTTTCGGCTCTGATTTTGCTTATATCATGCCGTCGGATCCTCTGACTTCACAAATTACCAAAAACGCAGGGAAAAGGACCGACACTCGCGGTGCGCGGTTTCGGCCGAAACCGCGGTTAAGCCAACCACGAGTGTCTCGGTTTCGGCTGAAACCGAGCAAGCGGTTCTTCCCCCAGCCGAAAACATGCCTTCTACTGAGGCCTCTTCTAACCTGGTGGAATCGGCTTCTGAAATCCAACCTGCAGTTGCGGTTTCTCAGGAATTATCAGACACTATTCCCTTGGATATTTCAACTCCTGCACGTGGAGCTGCTAGGCCTCCTGCAGCCATGTCTATTAAGGCCTTTGCCAGGGCTAAAGCAGCCAAAGCTTCAAAAACGTTGCCTGTCAAACCCCCCTCTCACAGGCCCAGCACCAGTTCCCATATGCTTTCTTTGGTTGAGGATCTCATTTCTTTAATTCGTGGATCCCAGCCTCATCCAGACAGGACCTCTTATCCACCTCCAGAGAAGAGGCCTAGAGCAGAGCCCCCAGAGCCAGTATCCACAGATGATTCCTCTGATGACTCAGAACATACAGACCCTCCTGAGGCTCCTTATTCCCCTTACGAAGACTCTGATGCTGAAGAGTCCATTCCTTCAGCCTCTCCACCTGAGGAATTTTCCTTTGGGGAAACCTGGCATGCTATGAGGGAACATTTTCAGTGGCAGGGCCAAGATTTCTCAGACTCCAGAAAAAGGCTTAGAACCTTTCTACATTTGCCACAGCATAGGCCTTTAGCTATACCTCAAGTTCTTTCTGTTGTAGATGATGCATTTAATGATGCTTGCACTGCTCCTGATTCATTACCTCCAGCCCCTGCTAAGCCCGATAGGTTCTACAGGGTCCCGGACACTCATCACCATTTATACAAGGCTCCTTTTGCAGATCCAGAGACTATCTCCCAGGGCCCTAAAGCTGTAGCAACTACATCTACTAAAAACTCCCTCCCCTCTGAAAGGGAATCCAGGTCCTTAGAGAGATGGGGTAAAAAAGTTTACACCTCTGCTACTTTGTCAGCTAGGGCTTTGAACTGCCAATTTCATATGATTCAATATCAAGAGTTTATGCTTGACCAGTTAACTAAAAAGCTGTCCTCTGAAGAATCTTTAGATAAGAAATATGTTCAGGAAATGGTACATAACATACAGCAGGTTAGTAACCATTCTTTAAAATGTGGCTATGATGCACTGGAGGCTTCCTTTAGATCAGCCATGACTGGCACAGTTATCAGGAGACATGCATGGTTGAAAGAGCAGGCATTACCAGACCATGTCAAATCAAAGCTTTTGGATGCACCCATGGACAAAGTCAATTTATTTGGTTCCCCTGCACCAGGGCCGGCCTTAGCTGAAATGGCTCCCTGAATGGCGTACTGCTCTAAGGCCGCCTTTAAGCCCCACCCACACCATATTCAAGCCACACCCCTATTTGAGCTACACGCACATATTGGCCACTCCCACAAACCCCACTCCAGTTCTTTCAATGTTTAAATGCATGAAAAAAACAGTCATACTCTGACACCTTAAGACTGCAATTGAAGGCTAAATGCTCCTTAATAAACCTGCATGATCTGTTGCTAGTGTAGAGTTTCTCTGCAGTCATGAAAGACTGTATTAACTTTTTTGCAAGGTGCACTTAAAAAGAATATATCATAACTGATTGCAATACAGAGTTCCATAATACTGACAGTGAATGCACCCAAAAGAACACCAACATAAATCTCAATGCCTATCTCTAGCTATATGTCAAAGACATGCATCTGGAGCATTTCTCGCCAGGCAACTGAAAGTTGGTCTCATTCCAAGTCGGACCATGTGTAAACAAAGGTTTAAAAACAAAAATCACCTCTAGATACACCTCTAGATACACCTCTGCTGCCCAAGCAGTGTAGAAAACACTGAAAAGGATTAACCATTGACGAAAGGAAATGGGAATGAAGTGACAGCAAACTGCAGTACCTATACATCCATCCATATGATGGACTGCTTTGTATTCTGTGTTACAGCAAGTGAAAATTCAGTAAATCCATACTCTGGAATCAAAATCATAGCGTACAGAAATTAGAACACACTTTTCATTGTCTCACTTCATTTAGCAAGTGCAAGTACCAATTTCAAGCGTGATACAAGACTGTAAGGCTAACTCAAACGCTACTAAAAGATCCATCCAACTGCATGCATCTTTTGCAGACCAGCAAAGCATTTCTAACACTGAGAATAAAAGTTACCAACTACTTTGGCAGTGACTTGAGATATCAGGTAAAAGGTATACGTTTTGTATTAAAGCACATAAAACTAAATCAAACGTTGCAGTACCCTTAGTTTGGTCATACATTCAGCATACAATTACCGCTGATTAAAACAGACCTGAAACGCGAGCAGGAAGATTGGGGTCAACATGCATTTTAATTTCAAATTGTAGATTTTGCCTAGAACTGTTATATTATGCACTCATATGTATAATGGAAAAAAAACAGATACATATCAGTTTAATATTTTCAGTTACTAGCCAAAATAAATAAAGTAGTAACAAAATAGTATGTGCTACACAAAAAGTGGAAACTTTTTAAACAGTCTGCTTTAGAGCAAAATTCACTGTTTTAAATACTGCCACTTGAAATTCTTCTACAGTCCTTTCTGCCTCAAAAATAGAACTACTGTACCTGATAAATATTTGAACCACACTTTTTGCATACATATACTACATAACAAATATATAAAATGATATACCAGTGACAGCAGAATCCAAGCTGTGGCATGTAACCCGTTAACTCATGACTATACTAGCTAAACTTATTTTCCACAGCATGTAACAGAAATTAATCACTATATTACAAGATTCCTCCTCTAGAAAACTGTAAGGAAGAGGAAAGAAATGTACTACACTTTAGTGATCTTTTTTCATAACACTGTTATGCCCCCTAGAAAATATATCACTCTGGCCCACTTATTTCACATGCCTTAGGTTCCCCAGCTCAGCAGTCCAAAGAATTCACTCTCCACTAAACCTCAACTTCCTGTCGAGACCAGTCAAAAGTGTGATCTCTGCCACTAGCCTTTATACTTACTTCTACAACCATACAACCATAATGCACATCCAAGTTAAAAATAAATGCTAACATTTAAAACATTTTTAAAAAACATCTGTTTGAAATGTTAAAACTTCTATCTGCCTCATGCTTAAAACAGTGGTTTAACAATAAATCGAATGTGAATGAATAATTATTAAACGCTACAGAACAAACTACTGGTGCGATCCATTAACTGATGCACTGCATTCCTAAACATCTGGGCAGGAAACAAGTTGCCAGCCAGGAATGCTACACACAGTTTCTTCACAATTAACTCTTCTCGAAGAAAAAGCTGTAAATAAATCGCTATCCAAACATTTCCCTTTCATAACAAATATTCTTCTCCTGGTCAGTCGTTTGTTACAAGTAAATAACCTGCACATGGATGTCCCCTCACCAGGCTGGATAAGGACAAGGTTACATTTAGCTGCTTATTAGATGCCAGGATCAGTCAAGTCACTCAAGCACTTACCACAAGTACCAGTATAACTCAGACATAGTCCATGTGGGTGTGCATGACCGAGACATAATAACTCACTGAACTATATGCATACAGATATGCCTGAGCTCTTAGATTGTGTATCTCAGGCAGGTATGAGCCTATCTTTGAGCTGCATTTTGCCATCACCAAAGAGGATGCGACAATACCAACAAAAATGATTGATTTTAACAACTGGCTTAACTTCTGGTGTCAGTGCAGGGATCCAATATCTGTCAGCCTGGGACATGGTTGACGGACCACACTGCTTTGCCACAGATGGTCTTGCACCTGGCCTCTCTCTATGACTCTCTCAGCTACTCCAAGTCCAATTAACAATAGGCAAAATCCCTACCACATCTTCACTAACTACAGGTCCATCACAATGAACAGAAAAGGATTCTGCATACCTGGACTACTACACACTTCATGTAGCCCAACACCACCATCACTGGCAATTTTAATTATCCTACCATCAACTGGCGAAAATACATGACCACAAATCTGATTTCTCCATGGTTCTTGGACCTTGCCAGTGCAAATGCCCTGGAACAGCTAATCAGCACACCAAAGAGGGCTCAAATGTTCTGGACATAATGCTCACAAACATGGGAGAGCACGATATAGGTATAGACAAAGAATAAACCCTTATGTCACTGATGGGTAGCCAAATGGCTCACCAACAGCACACACACTGTCAAAGTGGGTGAATTCACATCTAGCAAGAGTGTCGGGGTTCCGTGCTGGGCCTTTTACTGTTCAGAATTTATTTCTCAGAAGTCTAGGCAAACATGGATGGCATGTATCTGACCAAGTTCACCGATGACTGCAAATTGCAATCATGGAGTCCCCAGTGGTACTACAAAAGGATTAACACAGACTAATGAAACTAAATGCAAAACATGTGTAATTATTCCCTTTGGGAATAGCCAACATCCTGCTATTTACAATACAGAGACCCAGGTACTCAGGCTGATAATCTGAACGACCACCATGTTACCTACAGTGGTGAGGCTTTCCTATGTGACACATTTCATAAGTAAAAGCTTGGCATCTAGATGCAAGGACATTATAATTCCATTATACTCATCCCTCAGACCATTACAGTACAATGCAGCCTTTGCATGTACCTCACCACAAAACCACGCTAAGTGGAGACTGAAAGCCCTATCACTGGATTCTGTCTCCTACAGGCTACTAAATTGTGATCTGTGTCTTGCTTACAGGGTAGTCTCTGACCTGACCCTGATGGAAATTTTACACATTCACAAATCAAGCCACATGAGGGTCACTTGCTCTGGGAATATTAACCAGGCATTCTCTGGAACAAGCTTTCCATTCATGTGAAACAAAGCCCCTCTGACCCCTCTTCAAGCACAACTTAGATCAATGGATGGGTAATCTCAAGTTCACTCCTGGGGTCATGTCCATTTTTTCATGGACATAGGCAGGCATTAGGCTCATACCTCCATGAACTTCACTCACCTATGTATTGCTAATTGGGTTAACTTGGGATAAACATGCCTACGCTTAAGGTTTTGGGTCATTAGCCTAGTAACTAGCAAAATTTAGTCAAATGGGTAGCATGACACAATGGGAAAATAAATTGCTTTATATGGTCTCTAAATCCTGAAATATGACTGGTTAAAACTAAAAGTATCAACCTCATAATACAGTTGCCTGATTATAAGAACAGACAAAGCAGATGACCTACTACTAGAAAAATAATTCACAACTGTCAGTAGCCATCAAGTCTCAGGACAACTATGCAATGAAAACATCTCTTTTTTTAGCATTTTATTCAGCATCTTTCCTTATTTGTGTGTCAGTCTTATTTCTGCTGCAGGCAAACAGTGGCTGCATGTGGGGGCAATTGGGTCCAGAATACCCCCACCCCCCCCCCCTCCCAAGCCAAGCTATGAAAAAAAAAAAAAATGTTCCAAGAGGACAGGACAAAAAGATGATGAGTTGACAATACAAGAGCTGACACACACACTTACTTCAGTCTTTGAAATAAAATGAGGCTGCCAGTAATCCCACTTCTGAATTGCAGGGAACAGTCAAGTACCTCTTTAACAGTGACCAATCATAACACCTACCAGTTAGTACCCTGGGCAGCAGTCCCTCTGCTCTACTCTACTCTACCCTATTAAAATAAAATTAAAAAAATTCCGCAAAAATTTTGTCAACAGTCAGGCCTTCAGAACTCACGACAGTTAGCTTTAAAGAAAAAAAGCTGTTGACCTGCCTGCTTTTTCCAGTAGCAATACAAGAATAATTGCTTTGTATTCATATACCGGTGTACATCACCATCACATACCTCCTCCTTTCTAGACAAAGCAGCCTAAAATAAATAAACAATGCATGAAAACATATTAAAGAAAACTTTTAATGTTCATTCATCCATTGTGAAGACTGTGGGGCAGCTAGACTTGCCTTTCAATGCCAAACTGTACACTGCCTGTCACGTTGCAATGGGTCTTTTGAAAACAAGGCTATGAACAGTGCCATCCTGATCAATTTCCACATCTCTACAGGCCTGCAGCAGTTCTCCATTTAGACTCCACTTAGGAGGCTTCACAGAATGAACTGAGATCTCACATTCAAACCTGGCTTCAGCTGGTTCAGTCACTTCTGTATCACACAGGTGTCTGATTATATTGATAGTCTGTTCTGTTAAAGAAAAGGCATAATAACTATCACTATTCGTTAATTTCTGCCTTGCAATTACAGTGACAAAGTACTTGAGAAGTTGAGTCTTGATCCACGAGTCTGATGCTTATTATAATCATAACAAGAAAGCAAATTTAGGGATTGCAAAAGTACTGATGCACATACCACATGTTGCTGTAATTATACAGATGACCTGACCTAGAAGCTGAAATTAACCACAACATATCACTCAGAAATACATGCTTAAACCAGCAGTAGTCTTGTCTATTTGACTCATTTCCAAATGTTGCCAAATGTAAAACCAGTCTGTTCAGCATTAAACACGGAGAGAAATTCAATTTTCAATTCTGAGCATGGCCCCCTACCCTGGACAGCTATATTACTTAAGTGGTGAAACCTCCTGCTAAGGACTGAGGTGAGGGCAAAAATCCCACACATCCATTAGGAACGGAATTCTGCTGCAAACTATTTGCTCTCACTTCTGGAAACCATGCTCACATCATCAAAGCAGATGGAGAAAAGAAACAGCCCTTTCTAATGTGGCACATTTTTCATACCAAAATAAGCAGCAAGGTGAAGAAAATTGTCATAAAATAAAATACAATTAGATCCACAGTTGGGAGCCCGGCGGGTGAAACAAACCAGGCTGCCGATGCCATATCCACCATTCAGGAAGCAAATATCAAAAGAATGAGAAATGAAAGCATCACTGATTGGATGCCAACATCAGTCACTCATACATACATCACGCCGGGGGATGAAAGAACAACAATGTAGGGAGGGAGTTCTATTGCTGTGTGCTCGTTAAGTCAGTCGCGGGGGAGCAGAAGCTACCATATATAGAAACGGCATCGGTTAATGTTAAAAAGTGAAGAAAGCTCAATTTTAACTTTGTTTTTTTTTTTTTTTTTTTTTTATGCTTTTTGAGGCCGGGTCTGTACCTGCTCCCAGGCAGGCAGTTCGCCGCACATGCCCAAGGTCGGCCCTGCCCTGCACAGCAGGTACTAAAAGATGGAAGAGAAGGCGAAATCTGTACAAACAGTGAAAGATTTCTTACAGGTTCAACCTCCAAGGTTTAGCAGGAACTGGCCCTCCAAGAATTGGTCCTTTCCGGACTCCTCTAAGACACAGAGAGGCAGGAATAGGCGCTCAAGAGGCAGAAACCAATCCAGGGGTGCCTACAGGGGACGCCAGTGGCAAGGTAACAACCAGCGAGGCACGGACGCAGCCACCACCACTACAACAACACAATCACAGTGACTTGGCTGTGGCACCGCCTACCAGGGAACAACTGGAAGCACCCTTAGGCGGAAAGCTAACCTTATTTTCAAAGAACTGGCATTGCATCACAAGGGAAAAATGGATTTTGCAAACTATAGACCAAGGTTACAGGTTCCATTTCCATACTCTACCAGGAAAGAGAGGAATGCCAAACCTACCACCTACTCAAAGGGCAGAAGCTCTAAAGCAAATATCTCAATTATTAAGAATGAGAGCTGTGGAAAAGGTACCATCTATGGAACAAGGAAAGGGATTTTACTCCAGACTCTTCCTGGTACCAAGAAAAGAGAGCAAATGGAGGCCTATTCTCGACCTGTCCGCTTTAAACACATTCCTCATTGTTCCAAAATTCAAAATGCTGACCCTACAGCAGCTTCTTCCCATGCTGGGCAAGGAGTCTTGGCTGGTAACTCTAGATCTCAAGGAGGCATACCTGCACGTCCCCATATGACCAATTTGCAGAAGATACCTCAGATTTCTTGCAGGATCAGGGCATTATCAATTCTCAGCATTGCCCTTTGGCTTATCTACTGCGCCCAGAGTGTTCACGAAATGCCTGGCATCAGTAATTGCTCATTGCAGACTTCAGGGGATCCAAATTTATCCCTACCTGGACGACTGCCTGATACAAGCGGACAACAAAAGCAAGCTAACAGAAGACTTACAAAGAGTCATTTACCTGCTGCAAGCCCTGGGATATACAGTCAATATAAAAGTCAAGGCTGATTCCATCCCAAAGAATAACCTTTCTGGGTGCAGAGCTGGACACATCAAAACAAATGGCATTCCTAACTGCAGAAAAGAAAGAGCAACTACCTCTCTACTTCTTGGCATTAACAAAGCAGAACCATCTAACTGCAAGAAAAGTACTGCAAGCCCTAGGCTTCATGGCATCCTGCATAATTCTGGTCCCTCATGCCAGACTGCATATGAGAAAGCTACAGTGGTACCTAAAGAATTTGTGGTCCCAACACAAGCACAGCCTAGAAACCAAAATTCCAATAATCCCATGCCTGAAGCAAGAGTTCCTATGGTGGGCTCAGGCCTGTCAATCAAACACAGGATTGCCCTTCTGCAACAGTCAACCAAGCCAAACCATCACGACAGATGCCTCAGACCTCGGTTGGGGGCACACATGCTGGGCAAGTGCATACAAGGCTTATGGACTCAAGACCAGCTGCGCCTGCACATAAATCTAAAGGAAATGCTGGCAGTAAAATTGGCAATCCAGTCATTCAGACCATTTCTCCAAGAAGGTCAGTTGATGATAAGGACAGACAACACCACAGTTATGTGGTACATCAACAAACAGGGAGGCACACATTCATATCCTCTATGCCGGCTGGCACTGGACCTATGGGATGTGGCTCTGTGCTACAACATTCAGTTACAAGCAATTTTTGTACCGGGAAAAGAAAACATTCTAGCAGACATATTAAGCAGAAGTACCACAGATGCCCACGAATGGATGCTGCATCCGGACATCTTCAAAGCCATCACAAGAGAATGGGGATTACCACAAATAGACTTATTTGCATCCCCACTCAATCACCAGCTAAAGAAATTCTGCACAAGGACGTACCACCCACTTGCTTGGAAGGTGGACTCCCTATCTTTCAGTTGGAAAAACCTGACAGCATACGCATTCCCACCAATTCCTTTGATGCACAAGGTGCTTTTGAAGATCAAAGAGGAACGTCCAAGGATCATTCTGATAGCTCCAGACTGGCCAAGACAACATTGATACCCATTGCTGAGGAGCATGTCTCGGGAACAAATATGGGCACTACCCCTGATCCCATTGCTGTTAACACAGAACAACTACAACATCCTGCATCCAAACCTGAAAACTCTGCAGCTAACTGCCTGGAACATTACATAAGAACAATTAACCCAAATTTATCCCAAAGGGTTAAAGACATAATCCTTGAGGCTCGTTAGACCTTCAACAAGAAAGAATTATGCAGCAAAATGGAAAATATATCTCATTTGGAGTACTGCAAAGGGAGAAGATGTGGCACTGATAAACATAGCCAACATCCTGGAGTACTTGGCAGAGCTCTTCCATACAGGCCTGTCCTATTCTTCCATCAAGATACATGCATCAGCTATTTCAGCAGAATACAGCTTGGATCCTCCTGTCTTCTCTCATCCTCTGCTCAGACAGTTTCTGAGAGGAATTAAAAATATAAAACCTCCCAGGAAACCACCATTGCCAGCATGGGACTTGAACTTTGTGCTAGAAAAATTGACACTTCCTCCTTTCGAACCAGCAGCAACGGCAGAATTACAATACTTATCCTAGAAGACTGCTTTCCTGCTGGCAATCACCTCAGCAAGAAGGGTCTCTGAACTACAGGCATTAATGGCAGTGCAACCCTTCCTGATCTTCCATCAAGATAGAGTGTCCATGAGAACAAATCCTACATTTATGCCTAAGGTGGTATCCACAGTGTCTTTAAATCAGGCTATCCACCTACCTACATTCTTCCCCAACCCACAGAACAGGGGAGAAAGACTGTTGCATACCTTGGATGTACATAGACAATTACGCTACTACCTGGACAGGACCAAGTCCAATAGAAAAACTGACCAGCTTCTGGTAGCATATGCAACAGGAAAGGAAGGAAAACCAATTTCAAAACAGACAATCTCCAAATGGATAGGAAATTGCATTAGATTTTGTTACTCCTACCATGGAAAGAAAACTCCAGAGAACATCAGGCCTCACTCCACAAGGGCTACAGCCACTACCACAGCTTTCTTACGAGGAGTGGCTACCAAGGACATTATAGAGGCTGCTACTTGGACCTCCGTGCATACATTTGCCAAGCATTACAAATTACCTTTATACTCTAGATCCTGAGCAGGTTTTGCCACTGCTGTTTTGCAAGGGATCCTAACTACACCATAATCTCTCCCTTTTTCCTCCTCCCCTAGTTTAGCTATGGTATTCTACCCATTTGTAAGGACTGCAGATGCATCCTTGAAGGACATAGTACAGTTTTGTACCTACCATAAATGTAGATGTCCGATAAGAATGCATCTGCAGTCAGGATTACCCACCCACCTTCCCCTCTGTGGTACTCCTAGGGTATTTGCCATCCTTCAGCTAGCTTGGGGGATCTATTATGGTGTATTTGTTTGTATAAATGTACATAAATGCTTATTTTATGTGTTTGATTACTACTATTTGGAAACATTGGCATTTATCCAAATTTAGCCATCCAAGAGGGCACCTGGCATCTGGGGCAAGAAACACTGAGGAAAATGGCGTCGGCTGATGCCTTTATACCCGAAGAACTGCAGCTATGACGTCGGGTGAAGCGCGACACCAGCTGAAGCCAGACCCAGACTTTGGAATCCGGCCGACCGAAGGGCTGCCTGACGACAGGACTACCCATTTGTAAGGACTGCAGATGCATTCCTATCGGACATCTACATTTATGGTAGGTACAAAACTGTACTTTCTGCTACCTTGGCTGTAAGGGCTTTAAATTGTCAGTCTCATATGCTTAAATGTCAGCAATATTTAATGTCACTGCTTAGACAGAAATTGTTGACAAATACTGAATGTTCTGAGAACAAGGAATTGCAGGATTTATTGCATGCAGCTGAACAAGTGGGAAAGCATACTTTGCAATGTGGTTATGGTTCACTGGAGGCCTCGTGCAGGGCCGCTCTCACAGGTTCTGTTATTAGAAGGCATGCTTGGTTAAAGGAACAGAATCTGCCTGATCATGTTAAACCAAAATTATTAGATGTACCATTGCAGCATGATACTTTGTTTGATACTAAAGCAGAAGAGGTTTTAAAAAAAATGGAGGATAAAGCAAAATCCATGCAGACAGTCAAGGATTTCTTACAGGTACAGCCTCCCAGGTTTAGCAGGAACTGGCCTTCAAAAAATTGGTCCTTTCCAGTGTCAGACAGACCACAGAGAGGCAGATACAGGCATCCCAGAGGCAGATCTCAGCCCCAAGGCTCATACAGGCCTAAACAATGGGGTGCTCCTACCTCCAAAAGCGGAGAAGACAAATCATAACCTTACAGGAAACAGTCCCAATGACTTTCCTCTGCCAGATCCAAGCACTTTTCTTTTGGCAGCCCCCTTAGGGGGAAAACTAGCACTTTTTTCATCAAATTAGCAAATAATTATCCAAGACAAATGGGTCCTGAACATAGTGTCCCAAGGCTACAGGTTCCATTTTCACACTCTACCAAGGTCAAAAGGTTTGCCAGACCTGCCACACAATCAATGGGCAGAGGCACAAAAACTAATTACAGCCCTCATGGACATTAGGGCCATTCAGCAAGTACCACAACAAGAGCTGGGGCAAGGATTTTACTCCAGACTTTTCCTAGTACCCAGGAAGGACAGAACCTGGAGGCCAATACTGGACCTGTCTATTCTAAATATGTTTCTGGAAGTTCCAAAATTCAAGATGTTGACTACAGCAGCTACTGCTCATGCTGGGCAAGAAGGCTTGGCTCGTAACTTTGGACCTAAAAGAGGCATACCTGCATGTCCCAATCAGACAGTCATGCAAAAGATACCTCAGATTCATAGCTAGCTCAATGCATTACCAATTCTCTGCACTGCCCTTTGGCTTATCTACTGCACCCAGGGTCTTCACAAAGTGCCTGGCACCAGTAATTGCATTTTGCAGACAGAGGAATTCAGATATATCCCTACTTGGGCGACTGCCTAATTCAAACAGAGAACAAAGACATTCTTCTAAAGCATCTGGCATTTGTAAAAAGATTACTAACTGGCCTAGGGTATACAGTAAATGAAAAGAAATCAAAACTAGTGCCCTCTCAAGAGATAATATTCCTGGGTGCAAGCTTAAATACAACTGCCCAGATGGCTTATCTCACGCCAGACAAACAAGCAACTGACTTCTTACTTCAAGAAATTGGTGTCAAAAACCCACTTATCTGCAAGGAAAATCCTGCAGGCCCTGGGTTTCATGGCATCCTGCATTCTACTAATTCCATATGCCAGACTGCATATGAGGAAACTACAATGTTATCTAAAAAGTGTTTGGACTCAGCATTGCCACAGCCTGGAGACAGTAATTGCACTCATTCCCTGCCTGCAACAGGAGTTTCGATGGTGGGCAGAAGCCTGTCACCACAACAAGGGTCTGCCATTCAGGTTACCCACAGCCAGACAGACACTGACAACAGATGCATCAGATTATGCCTGGGGGGCCCATATAGCAGGAAAATGTATTCAGGGTACATGGCCTGCAAACCAGATGCATCTTCACATCAGTCAAAAAGAGATGCTAGCTGTTCAAAATGCCCTGCCAGCCTTCAAGGACCTGCTTCATCCAGGACAACTACTGATAAAAACAGACAATACTACGGTCATGTGGTACATAAACAGGGAGGTACACATTCCTACCCTCTTTGCAGACAAGCAATGACCTTATGGGACACAGCATTGGCTTTACAAATTCACCTGCAAGCACAATTCCTGCCAGGAAAAACAAATACTCTGGCAGACGACCTAAGCAGAAACCTCATGGATCCCCACGAATGGAAACTGGATCCACAAAGTCTTCAGCATGATAATAAGGAAATGGGGATGCCCAGACATAGATCTATTTGCCTCCCCCCACAACTGCCAATTGCAGAGATTCTGCACAAGGATTTATCACAAGCAAGCATGGAAAGTGGACGCCCTATCCTTCAGCTGGAAAAATCTAACAGTATATGCCTTTCCTCCACTGCCTCTCCTTCCCAGGGTAATCCTAAAGGTCAGACAAGAGAAGCCAAAAATGATACTGATTGCACCAGACTGGCCACGCCAGCACTGGTACCCAGTCCTAAAGAGCTTGTCTCAAGGTCCAGCATGGATATTGCCTCAAACTCTTCACTTGCTGACCCAACAAACCAATCAGATCCTGCACAGCCAACTCAGGACCTTAAATCTGGCAGCATGGCGGATAATGTAACCATTCAGAACACTCCTCTTTCAAACGCTGTTATGGATGTTATCTTGGAGGCCCTGTACCAGCAAATCTTATGCAGAAAAATGGAAGAGATTCTGTGCTTGGAACCAGGAACAAGGCATTGACACGTGTGTACCAAATATACCTCAGATTTTACGATACCTAACTGAGATGCTGAACAAAGGCCTTTCTTTCTAATCAGTTAAGATTCATGCCTCTGCCATTTCAGCCCATTACAATATGGAACCACCTATCTTTTCTCATCCTTTAATAAGGCAGTACCTCAGAGGGGCTAAAAACATTAGGCCTCCAAGGAGAGCACCAATTCTGGCCTGGGACCTAAATTATGTATTGGAAAAACTCACACAGCCTCCTTTCGAGCCAGCTTCAACAACAGATATAAAATTTTTTATCCTGGAAAACAACTCTACTCTTAGCAATAACCTCTGCAAGGCGAGTCTCGGAGTTACAAGCACTTATGGCTGTGAAACTTTTTATCATTTTTCATCCAGACAGGGTTTCTCTGAGGACAAACCCTACATTCATGTCTAAGGTGGTATCCAGTGTGGCCCTCAACCAAACCATTCACTTGCCTACCTTTTATCCAAATCCACAGAACAAGGGTGAGAAAATTCTGCATTCTTTGGACATACACAGGCAGTTACGTTTCTACTTGGACAGAACTAAAGCTTTCAGAAAAACCTGAGCAACTTTTAGTGTCATATGCTGCAGGATCACAAGGAAAGGCCATCTCAAAACAGACGATTTCTAAATGGATAGGCCATTGCATCCGTTTCTGCTATTTTCAACATGGCAAATCAGTGCCTAAGGGCATTAGGCCCCATTCCACCAGAGCAGCAGCCACTTCAGCAGCCTTCCTCAGAGGCGTACCAACCAAAGATATCTTAGAGGCTGCAACTTGGAGTTCAGTGCACACTTTCACAAAGCACTACCACTTACCTCTTTACTCTAAGTCCAGAGCAGACTTTGCCACAGCAGTTCTTCAGGGCCTCATAGCCTCTCCTAATCCATTATAGCCCTGCCGCCCATCCTCAGCTTTGGGATTCAACCCAAGAGTAATGACTGCAACAGTGAAACATGATGAACATAGTACAGTTGTGTACCTACCATAAATGTAGATGTTCAAGTGTATTCACTGTTACCCACCCACCATCCCCCTTCTCTTTGCTGGGACTTTTCTGCATTACTCTATCCTATACAACCTATTTGGTGTATTTGCTTGTAGACAAAGGAAATGTTATTTTTGTGCATGTATTTTTATTGACATATTTTTTCAGCCTACTAATTTGGGGGCACCTGACATTTGGGGCAAGAAAAACTGAAGAAAATAGCGTCGGCTGCATCTTTTATACCCCTGGCGCACTGACGTCAGGGAAGAGGCGACAGCAACCGATGCCGGACCTAGACTTTGGAATTCTGGCCGACCGAGGGTAGCCAGCCAGCAGGATAAACCAAAGAGTAATGACTGCAACAGTGAATACACTCTAACATCTACATTTATGGTAGGTACACAACTGTACTTTCTTCTTTGTTTTCCATAGCTTATAACATTGGTATTTACTTTCTATTGGGGGTGTTCCACACCATGTAATTGCTTCCTATTGTGGGGGCTTCTGAAATCTGGGGTAAGAAAAACTGATGTAATGGCGTTGGCTGCATGTTTTATACTCCTGACGTCATGGAAGAAGCGACAGCGTCCGACACAGAAATCCCAAGACTCTGGTATTCAGGCCAACTGAGGGCTACCTGCAGGCAGATAACCCAAATGTGATGATTGCAACAGTGAATACACTCAAACATCTACATTTATGGTAAGTGTACACAACTCTACTTTAGTTGTACCCTGTATTTTTCTTTTGTGAGAAACCTCTGAGGATGCACTATCTGTTGCAGGTAACTGGCAAGGTACATGCCAGGGAGTGCATTGTACTCGATTTATTGGTCTGATGAGTGCCGAGTATAGTGCTGCTGTGATATCCTTGGATCTGGATGCCCTACCGTTATTCATGAAGCTGAACTGGATTGTGTCTAGAGTCTGGAGATTTTTTGTGTTGTTAATGAGGTCCATGATTATCCTTTCCATAGCCTTGTATATGAGGCTAGTCAGACTTATGGGTCAGTATTTTCCTGGGTCAGTTGATGTTCTCCCCTTGTGCAGAAGGATGACTGTAGCTGTCTTCCACACCACTGGGTCAAAGCCTGCCTGGAGACTGTGGTTAAGTAGAGATCTGAGTGGGTCTGCTAGGTTAAGTTTCAAACTATTTAATAGGCTCCCTGGGATTCCTTCAGAACCTATAATGATGCCTTTCTAGCTTTAGAGAATGCAATGATGACCTGCTCTTTAGTGATAGCAGGTAAAGGAATGTTAGGGGGTATTTTATGGGGAGTGACTGGAGGTGATGAGGGGGTGAAATTTGAGCTGAATTTATTGGCCAACAGGTTTACTATTTCTTTTGGCTGAGTACAGGTAGTGCCCTCTACAGCCAGCTTAGCACATTGTTGAGTATTTCCCTTGAGATTTTGGATATAACTAAAAAACAATGGATGTAATGGGATCCTATCTCGCCTACATTCATAACTGATGGGTTCGGAGCCGATCCATCGGCTCCGACTTAGCCACTATATACTAGAACGAAGTCTCTAATTGGCTGGGCTACCCCTTATCCCAGAATGCACCAAGCCTGCTTCCCCAGATCACGTTTGCCGCTTTTCAAGCTGGATGTGGTCTCGACTTGGCTGGAGCTAAGTGTTTTTTTCATTACTTTTTGGCCTTTTGACCTAGGGTTTTCTTCACAAATTTAACAAACAGCTGTTTTAACAGCTTCACGTGTGTGTGTAACCTGTTTTGGTGTGATTGGTATTTTTTTCTACATACCGGGCAAGGCCCGTTTAAGTTAGAGGGCCCTTGCCCTTATTTGTGTGTGGGTGTGTTGATTTTGTCTCTCTGTACGTCCTGATTTATTGGGCTAAGCCCGTTTAAGTTAGAGGGCTTCTGCCCGTTTTGTGTTCTGTATCTCGGGCCAGTCCCGTTTTTGAGTCAAAGGGCTTGTGCCCTACTTTAAGGTTTGCTTTTCATTGTGGGAAATAGTTGTGTGATAGGATGTCGAAAGAGCAGAAGTCTGGTTTTAAAAAGTGCACCAAGTGCAATTATAAAATGTCTCTTACTGATAGCCATGCTGTTTGTGTATATTGTTTAGAACCGAAACATTTGCAGGAAACATGTAGTGTTTGTCATGCTTTTTCCTCTAGGGTCCTTCAAGAACGAAAAAATAAATTGGTCCTTAAGGGCCTTATTAAGCCCTCCTTTGAGGAAGCTTTGGCTTCTCCTTCCTCTCCAGCTTCTAAAAAGAAAAGGTCGTCTGCTCCGACCAGTCTGTCGGAACCGACTTCCAAGAAGCATAGGTCGACCTCTTCTTCCTCGGCTCCAATGGCTTCGGAGCCTCGGGTGGAAGGGTCTGCCTCGATACCTCTTTCCTCGGCTCCATTGGTGTCGGAGCCGCAGGTTGGGGGATCGAGAGGCGAATCACCTGCTTCGGCTCCTTTGGTCTCGGAGCCGTTGTAGGTGTGCAGCTCAGACTCTCACCCCCCGGCCCCAAAGTCCCCTTCGGCGCCGATGCTTATTCATATGGTTCCGGATCCGGTGCCGATGGTGTTGGAGCCATTTCAGAGCCGGTCCCCTGGTCTATCGGAGCCGAGAGCGAAGTAGTCTCGGCCCCCATCTATTTCCTCTAAATCCTCCAGGTTGTCAGACTCAGATTTGGACAGAGTTATCCAGAGGCTTTTCAAGTCCCCGGTTTTTGCAAAAATGGTCTCGGCTCCAGCCCACTTGGCTCCGGAGCTGGTCCCCGCTTCGATGCATCCAATTCCTCCTCCAACCTCCTCGGAGCCGTTGGAGTCGGTGATGGTAGAGCGGAGCAGAGTTGTCCAGTCCGAACCGAGACTCCCTCGGAGCTTCTCTGTTCCGACCATCATTCCTACCCTGTCCTTGGCGTCAGGGTTTGGTACTGGGACTTCCTCTGTGGGGGCCGAGGGGAACACTTTGGAACTGGTAGCTTCGGTGCCTAGTCTTCCCCTCGGAGCGTCAGCCGCAGGGATTCCCGGTACCGTCGTGGTCTCTCAGCCGGTGTCCTCCATAGAGTCTGGAGGTCCTGCTTTTGAGGCCATGAGGAGTGCGCTGGCCATGTCCTTGCCAGCTCAGCAAGTCTCTACCTCACCGTCCCTAGACTTGGGAACTGGTGCTTCTGGTGTGCTTCATTCCCACGACAGCGGGGCCCCAGGGTCTGAGGATACCCCCTTGGGGGGGGTTCCCTTCTCCCGGGAGGTCCTTCTGAATCCACTTCAGATGAAACTCCAAGAAAAAAATTGTGTAAGAGGAAGCACATTGACTCCCAGGATGAGTCTATCACATCAGATACTGACCTCGATGATGCGGAGGGGTCACCAAAGTCATCCTCGGATGACGTCTCATTCTCAGATATCCTCGAGATCCGAGACAGAGAGGCGATTGGCAGTCCAAAACCCCTTCCGCAGAGGAGTCAGTCTTCCTCAAGGCTTTTGGGACCCAGCCCTCCGCCTCCTGGGTGTCTCCACCCTTCGATGAATTACTAGATTTAGTTTCTCGAAGGGTGTGGGAACACCCTGACACTGTGGAACCGGTGCCCGCCAGGCCTAACAAGTTCCTCTCAGCCCCTCCTCAAAAGGAATTTTTGACTAAAGGAGTTGCACTAGATGCATTGGTGGTGGCATCTGCCACTCAGCAGGATGTGGCAGAGGCTTCAATGTCTATTCACCCTCCTAATAAGGATTCCAGGAGCATGGATAGGTACGGGAAGCGTACCCTTTCTTCAGCGGCCTTTACCCGGCGGTCGCTGAATTATCTATGTCATTTTACCAGGCTCCAAAGGGACCTCCTCAAAGAGTTAGGTGAGTCTCTTACGGGTAATCTTCCTGAGGCGTTAGCCCAAACTGTTGGCGCCCAGATGACTACCCTATCTTCGATAGTCAACTCGTCCGTGAGGCTCATTTCATATGCGGACGGAGGCGAGTAGAGCAGTGGGAACAGGCGTGGCTCTTAGAAGACATGCCTGGTTACGCTTGTGTCCCTTTGCTTAGGCCTTTAAGTCTTCCTTCACCGACGCCCCCTTTGATGGGTCCTCCCTGTTTGGACCCAAGGTGAAGAACACACTGACTCGGTGCGAGCAGGAGGGCAAGACCTTGACTGCCGTGGGGGCCCGTTTTTCCGCTCCCTCTAGACCTTACCCCAAGGCCCAGAGAGGAGGGAAAATGTGGTTCAGGAAATCCCAAAGGTCTTTCCCTACTCCACCGAGTGATTCCCCCTCTAGAGGCAGGGGGGGGATTCAGGAAGATGCCGCCCCAGAGGCGGTAGAGGCCCCCGTAACTCTGGAGACCGCGATTCCTTTCGTGGTCCATCCTACGCTCACCATCCCTGAGACGTGGCCCAACTGCGCATCTCCGGAGCCAGTCGGGGGTCACTTTGCGGAACACCCGCAGGCTTGGGAATCTATCACCAAGGATCAGTGGGTGCTCAACCATAACCGAGGCTATCTCATCCCTTTCATCAAGATCCCCCCTCTTCCTATCAGGAAAATCCCGGATGTGCCACCCAGTCAGCGGGATCAAGCAGCGGTCGAGGTTTCAAAGCTGCTAAGAAAAGGAGTCATCCAGCCTGTCCCTGCCGACCAGATCGGATCAGGAACTTACTCAAGACTATTTTGGGTGCCAAAAAAGACAGGGGACTTGAGGCCCATTTTGGACCTCAGATCATTGAATCGCTTTGTAAAAAAATCCAAATTCCGAATGGTCACCCTTCAGTCCATTCTCCCGTTATTGGAGAAGGATGTCTGGATGTGCTCCATAGATCTCAAGGAAGCTTACTATCACATTCTGATAAGTCAAGAGTCCAGGAGTCATTTACGCTTCCACCTGGGAGCCAGTCATCTCCAGTTCCGAGCACTGTCCTTTGGTCTCACCACAGCCCCCAGGGTGTTCACCAAGTGTCTGGCAGTAGTGACAGCTCACTTGAGAAGTCTAGGATTCCAAGTGTTTCCCTATCTAGACTGGCTCCTTACTGCCACCTCCAAGCATCTATTAGTTCGGGCGCTTATGACCACAGTCAGTTTGGGTCATTCACTAGGAATCACGTTCAATTGGGGAAAATCTGTGCTGCAGCCATCTCAGCATATTACCTTTATAGGCGCAGAGTTGGACACAAGAAGAATGCGGGCATTCTTGCCGGTAGAAAGGATTCGGGTCCTGCAGTCTCAGGTCCAAACCTTGTTACCCAGATGGAGTTCAGGCCAGACTGATTCTGCAGTTATTGGGCACGATGGCCTCGACTATTCTTCTAGTCCCCTTAGCCAGGCTGCACATGCGGGTGCTGCAATGGGGGTTCTACGGTTACATTTATTTCAAAGGAGACTGATTTATGATCCGATCCCCCATGTTTGTGCTACGGTCGGTTCAGTGGTCCTTTCAGGAACTCCCCTTGAACCATTTGGTCCAGATTATGGAAATTTGCCATCGAGACCTACGTTTGTGGCTGCTTCGGTCCAACCTGGACCAGGGGCGACCCTTTGTTCTTCAGCCTCCCGTCGCCACGGTGACCACGGACGCCTCCCAGATAGGGTGTGGGGGGGGTCATCATCTGGACAGGTCTGTCCAAGGCACGTGGCACGTTCACGAAACGCACTTACATATCAATATACTGGAAATGAGAGTGGTGCTACTGGCGTTGCAAGCACTTCATCATGCTCTTCCCCGGGGTACTATTGCGATTCTATCCGACAACATGTCGGTAGTCTGGTACATAAACAAGCAAGGCGGAACCAGGTCCTACCCTCTTTGCCGAGAGGCCATGAGAGTGTGGCATTGGGCGATTTCTACCCAGCGTTTCCTAGTGGCAGCGCATTCGGGAAATCCAATGTGATTGCAGACAGGCTGAGCAGGACTTTCCTGTTGCCCCACGAGTGGTCCCTCAACGACAGAGTGGCTGCAAACATCTTCGCCAAGTGGGGCCTCCCTTGTTGCGACTTGTTCGCCAGCCCTCACAATGTGAAATGCAGGGAGTTCTTCACTCTGACGCCCTCTCAGGGGCAGATTCCCAGGGACACCCTAGCTCACAGTTGGCCCACCGGTCTACTTTACGCCTTCCCTCCGGTTCCCTTCTCCAAGGTGATACAGAAGGCGATTTATCTAGGAAGTGACATGATTTTGATCGCTCCACACTGGCCTCGTCAGGTTTGGTTCCCCTTCCTTCTGAGGTATGCGGTGGAAGGCCCATGGTTTCTGGACCTGGTGCCCGACCTGTTAACTCATCAGTTGGGACAGTCTCACCCATCCCTCAGGTCCTTGAGGTTGGCCGCTTGGTTACTCCACTTCCAACCTTAGTCAGAGATAACTCTCTTTCTCCAGACGTCATCCACATTTTGTCCTCTTCTCACAAACCTTCCACTATTAAACTGTATTCCAGCAAATGGAAGAGGTTTGCTCTTTGGGCCCAGCAATGAGGTATAGATCCCCTTACTGCCCCATTACCTCAGGTTTTAGAATTCCTGGCTTCTTTGTTTTATTTGGGCTCTTCAGTTTCCACAATTAAAGTCCAACTGGCGGCTATCTCTAACTTTCATGTCTCCTTTGAGCCTTCCTTAATGGCAAACAGGCTTTGCAGATCTTTCCTTAAAGGAGCGTGGTTCCTTCGGCCCCCAATAGCCCATCCTGTGCCCCCTTGGGACCTGAATATGGTTCTTGCTTCTTTAACTGCCCGCCCCTTTGAACCAGCAGCTACTTGTGATATAAAATTTCTATCTTGGAAAACCGCCTTTTTGGTGGCAATAACCTCTGCCAAGCGGGTCTCAGAGCTTCAGGCTCTCTGTTCTAATCCTCCTTATTTGACCTTTCACAAAGACAGTGTGTCCCTCAAGTTAAATCCCTCTTTCTTGCCCAAGGTAGCATCCCCCTTATGCATTCAACAATCCTTGGAGCTCCCTGTGTTTTTTCCCAAATTCTCCAATAGCGCAGAATATATTTTCCATCAGTTGGATGTTCACAGACAACTGCGTTTTTATTTAAGTAGAACCAATCAGACACGAAAGTCAGATCAGCTGTTTGTGTCCTTTGCGGAAAATAGGTTGGGTCAACTGGTGGCTAAAACTACCATAGCCAAATGGATTAAAGATTGCATCTCCTTCATTTATTCACTGTCCGGCAAAGAGCTACCCTTCCCAGTCAGGGCTCATTCTACCAGGGCAATGGCTACTTCTGTAGCATTCCACTCCAAATTATCGATAGATGATATCCAGCGGCCGCTACCTGGACTTCTCTGCACACCTTCATTTCTCATTACAAGATAGATGTGGCTTCTCGAGGTAGAGCTTCCTTTGGTTCCACAGTTCTCAGGAGTGTTTTCCAATGAGCCACCCAGGATTTAGGTGCTAGGGACGCTATCCCATCAGTTATGAATGTAGGCGAGATAGGATCCCATTACATCTTTTAGTTATGTACTTACCATAACTTCGGATGTATGGGATCCATCTCGCCTACATTCATCGCCTCCTTCCCCCTTCCCATTGGATTTAGAGGGAATGTTGCTACTTACGGAGTTTTTCTCTTGAAGGACTTTAGTTTGTTACAGTTGCTGGTAAGTCTCTGTGTCTGGATGTAGGTATGAAAGCGAGCAAACAAGATCTGGGGAAGCAGGCATGGTGCATTCTGGGATAAGGGGTAGCCCAGCCAATTAGAGACTTCGTTCTAGTATATAGTGGCCGAGTCGGAGTCGATGGATCGGCTCCTAACCCATCAGTTATGAATGTAGGTGAGATGGATCCCATACATCCGAAGTTATGGTAAGTACATAACTAAAAGTTTGTGATTATCCTTTGCTTGGGAGGCTGTTTTAGTCTTGTATTTAGCTTTTGAAGACTTGACTAGTTGCCTGATTTGCCTGGTGAGACTAATGAGGGATTTTTTTCTCTGTTTTGCTCCCTTTCACTTACTTCTAGATGGGAATTCCTTCCTTCCGTTTTAAAGTCTGTTTACACCAGGGTTCTACCATGGTGGCTTGTTTTTCTGGCTAGACCTGGATTTAATTTGGTGAGGTAATGCCATTTCTGTGCCGTTGTTTGTGGTTGTATGGGGCATTTATATATACTTCTGCATAAGTCTCCATGTTTTCAGGGTTAAGGAAGCTTTGAAATTACCTATGCTGTCACTTAATATTAAGTTATTTGCCTTGGAAAAATTCTGTAGGGTTTTATTGTTTGATGGGGGTTCTACGGTTACATTTATTTCAAAGGAGACTGATTTATGATCCGATCCCCCATGTTTGTGAGTACTGTGTCAATGATATTTGAGCCCCTAGTTGAAGTGCAGACCAGGTGTTCCAGAGCCTTTACTTTGACAAAGTCCAGGAATCTTTGAGCCTGCATCTTACTGGTTGGTATGCGTTTCCCTGTTTATGAAGAGGTAATTAAAATCACCCACGAGTAGTGTGTTGGGCTGAATGGTGAGTGAGTCTAGTAACTTCAGTTGTGCGGAGTGGATTTCATCATTCATGGTTGGGGACCTCTAGCTGGCAATGATATGGTGAGGGATTTTGCCTTTTGCCAGCTGGACATGGAGTAGCTCAAGCAAGTCATCCTGCTTGACCAGTCTAGAGGTGTGATTGCTTTTTAGGTCAATGGAAACACCACCTCCTTTCATTTTTTCCATTTCCGAGAGTGGTCTGAATGTGTGATAGGTGTTGTAGCCTTACACTGCTGGGGTGCTTTCTGCAGCCTTGAACCATGTCTCCGTAACTGCACAGATGTCGTCATTCTCCAAGGTGAGTCGACTTTTCAGGGAGTGTAATTTCTTAAGACTCCTAGCACTGAGCAGTAGTACCTTCAGCTTGGCATCAGAAGAATTTGTTACATTGGTAGGTCTGTTGGGTTAGCACTGCCTAAAAAAAAGGCATTATAGGGGTGGTTAATGCCTTGGCCGGCATTTGAAAGCATAGTGGCGACAGGTGCAGACCATATCTGGCAAAATTGGTCCGTCAGTCATGTTGTCCCAGGCTGACAAATATTGGATCCCCTTGGGATGACACCAATAGCTAAGCCAGTTATTGAAGTTAATCATTTTCTGTTTGTATTGTGGTGTCATTCTTGGTGAGGCTAGAGTGTTGCTCAGTGCGAGGCTTATACCAGCCTGCAACACTTATTCAGAGAGGTCCATTATATATGTCTTCATAAAGACGAGGGAGGTACATCTCAGGTCATTCTCACCTACATAGACTATGACTGAGTCATACTGGTGCTTGTGGTTGAGTGATCTGAGTGCCTGAGTGATCTGGTGAATCCTGGCCTCTGACAGGCAACTGAATGTAACCCTGTTTTTATCCATCCTAGTGAGGGGGGCATCCATGTTTCTCTTGGAGTCTCCTCTGACCAAGATGGTTGAATTTGGTGTGTTTTGTCTTGGGGGCTTGCTTTTGGAGACACTGTGATGTATATTTTTGTGTAGTGGTTGGTGTTGACGTGGTTTTGTTTACATGTGGTTTCTGAGGACAGTATACAGGAGACTTCTGAGGTCTTGGTAAGTTACTTTGAGTAGTTCTGCATATGTAGGTTTGTGTCAAGACAGTATTTAGTGAGGGAAATGATGTGTGTGTGCTGACAACCTGCTTGTCATTTGATGCATCAGTATGTGGGAGTTGTCTTAATTTTCATAATGTAACTACATTTCTCACGTACTGTTTTCGTTTCAGGATTAAGTGGTTGTCAGTATACATGAGACAATTGCTGCATTGCCTCAGGATGCTCATGTCCACCAGGCTGGCCACAGAGATAGCAGGACAGTGCCTATCCATGGTTTCATTTTTTTTCTTTTCACTGTGGGTTTAACCAGGGAGAAGAATGCAGAGATTTGACTGGACTGGAATGATAGCACCCAGATGAAGAATGAGGCTATAGTCAGAATGAACTGCAGCTGTTCAACCAGGCAATGCTGCTCTTCTCACAACTCAGATGCTCCTAGAGCCGCAAAGGGACAGGGGAAGGTTGCAGAGATAGTTATTCTAAGGGAAATTTTAACTTGATAGCGTTTGCATCTATACAGGTCACTGCTAACTGCCTTTCCATGGAGAGCAGCGTAGCACAAACACTGAGCATATACAGAATCAGAAAACAAGTTTTACAACAGCAAGGCCTACAGACCAATCAGGAAAATGCACAATACGCTTTCTACCAGCAGCCCCAAACTCAGACAGGTTTGCTGCACCACACTTTTGCCCTAAGGGTACAGTCAGAAAACCCTCTTAATGTACAAATGCTGATTTTAGAGCTCAAGTGCAGGGAAGTCACACAATCTAGATACTACTGCCCTGTAAAACTAACAGACACAATGTAATAAGTACTTCAGCAGCAGTGGAGACAGTTCAGCTTTTAACTGTATTAAAGTACAATAAATGTAAAAAGTTCAGCTTTTAACTGTATTAAAGTGCGACAAATGTAACAATCAGTACAGGATTCTTATGAAATACCATAAAAATAATCAGCAAGTGCAAATAGAGTGCAGAATTGTACTTATTTTCATTTTAGCAGCAGATGGCTTTAGCTGCAGCAGATTCTGTGTCAATCACAAGGCAAAGTAGCCAAACCAAGAGCAGCTCTGAAGAAGTGATCACCTTTTCAAAGCACTGTTATAACCATAAAACATACAAAAAAGCATTCTGATGTATTCTCTTTTAAAACACTAGTAAAGTCTCTCAAAATACCATAAGTCTATGCAAGATAATATGAAAAAATAATGATCATAAAAAAAATCATATACTACAAATAACAGATCTGAAGTTGTCTTCAACTGTGAACCTATGGGACATGGATCCAGGATGGAACTGACTTGGCTGCATTTCTCCAGCATCGGATCTGGGCTCCAAGCTCCTCCCATATTAATAATGTCCCGTCCCCTTCCTCCCTTTAGATCTTGTTTGCCTCGTCTAACGTTCGCATCATGGTCCATGCTCCAAGCAATTTTTTGGGGTAAATTTTTTGAGGTTTATAGCTATCTTTAGTCCTATCTCTCTCCTTTCACTTTTCATGCTTTTTGCGCTTGGGCGTCGGTACTTCAGTAAAAAAATAAATAAAAAAATTAAAAAAATGTTTCATGTCTCTCTCTCTCTCGTGTGAGTGTGTGGGTTCTCTCTCTCTCTCTTTCTCTGTCCTCATGGCAGAGACACCAAAGCCAGGATTGAGAAAATGGACAGTGTGTGGCCATAAGCTTTCCCTTGCAGATGGCCACACACTTGTGTATTCTGTGTTTAGGGGGTTCCTCATGCTCGATCTGCACGGGGTTCAATCCCCGTACATTGATTGACAGGAGGAATAAACTTATTCTTATGTGCCTCCTTAAACCTCCCACCAGAGAAACCCAAGCTGCTTCTTCCATCACTTCTGCTCCCCCCTCCGCCTCTGGGACTCAACATCCTGCTAAGAGGACTGGGGACGGAGAGAAACGTAAACACCAGGATAGACCAAGGAAGAGGTCATCTGACCACCCCTCCTCAGCCGAACCTCTGGCAAATTCTTGTTCAGGCCTTGGCTGGAGTTCCCCCTGTTTCCATTCCCCTTGCTTCTCCCTGGAGCCAGAGGTTTCTTGGAGCTGTTCACCAGTGTCTGCTTCACCACACCTGCTGTCTAGACCGGTGTCTGTGACTTCTGCTAGGTCCACCTGCAGCCTCTCGTAACCCGAAGTGGACAGGATGATGCGAGGTTCATCCACACGCAGATACAGATGGAAGTCTTGCCTTCCCCCTCCGGGGCTGGGGGCATGCAGTCTGCTTTCATCCTGATAACTCCTTCTCCAATCCAACCCTCTGGTTTGAAGTCAGTGGTTCCGAGGAACCTCGGCATCAAGGGGTCAGCGCCCACAGTACCTGGTACCTCAATGCCGACCATTGCCTTAAGCGGGTCAGCTCTGACAAGCTCAGAGCCGTCCGGCTCTCAGAGCATTAGCCTCAGCGTCGGATCTGAGGGGATGGTTTCCGCCACAAGTTTTTCGGAGCCGAGCCTTCCAATTGGAGTCTTGGCACCTGAAGGTCCAGCTCTGGCTCCCCATTGATCCAGAGGATTATGGACCTGATTGTACCCCCAGCTCAGGGAGTTCGTTCTCCTTCTGCCTTTGATGTGGTGGTGAAGGTTCTCTCAGTCCCATCGAGACCATTGACAATCTCATCCTCTGAATCTGCCCTGGATTCCTCTGTTTCTGGTCCGGATTCCATCATCCTGCCACCTCAGGGGCAGCCTGCTGCCTCTCTGCCCCAGGAAGTTCCCACACGGGAACAGCTGGATGTTTTCGAGACATCCCCAGAGGATCCCCCGAGGAGGTTCCTAGAAAATGCATGTGTAAAAGGAGGTCTTAAACTCATCGCCAGAGTCTCTCATGGAGGACACCGACTTGGCGGAAGGGGGGGTTCCCTCCGATCACTCCTAGAGGATGTCTCATTTGGAGATATCATGGAGATCATGTGACACCGTGGGGGGTGGTTTGTCCAAAAACCCAACCCTGTGAGTCGGTGTTTGAGACGTTTGGCGCAGGACCCTCTACTTTCCTGGGTGTCCCCTCCCATAGTTCCTCTGGTGGATCTTGTTAATCTCAGGCATGGAAGGAGCCTGACACCATGGAGCCTGGTCCCAAATGCCCTGATAAGGTCCTCAGTTCCCCTTCTGATAAGCCACACTGGTCAAAGGGACCCCCTGTCGATGCTATGGTGGTGGCGGCGGTGGCCACCAAGAAAGAGCTTGCACAGGAGAGCTCCACGGTCCACCCACCAAACCAAGAGTCCAGGATTTTGGACCTTTTTGGGAAGTGCGCCTATGCTTCAGCAACGTTCTGTGTACATGCGCTGAACTACAATGCACACGTTATTAGGCTTCAACGAGACCTAGTGAAGGAGGTCTGAGTCTACCCCAGGGTCCATGTCAGTGGAGGATAGGATGGTTTTCTCCTCTCAAATGTCCACCTTCTCCTCCATTGCAAATACCTCTATGCAGCTTCTTTCTTACACGACTGAGGGCGCCGCTAGAGCTGCCGGAGCAGGCGTTGCTATCAGGTGTCACACCTGGCTCCAACTTTGTACCTTCTCGGAGACCTTTAAGGCATCATTTACAAATGCTCTGTATGATGGTTCCCCTCTCTTTGGAAAGATGGTATGCGACACACTGGTCCAGAGCAAGAAGGATGGGAAGACTCTGTCTGCCGTCGTAATCTGCTTCTCAACCCCACAGCAATCCTTCTCCAAGAATCACACGGGGGGGGGGTGTAGGTGATGTGGTTCCAGAAGTCTCAAGGTTATTCCCAGGATGCTCAGGACTTGCCCTCCTGCAGAGGTAGAGGGGGATTCGACAGATGCCACCCTTGTGGCAGAAGGGGCCCGAGGAACCAAGGATCTTAGGATTCATTCTCAGGCAGGCCTGAGCTGCAGCTCTGAAGGGTTGACCGGCTGCTCGTCTTTGGAGGCAGTCAGGGGGCGACTTTCACTACACCCAACAGCCTGAGAGTCAATTACAGACAATCAATGGATGTTGCGAATCATATGCAGAGGATATTCGTTCCCCTTCCTTCGAAGGCCAGTTATGGCAAAACACCTCCTGGACATCAGTCAGCAGCACAGGAATTTTTCAAGCTGCTAGAAACACGAGTCATCCAGCCCATCCCCCCAGACCAGTCTGGATTAGGCATCTATTCCAGTTTCTTTTTAGTGTCAAAGAAAACAGGGTACTTGAGGCCAATTCTGGATCTTTCTACCCTGAACCTGTCAGCTGCCAAGATGAAATTCAGGATGGTCACACTCCAGTCTGTCCTACCCTTCCTACAGGAGAATGACTGTATGTGCTCAGTAAACCTTTTTAGATGCGTACTATCACATCAAAATGGACAGACACTCTCAAGAGTTTTCTCCGCTTCTGGATGGGGACTAGTCATTACCAGTTCAGAGTGCTACCTTTTGGTCTCACCACAGCCCCCAGGGTGTTCAGCAAAGTGATGGCAGTGGTAGCAGCTCACCTGCGGGTGCAGGGCTTCGAGGTCTTCACCTACCTGGACGATTGGCTCCTTTCAGCCCCCTCTGGGCATCGACTCTACCATGTTAGGGATTTCCTTATCCAGACCGCCCACCAGTTGAGCATCACCATAAATCTCAACAAATCCATGTTGGAACCAGTTCAAGTTCTGGACTTCATTGGAGCCTGGTTAGACACCATTCAGACCAAGGATGTCCTTCAAGGATGCATCTGCAGTCATAACATATGGGTTGCCCTGCCTCAGGCAGCCCTTCGGTCGGCCGGATTCCAAAGTCTGGGTCTGGCCTCGGCTGATGTCGCACTTTCCCCGACGTCAGAGTGTCTGGGGTATAAAAGCATCAGCCGACACCATTTTCCTCAGTCTTTCTTGCCACGCGGTGCCCGAAGCAGAAGCTGTTCGCAAGTGCCGGTCGGTCAGATCCAGAGATTTCAGCTACCGAAGACTTCGAAAAAAGCTAAGTACCCCGTTGGGGACTCTTTCTTGCCTCAGCCGATGTCAGACAAAGTAAATAATTGTTTAACTTGTGGGAAACAAATACCTCCTAAGGATTTCCATTCTTACTGCCTTCCTTGCTTAGGCCCAGACCACGATGTATCAGCTTGATGTTATGTGATCCTATCTCGCCTACATTCTGTACTGATGGGTTCGGAGCCGATCCCTCGGCTCCGACTCAGCACGCTTATGCTATAGAGCGAAGCCTCTTATTGGCTGAGCTATCTTTATCCCAGGATTCACCACCACTAATCCCCCAGATCTCGTTTGCTGCTAGCAAGCTTAGACGTGGTCTCAACTTGGCTGGCCTAAGTACTATTTATTTAGGCTTTTTCCTGTCACAAATTTCCTTACTTTGAATTTCTGTTAAAAAATTCGTGATTTTTTTAGTCAGAGAAGGTTTCCCGTTTGAGTTAGAGGGGCCTTCCCCTGTTGTTTTGCTGCTTGTGTTTCTTTCTTGGGTCAAGTACCCGTTTAAGTTAGAGGGTCTTGACTCTCTTTCTTCTTCTGTCTGTTAACTGTTTAGTTTAAAAAAAAAAAAAAAATATATATATATATATATATATATATATATATATATATATATACATATATATAATTTTGTTAAAGTTGGACTTAACTTTACTAAGTTAGTGTGGTTTTTCACTTAGATAGGTTCTGTGGTGTAGCAAGTTATGTCTAAAGAACACAAACCCTCCGGGTTTAAGAAATGCACGAGGTGTGGTTTTAAAATGTCCATAATGGACGACCACTCCTCATGCGTCTATTGCTTAGGTGCTAAGCACCTACAAGAGTCATGTAGTGTGTGCCACGCGTTCTCTTCTAGAGTCCTCCAGGAGAGGAAGAACAAATTAATCCTCAAGGGATTAATCAAGCCTTCCTTCGAGGAGGCTTTATCTTCCTCTCAGTCTCCTTCTAAAAAGAAGAAAGCGTCGGCTCCGACCAGTCTGTCGGAACCGACCGCTAAAAAATCTAAGCAGACTTCTCCATCGGCTCCACGGACTTCAGAGCCGAGGTCAGAACGGTCTGCCTCGATGCCTCCAGCCTCGACCCCTCTGGTTTCGGAGCCGAGGTCTGGGACATCGAGAGGCGGGTCACCCTCATCGGCTCCACTGATATTGGAGCCGATAAGGGTTACCGGCTCAGACTCTTCCCCCCTCGGAGCCGAAGTCCTTATCGGCACCGAGGGAAATTTCCTTGAAACCTTCCTCGGAGCCGATAGTTGTCGAGTCCATTCGGAGCCGGTCCCCGAGCCCTTCGGAGCCGATGGAGAAATCGGTTCAGGCCCGATCGGTATACTCTAGATCATCAAAGATGTCTGATTCGGACATCGACAGGGTGCTCCTTCGACTCTTCCAGTCTCCGGTGTTCCAAAAGCTAGTGTCGGCTCCAGCCCAATTGGCTTCGGAGCCGATGGTCCATTCCCCGACTGTGGTTCCTCCTCCAACAGCTTCGGCACCATTGGAGCTGGTGCTGGTGGAACCTGTGGAGGTGGTAGGGTCGGGCCCGACCCTTGCTCCAACTCCGGCTCTTGGGTCGGAGTTCAGTACACTGACTTCTTCCTTCGGCCCTGGGGGGGGAGGCTTCAGGATTGGTGCTTTCGGTCCCAAGTCTCCCTCTTAGTGCGTCGGCGGCGGGAGTGCCGTCCACTGTCGTGGCCACGGAGGTGGGACCCTCCCAGGATTCTGGTGGTCCCGCATTCAGGGCTATAAGGAGTGCATTAGCCAAATCTTCCTTGGCTACCTCCACGGTTTCCCCAGCTCCTTCCCTGCATACGGAAACTGGGTTGTTGGCAGTCCCCCTGTCCTTAGACAGTGGAGCCCCCGGGCCTCAGGTTACCCCCGCTGGGGTTTCTCCTCCTGGAGGTCCTTCTGAAGCCTCTTCGGAAGAACCCCCCAGGAAAAGATCGTGCAAGAGGAAGCACGTTGACTCCCCTGATGAGTCTCTGACATCTGACACTGATCTCGATGATGCAGAGGGGTCCCCTAAGTCGTCCTCGGATGATGTCTCCTTTGCAGACATCCTGGAAGCCCTAAAACAACGAGGCGGCTGGCAGTCCAAACCTCCCTCTGCTGATGAGTCTGTGTTCCTGAAGGCCTTCGGGGCTCAGCCCTCCGCCTCCTGGGTGTCTCCGCCCTTTGATGAGCTCTTGAATTTGATCTGTCGAAGGGCGTGGGAACACCCAGACTCTGTGGAACCGGTGCCTGCTCGTCCGAACAAGTTCCTCTCGGCGCCCCTTCCTAACTAAAGGTGTGGCTGTAGATGCTTTGGTGGTGTCATCTGCTACCCAGCAAGATGTAGCAGAGGCTTCGACGTCCATCCATCCTCCTAATAAGGAGTCTAGGAGCATGGATCGGTACGGAAAGCGCACCCTCAGTTCAGCGGCCTTTACACTGAGGTCCTTGAACTACCTTACGCACTTTACCAGATTTCAGAGGGATCTGATTAAGGAGCTATCCGATACCCTCTTGGGTAACCTGCCTGAGGAGCTGGCCCAGACGGTTGGCTCTCAGCTGGCTACAATGTCGTCCATTTCGAACTCGTCCATGAGGCTCATTTCTTATGCGGCCGAAGGGGAGAGTAGAGCGGCGGTACAGGCATTGCTCTCGGAGACAAGCCTGGCTCCACCTGTGTCATTTCGCGGAGGCCTTTAAGTCTTCATTTGCCGACGACCCCTTTGATGGGTCCTCCCTGTTTGGACCCAAGGTCAAGGACACACTAACCCGCTGTGAACAGGAGGGTAAGACTCTGACTGCCAGGGGCACGATTTTCCACTCCCTTCGGCCTTATCCCAAGGCTAAAGAGGAGGGAAAATGTGGTTCCGTAGATCTCAGAAGCCTTACCCCTCTCAGCAGGAGGATTCCCCTTCCAGAGGCAGAGGAGGGAAAATTCTTCCGAAGACGCCGTCCCAGAGGCGGCAGAGGCCCTCGCAACACTGGAGACCGCGAGTCCTTTCGTGGCTCTTCACCCTTTCATAGTCCCTGAGGGATTGCCCGGCTGTGCTGCTCCGGAGCCAGTCGGGGTCATTCTCAAAGCACCTAAAGGCCTGGGAGGGTATCACTCAGGACCGATGGGTGCTTCGGATTATCGCCGGAGGTTACTCCATCCCATTCTCTCACCCCCTCAGTCCAAAAATCCTGGACCCGCCACCCAGTCAACGGGATACCGCAGCCTCAGAAGTTTCAAAGCTGCTGCAAAAAGGAGTCATCCAACCGGTCCCCGCAGACCAGATCGGATTAGGGACTTGCTCAAGATTCTTTTTGGTGCCAAAAAAGACCGGGGACTTGAGGCCCATATTGGACCTCAGCATCCTAAACCGTTCAGTCAGAAAGTCCAAGTTCCGAATGGTCACCCTACAAACCATTCTCCCATTGCTGGAGAAAGGTGTTTGGATGTGCTCCATAGATCTCAAGGACGCCTATTATCATATCATGGTACATCAAGCGTCCAGGAGACATCTGCGCTTCAGCCTAGGAGGCAGTCATTTTCAGTTCCGTGCGCTGCCCTTTGGTCTCACCACAGCCCCCAGGGTGTTCACCAAGTGTTTGGCAGTCGTGACTGCTCACCTGAGAAGTCTAGGATTCCAGGTGTTTCCGTATCTAGACGACTGGCTCCTAACCGCCACCTCCAAGCATCTACTTCTGCGGAGCCTACAAGCCACTATATCACTGGGCAATTCCCTTGGAATCACCTTCAGTTGGCCAAAGTCTGTGTTGCTGCCATCTCAATGAATAAGATTCATAGGTGTAGAGATAGACTCAAACCAAATGCGGGTCTATCTACCTACAGACAGGATACAAACCATACAGGCTTAAGTTCGAGCCTTACTTTCCAGATCCAAAGCACCAGCCAGAATGGTCCTACAGCTATTGCGATCCATGTCTGCCACGGTTCTTCTAGTCCCCTTGGCAAGGTTGCACATGAGAATTCTCCAGTGGCTTCTTTCAGCTCGGTGGTCCTTTCAGGAGCTCCCCCTCAGTCACCTTGTATGGATCACGGAATCTTGCAGACGGGACCTTCGCTGGTGGCTAGTGCCGTCCAACTTGAATCAGGGACGACCCTTTGTTCTACCTCCTCCGGCGGCCACTTTGACCACGGACGCCTCCCAGACTGGGTGGGAGGGGCATTCCCTGGGCAGGTCAGTCCAAGGCAAATCGCATCCGGAAGAGTCTTTGCTTCATATCAATATTTTGGAAATGAGGGCAGTACTTCTGTCCCTTCAAGCCCTTCACGATTATCTCCCTCAGGGCGTAATTGCTGTTCACTCAGACAACATGTCAGTTGTCTGGTACCTGAACAAACAGGGAGGGACCAGATCCTATCCTCTTTGCAGAGAAGCCATGAGAGTTTGGGAATGGGCAGTCTCAACCAAACGCTTCCTAGTGGCTACTCACATACCGGGCAAGTCCAATGTGATAGCCGACAGATTGAGCAGGACCATCCTCTCTCCTCACGAATGGTCTCTGAATATGACAGTTGCAAGTCAGATTTTCAGCGAATGGGGAGTTCCATGTTGCGACCTTTTCGCGACTCCTCTGAATGCGAAGTGCAAAGAATTCTTCTCCCTAGCCCCGGCTCCGGGGAAGAGCCCCATGGACGCATTAGTCCATCCTTGGCCCACCAGCTTGCTTTATGCCTTCCCTCCAGTTCCTCTCCTTCCCAGAGTGATTCAAAAGGCATCTCTCTTGGGGAGCAAAATGATCTTAATTGTTCCTTACTGGCCTCGTCAAGTGTGGTTCCCCTATCTTCGGAAACATGCCCTGGCAGGTCCATGGTTCCTGGATCAGATCCCAGACCTACTGGTTCATCAGTCGGGACTATTCCACCAGTCCCTACACACCTTAAAATTGACGACTTGGCTCCTCCTCTTCCGACGATAGTAAGGAGTCATACATTGGATCCAGATGTTGTACACATATTATCTTCAGCCCATAAGTCTGCTACAAAGAAACTGTATTCTAGCAAATGGAAAAGATTTGCTATTTGGGCTCAACTCCGGGGCCTGGACCCCATTTCTATCCCCGTGGCAGAAGTACTAAAATTTCTGACTTCTCTTTTCAATCAAGGCTCTTCAGTTTCTACCATCAAGGTACAATTGGCGGCAATTTCTAATTTTCACGAATCCATAGACCCACCTTTAATGAGCAACAGATTGTGTAAGACCTTCTTGAAAGGTGCTGCTCTATTAAGACCTCCGATTTCTCATCCTGCACTTCCATGGGATCTCGATATAGTGTTACGCCTTGACTTCTTTCCCCTTTGAACCGGCAGCTACATGTGATCTAAAGTTTCTATCATGGAAGACAGCCTTTCTGGTGGCGATTACTTCTGCCAGAAGAGTTTCAGAGCTTCAAGCTTTGTCAGTAAAACCCCCGTACTTGGTTTTTCACAAAGACAGAGTATCCCTCAGACCAAATCCTTCCTTTGTCTCAAGTTTGTTCTACTTTCTGCTTACAACAATCGTTAGAGCTTCCAGTTTTTTTCCCAAAATACTCTAACAAAGTGGAGTTCATATTCCACACACTAGATGTCCACAGACAGTTACGTTTTTATTTAGACAGGACCAAACAAACAAGGAAAACAGATCAGTTGTTTGTATCCTTTGCAGATAACAAATTGGGCAAAGCTGTCACAAAGGTCACTATTGCCAAATGGATCAGGGACTGTATTACTCAAGCTTATTTTTATTCTAACAAAGAGCTTACCACCTCTGTCAAGGCTCATTCTACAAGGGCTATGGCTACTTCGATAGCATTTCATTCTAAGCTTGCTATTAGTGACATTTGTGCTGCGGCTACATGGTCTTCCCCGCACACCTTCATTTCCCACTACAAATTAGATGTGGCATCTAGAGGACGAGCTTCATTTGGTTCCATAGTGCTCAGGAGTGTTTTCCAATGAGCCACCCAGGATTTAGGTGCTAGGAACGCTGTCCCATCAGTACAGAATGCAGGCGAGATAGGATCACGTAACATCTTTTAGTTATGTACTCACCATAACTTCAGATGTTTAGGATCCATCTCGCCTACATTCCTAATAACCCACCCTCCTTCCCCCTTCCTTGGAGATCAGAGGATATCAGAAGGTCCGAATCCTGTTGTTTCATCTTGAAACATCTAACAATGTTATATAATCAAGTTGTGCATGTGTGCATGAATGCGGACAAACAAGATCTGGGGGATTAGTGGTGGTGCATCCTGGGATAAAGATAGCTCAGCCAATAAGAGGCCTCGCTCTATAGCATAAGCGTGCCGAGTCGGAGCCGAGGGATCAGCTCCGAACCCATCAGTACAGAATGTAGGCGAGATGGATCCCAAACATCTGAAGTTATGGTGAGTACATAACTAAAAGTTTAGCCTGTGCCTCCTTCAACCGACGGACTCTTAGACGTCGGTCGGAGTTTGCAGAGGAGTTTTTTGGAACCGCTTTTGCTTATAAAATGCCGTTGGAGACTCCGACTTCGCATATAGTCAAAAAACGCAAGGAAAAGGACCGACACTCGTGGCCCGCGGTTTTCGGCTGAAACCACGGCTAGGCCTACCGCGAGTGTCTCGGTTTCGGCTGAAACAGAGTCCACGGCTATTCCTATTACCGAAACCATACCTCCGACCACCGAGGCCAGAGAGGTCCCGGCTGAGTCGGCTTCAGAACTTCCTACCGAAGCTAGTGTTCAGGATTTGTCCGACACCATACCTTTGGACATTTCTACCCCTGCATGTGGGGCAGCTAGGCCCCCAGCTTCTATGTCTATTAAGGCCTTCTCCAGGGCTAAAGCTGCCAAACTTTCAAAAGCTTTGCCTGCCAAATCTACATCCCAGAGGCCTTCCTCTAGTTCTCAGATCCTCAGTCTTGCTGAGGACCTTATCTCCTTAATTAGGGGTTCCCAACCTCACCCAGACAGGGCCTCCCAACCTCCTCCAGACAAAAGGCCCAGGACTGACCCCTCTGAACCTCACTCCTCAGATTACTCCACGGATGGATCTGATTTGTCAGACCACCAGGAAGGGGCCTACTCGCCTTATGAGGATTCAGATGCAGAAGAATCTATCCCTTCAGCCTCCCCCCCTGAAGAATTTTCCTTTGGGGAGACTTTACACTCCATGAGAGAACACTTTCAATGGCAGGGTCAGGATTTCTCTGATTCTAGAAAAAGATTAAGGACCTTTTTGCATTTGCCCCAGCATAGGCCCTTAGCTATACCTCCGGTTCTAACTGTTATTGATGATGTGTACAATGTCAGTACTGCACCTGATTCACTTCCTCCGGCCCCCGCCAAACCTGACAGATATTACAGGGTCCCGGATTCTCACTTCCACCTGTATAAAGCCCATGCTGCAGACCTAGAAACTATTTCCCAGGGCCCTAAAGGGGTTGCAGCCGCTACTGCCAAAAATCCCCTACCCTCTGAAAGAGAGTCTAGAGCATTAGAGAGATGGGGGAAAAAAGGTTTATACATCTGCTACTCTTTCTGCCAGGGCATTAAACTGTCAATTCCATATGATACAGTACCAAGAATTTTTGTTAAATCAGCTAAATAAGAAACTTTCTTCACCTGAACCCTTAGACCGTAAATCCCTTCAGGATTTGGTACACAATTCACAACAGGTTAGTAATCATTTCTTAAAATGTGGCTATGATGCACTGGAGGCTTCATTTAGATCAGCTATGACTGGGCAGTAATTCGTAGGCATGCCTGGCTGAAGGAGCAATCTTTGCCAGACCATGTCAAGGCTAAACTCCTCGATGCTCCAATGTAGAAACAACATTTATTTGGCTCCCCTGCACTGGAGATTCTAAAGAAGGTTGAAGAAAAAGCAAAATCTGTGCAAACAGTTAAAGATTTCCTGCAAGTTCAACCTCCGAGGTTCAGCAGAAACTGGCCTACAAAGAATTGGTCCTTTCCAGACTCCTCCAGAGCACAGAGAGGCAGAAACAGGCACCCTAGAGGCAGAGGTCAATCCAAGGGCCCCTACAGAGGCCGTCAGTGGCAGCCTGCCAACCAGAGGAGTAGTGCAACAGCTACAACTACTACCACTACTACAGGACAGACCCAATGACTTGACTCTGATTCCGCCTACCAGGGATCAACTGGAAGCACCCTTGGGCGGAAAGCTGGCTTTATTCTCGAAAAACTGACATTGCATTACAAAGGATACATGGACATTGCAAATAATAGACAAAGGATACAGGTTTCACTTCCATACTTTGCCAAAAAGAGGCGGAATGCTAAACCTTCCACCAAACCAGAAGGCAGAGGCTTTAAGACAAATCAGCAAGTTACTTCAGATGAAAGCTATAGAAAGGGTACCATCTACAGAACAAGGCCAAGGATTTTACTCCAGACTATTCCTTGTGCCAAGAAAAGAAAACCAATGGAGGCCTATACTCGACCTGTCCGCACTGAACACTTATCTCATTGTGCCAAAATTCAAAATGCTGACCTTACAGCAACTTCTTCCCATGTTGGGCAAGGAGTCTTGGCTGGTTACTCTAGATCTCAAGGAGGCATAGCTGCACGTCCCTATCCGACCAGATTGCAGAAGACACCTCAGATTTCTTGCAGGATCAGAGCATTATCAATTCTCAGCATTGCCCTTTGGATTATCTACTGCGCCCAGAGTATTCACGAAATGCCTGGCATCAGTAATTGCACACTGCAGACTTCAGGGAATTCAAATTTATCCATACCTGGACGACTGCCTAATACAAGTGGACAACAAGAAAAAATTGTTAAAGGACTTGGCCTATGCCATACACCTGCTACAAACCTTGGGATACACAGTCAACATCCAAAAGTCAAGACTATTACCATCCCAAAGGATAACCTTTTTGGGTGCAGATCTGGACACAATCACTCAGATGGCTTTTCTCACAGAAGAAAAACAAAAACAACTTCCAGATTACTTCATGACTCTGACAAGACAAACTCAGCTTACTGCAAGGAAAGTCCTGCAGGCCCTGGGTTACATGGCATCCTGCATAATTTTAATTCCACATGCCAGGTTGCATATGAGGAAATTACAATGGTACCTAAGGAATGTATGGTCTCAACACAGTCACAGTCTAGAAACCATGATACAAATCATTCCATGCCTTCAAAAGGAATTCCTGTGGTGGGCTCAGGCCTTCCAGTCCAACAGAGGGTTGCCTTTCAACAAACCAAAAACAAGGCAGACCATCACCACGGATGCCTCAGACCGAGGATGGGGAGCACACATGGAGGACAAACGTATCCAAGGCCTATGGCCTCAAGGGCAGCTAAGCACGCACATAAACCAAAAGGAAATGCTGGCAGTAAGGCTTGCAATCGAGGCATTCAGACCCTTCCTCCAGCAAGGGCATCTGTTAATACGGATAGACAACACCACGGTCATCTGGTACATAAACAAACAGGGAGGCACACATTCCTACCCTCTATGCCGGATGGCTATGAATCTGTGGAACCTATGCCTGAATCTCAATATCCAGCTGCAGGCCAAATTCGTACCAGGAAAAGAGAATACACTAGCAGACAGCTTAAGCAGAACTACCATGGATGCACACGAATGGATGCTGCATCCAGACATCTTCAAACTCATAACAAAGAAATGGGGAATCCCAGAGATAGATCTGTTCGCCTCCCCACTCAACCACCAACTGAAGAAATTCTGCTCAAGGACATACCACCCACAAGCCTGGAGGGTGGACTTTCTCTCTTTCAGCTGGAATGCCCTAACAGTATATGCCTTTCCAACTCTCCCATTGATGTACAAGGTTCTACTGAAGATCAGGGAGGAACAGCCAAAAGTCATACTAATAGCTCCGGACTGGCCAAGACAACATTGGTACCCGCTATTGAGAAGCATGTCTCAGGCAAACTCATGGCCTCTTCTTCTAACGCAGAACAATTTCAAGACCCTGCATCCCAACTTGAAAACATTGCAGCTAACTGCCTGGAAAATTCCTTAAAGCCCAACCAAACCATTTTATCTCAGAGGGTGAAGGACATTATCCTGGAGGCTTGCAGACCTTCCACAAGAAAGACGTACTCAGCTAAATGGAAGAGATTTCTCATTTGGAGCGCATCAAAGGGCACAGATGTCACAGTGGCAAACCTAGCACACATCCTAGAATACTTAGCAGAATTGTTCCACAATGGCCTGTCTTATTCATCTATTAAGATTCATGCTTCAGCAATTTCAGCAGAATACAATATGGATCCACCTATCTTCTCACACCCTCTTCTCAGACAATTTTTGAGAGGGATCAAAAATGTTAAACCTCCAAGAAGACCCCCCCCCCACCTGCATGGGATCTCAATTTTGTGCTGGAAAAACT
Source organism: Protopterus annectens (assembly GCF_019279795.1). Taxonomy (NCBI): domain Eukaryota; kingdom Metazoa; phylum Chordata; order Ceratodontiformes; family Protopteridae; genus Protopterus; species Protopterus annectens. Next base: position 827,308,410 of record NC_056741.1, on the reverse strand, counting down.
GACACTACCTCCTTTTGAACCAGCAGCATCAGCAGACCTCCAGTTTTTATCTTGGAATACTGCATTCCTTCTGGCAATCACTTCAGCAAGAAGAGTATCTGAGTTACAGGCATTAATGGCAGTGCAGCCTTTTCTTATCTTTCACCAGGATAGAGTGTCACTGAGAACCAATCCTACTTTCATGCCAAAGGTGGTATCTAGGGTATCCTTGAACCAAGCTATTCACTTGCCTACGTTCTTCCCTAACCCACAGAACAAAGGGGGAAAACTTTTGCACACCTTAGATATACACAGACAACTACGCTACTATTTGGACAGAACTAAAACTAACAGAAAAACTGACCAACTTTTTGTAGCATATGCAACTGGGGTGCAAGGAAGAGCAATTTCCAAACAGACAATTTCAAAATGGATAGGAAATTGCATTTGTTTTTGCTACTCCTTTCATGGAAAGACAGTTCCTGAAAATATCAGGCCTCACTCCACAAGGGCCACAGCCACCACTACAGCTTTCCTACGAGGGGTGGCTACCAAGGACATTTTAGAAGCTGCTACTTGGAGCTCCGTGCATACATTTGCCAAGCATTACAATCTACCTTTATACTCCAGATCCCGAGCAGGGTTTGCAACTGCAGTACTGCAGGGGATCTTAACTACACCATAATTCTTAGTACCTCCTCCCCCAGATTGGCTATGGTATTCTACCCATATGTTATGACTGCAGATGCATCCTTGAAGGACATAGTACAGTTCTGTACCTACCATAAATGTAGATGTCCGATAGGTATGCATCTGCAGTTAGGATTACCCACCCTCCTTCCCTCTATGGTATTCCTAGGGTAATTACCCCTCTTTCAGCTAGCTGGGGGGAATCTATTATGGTGTATTTGTTTGTTTATATATGTATATAATTTGCAAATGTTTGGAAATTTTCAGCCTTTATCCAAATTTAGCCTTCCTAGAGGGCACCTGGCATCTGGGGCAAGAAAAACTGAGGAAAATGGCGTTGGCTGATGCTTTTATACCCCAGACACTCTGACGTCGGGGAAAGTGTGACATCAGCCAAGGCCAGACCCAGACTTTGGAATCCGGCCGACCGAAGGGCTGCCTGAGGCAGGACAACCCATATGTTATGACTGCAGATGCATACCTATCGGACATCTACATTTATGGTAAGTACAAAACTGTACTTTTTCCTGACACCATTCGGTAATAGTCTCCAAATAATTAACTTGAAAACAAAATTACCACAGAGTTCCAATAAGTGCTCCAACACCTCTGTATTGTACTGCCACTGATTCCGTTGTGAGGCCAAACAGCTAGTTGCAGAACAATTTTCAATGTCCTCTGAAAAATACTGTCGCTAATTCCAACTTAAAGCCAACGACTGTTGTCAAAACATTTCAGTTGTTCGTCCTAAGCAGCACACCAGCCACGAATGTTAATATAACTAATTTATTAATCTTTAACACTCAAATTGCTAAAAAAACTGCTGTTTGTTGAAAACAACAGTGAAACAAACAGAAACTTATAGCGTTGATATAAAAAATGCGATAAAAACATTGGCGATATGATAAAGCTAACTTTGTACAAAGTTTGTACTAACTGGTTAAAGAAGCCCAGAAACTTTGGGTGAAAGCGCTTAACCAGTTAGTACAAAGTTTGTACAAAGTTAGCTTTATCATATTGCCAATGTTTTTATCGCATTTTTTATATCAACACTATAAGTTTCTGTTTGTTTCACTGTTTTCAACAAACAGCAGTTTTTTTAGCAATTTGAGTGTTAAAGATTAATAAATTAGTTATATTAACATTCGTGGCTGGCGTGCTGCTTAGGACGAACAATTGAAATGTTTGACAACAGTGGTTGGTTTTAAGTTGGAATTATCGACAGTATTTTTCAGTGGACATTGAAAATTGTTCTGCAACTAGCTGTTTGGCTTCACAATGGAATCAGTGGCAGTACAATACAGTGGTGTTGGAGCACTTATTGGAACTCTGTGGTAATTTTGTTTTCCAGACACCAGACAGACTTCAGTCCCTCAAACATTATGTCTTGCACATTCTTCAAGTTCCATTTCCTCCAGCGGAGTTTGTTTTAAGGGAGTTATGGTCCGTGGTGGCTACGATCACCCTCGTTCCCACAGCTCAGTTACACATGCGGGTACTCCAATGGACTTTGGTGGTCTAGTGGTAATTTCTAGAGGTACCATTGGCACATCCTGTTCGTCTATCGCGAGCATGCACAGATTCTCTTTTTGGTGGATTCAGTCTCCGAAACTTCTTTGCGGTCGCCCATTTATTCTTCCCTCCCCTCTGACCACAGTAACCACGGACGCCTCCCTACTCGGGTTGAGGGGGGGGCGGATTGCTTGGGAAGCACAGTTCAAGGCACGTGGTCTTTCTGCGAGACCCAGTTGCATATCAGTGTCCTGGAGATGAGGGTGGTGCTATTGGTGTTGCAAACTCTTCATGCCCATCTTTCCCTAGGGACAATTGCCATCCATACAGACAATTTGTCAGTAGTCTGGTATATCAACAAACAGGGGGAACCAGGTGTTATCCACTTTGCCACAAAGCCATGAGAATGGGGAGTGGGTGGTCTCCACCAGCTGTTTTCTGGTGGCAACAGACATTCCTGGGAGGTACAACATTCTAGAGGACAGGCTCAACAGGTCTATCCTGATGCCTTACGAGTGGTCTCTGAATCCTTCAGTAGCGAACCAGATCTTTCTAAAGTGAGGTCAGCCTTGCTGCGATCTTTTTGCCTCTCCTTCCAATGCAAATTGCAGTGAGTTCTTTGCTCTGAACCCCATTCCGAGGGAGTCCCCCAGAAATGCTGTAGTTCATACTTGGCCCTCCGGTCTTCTCTGTGCTTATCCTCCACTTTTCCTAATCCCAAAACTCATTCAGAAAGCACAATGGCTGGGGAGCTCCGTCATCCTCATTGCCCCCTTCTGGACTTGCCAAGTATGCTTCCCTTCTCTGTGGTCTCATGTAGTGTGTCCTCCCTGGACGTTGGATCCGTTCCAGATCAGATTTCACATCCCCCAGGGATTCCACATCCAGATCTGGCCAGTCTGAAGCTCACTGCATGGCTGCTCCAGTTCCCATGGTAGTTAGGACTCTCAGGCTATCTTCGCTGATTAAGAAGAGTTTGGTAGCGGCTCATAGATCTTCCATGAGGAAATTTTATTTGAGTAAGTAGAAACGTTTCTCAATTTGGGCATCTCAACACGATTTGGATACCTTCACTGCTCCGGTTCCTGTTATCTTAAAGTTTCTGGCAGGCATTTTTCAGCAGGGTGCCAGCTTCTCTGTGGTTAAAGTTCAGCTGGCGGCTATTTCTAATTTCCACATAGGGGATAATTCAGCTTCTCTAGCCTCTTCTAAGCTTTGTAAAGCTTTTCTGAAGGGTACTTTTCTTTTTAGGCCACTGATCAAGGACCCTATGCCTCCTTGGGACATTACTTTGGTCCTTCAGGCCTTGGTTTCTTGCCCTTTCAACCCGCTGCTTCATTGGATCTGCAGTTCCTGTCTTGCAAGAGCTTTCTTGATTGCTATTATTTCAGCTAAAAGAGTGTCGAAGCTTCAGGTCTTATTGATTAAGCCTTCTTACATGATCTTCCGTAAAGACAGGGTATCTTTGCACACTAATCCTTCCTTTCTGCCGAAAGTGGGCTCATGATCAAACGTCAGTCAGGTTACCAACCTCCCTGTCTTCTTTCCAAGCTTTCAAAATAAGGGAGAGTATAAATTGCACCTGCTGGATGTTCATAGACAATTGATTTTTTTACTTACACAGAACAAAGGCCTTCCACAAGTCCGATCAACTTTTCATTTCCTACTCTAAGCCCTTTTTAGGGAAACCTGTATCAAAACTCACCATTGCTCTTTGGATTTCTCAGTGTAAACTCTTGGCATATTCAACCAAAGGATCGTCTCTGCCAGGTCAAGTTAAGGCACATTCTGCTAGGTCTTTGGCTATTTCAGCTGCTTTTTGGTCCAGAGTTTCCCATTTGGGCATTTTCACATACTTTTGTCTACCATTACAAGTTGGATCTTCTCTCCAGAAGTAGAGCCTTTGGCTCCACCATGTTACAGAATATCCTTCCATGAGGGCCTCCCTGGTGTTTGGTAGCTGGAGACTCTCTTCCACAAGTTGAAGAGCAAATGAAGACGACAACTTCAGATAATGAAGTTATGTACTCACCATAATGTTCCGTCTGAGTTCTTGCTCTTCATTTGTCTTCAGCCGTCCCTCCCACCTTCCCCCTACCTTATATGGGCTGTCTGGTGGTCTGGCTTGAAAAGACATGGCCCTTTTTTTGGCAAAAATGCTAATTCCTTATGATACTATCTTGGGTATTGTGCCAAGGCATAACGCATTGTGTCAGGTTGGGTTGCTGTGGTGGGCAGCAAACTCAGTCTGAAGGGAGGAAGGAGACAGGGACATTATGGATAGGGGAGTAGCTTGGAGTTTGGATCTGATGCTGGAAAAATTCAGCCAAGTCTGATCCGTCCTGGATCCATGTTCCACAGTTGAAGACAAATGAAGAGCAACCACTCAGATGGAATGTTATGGTGAGTACATAACTTTTTATGACTCTTAAAGAATTCACAGGGGCTGCCTTTTGCTTACCAGCAAAACCTCCAACATGCGTTTCAGAACTGTTAAAGAAAATCTACAATAAGGCTTTTGAATTCAGTAAATTGGTGTTTTTTGTGTGCTTGAGTTTTAGAAATGAAAGCAGCAAAAAGACCTCTGCTCATAAATTAGAAAACTGGAATTTTAGGTACTAAGGCCACTCAGAAACATTGACTGACATTTGTGTTATACACCTCATCTCCCATCTATTAATCTTAATTTCTTTTTAAGTAGCAATGTTGAGACATATTTTAATAGAAATGCTTAACCTTAAGAAACAAGTTTTGACATACTATTTTTCTTGATATAATACAATGTTAGCAAATGACAGTGCAGTGCATTTTCAATGGAACAAAGACTAATGGGGGGGGATAAGGAGAGTTTGTACAAAAAATTTAATATTGCATGCAAGCATTGCCTCTGTTTGCAAAGGTCAACCTTCAAAATAGCTGAAAAAATCAGATATAAGAAATTTAAGAAACAGGGCTAACATAACACTTTCCTTATCTGAAAATGCAATGCATATTTAATATTGTGGAACGTGGTGGTCTGAGGGTGAACATATTGCATCTCTGAAGGTGTGTGATTTGAAACTTTTTTTCTATCCTGACTCTTCAATATTCACACTCTGTGATCGTTACTATCTGATCACCTACACCATGAAAACACACTTAGATGATTATATCATTGACTTCAGGAAAAGGAGAACAAATCACCCAGTGCTCAGAATCAGCGGTGAGAGTGTGGAGAGGTTTATGAGCACAAAATTCCTGGATGTACGCATATCAGAAGATCTGTCGTGGTCTGGAATTACCAGCCAACTAGTCAAGAAAGCACACCAATGCCTCCACTTCTTAAGAAGGCTAAAAAAAAAAAATAAGCTTATTCCTCATATTCTCTCCACCTTTTAAAGAGGTGCAGTAGAGAGCATCCTCACCTGCAGCTTCACAGTGTGATTTGGAAGCTGCACAGTTACAGAAAAGAAGGTGCTACAAAGAGGTGGTGAGGGTTGCAGAGAAGGTAATGGATTGTAGTCTTCTATCGATATAACATCTTTATTTTGCAAGAAGCATCCGAAAGGCCACCAGAATGATACAGGACAACATGCATCCTGCACATGGACTATTTAAGCATCTGACATCGGGAAGGAGATATCGCAACATGCGTTGCAGGACTACACGATTTGATAAGTTTCTACCCTAAAGTGATTAGACTTCTGAACTCCGGCACTAGTCCCAGGGGTCTGACTCTGAACACATAATAAGTCAATTTTTATTTATTTGTGCAATATATATATATACTTAAATATTACACTTGTTTGGACTATATGTATTTATTATAACCCTAATAGTCAGTATTATTTAACTCACTCAAGTGCAATATTAGACAGATAACTTGGGCATTTCAATCTGTGGTGCATTTTGTATTACTTTAAATAGGGCAGTGTATTTTTTTCATATATGAGTGGTGTTAATGTCTGTGTTCTTTCTTGTGTGTATTGGGAGTAGTATTGTATTTGTTAGTTATGTTTATTTCTCTACTTGTATGTGTATTTTCCCTTTCCTTTATAATCTCAAGAATTGAGCTGATGCATGAAATTTTGTTTAGGCTACATGTGTGTAGTTCTAAATGACAATAAAGTTTACTTTAACTTTGACTGAGATGTCTGGAGCAGCTAAAGGTTTATAGGGTAGGTCTCTTGACTATTTAAGTTTCTGCTGTGTTACACATACCAGTTTTGTACCTGAATGAAGTTTGATTCTTACCTCAAAGATTCCACATCAAAACAAAGTCATGGCTTGTCTGTTCAACTCCTATTTCACTGAGTCTGTAGCTTCCCTGCTCAGTAATTCTGCCACCGATAATTTACAGCTTAGTCTAACCCAAATGTTCAGCCAACCCAAACAATTCTCTTTCAAACCAGTCTGAACTTACTTCATCCAGAAACTCTTACTAAAATTAAAACCTACTACTATAGCCCCTGTCAAATTTTCTCCGAATGTCAGAATTGCTGCTGGCACACTAACCTACCCCATTTCCATCCTAATAAACTGCACCTTTAAAGAAAATACTGTCCCACAAAACTCCCCCTACATAAATGTGAGCCTTGCAAAGAACTGTCTGGTAGTAGTCCATAGCGATTCTGTCATTTCTGTCTTAAAATTCTTGAAAATTGTATCCACTCTGCCTCTGGACTATATCCTAGGCCACAACCTCTCCTCCCCTACACAGCATGGCTTTAGACCCTCTCACAGCACCTCTACAGCAGTGTTAACTTTCACCATCATAATTAACCAAAGTAGAAGTTGTGACAACCTGTTATCCACACTTTTCATTGAGCTATCTAAAGCATTTCATACCATCAGCCACCAGAAACTCTTGCACAAACTTAACTTACTAGGTCTGACAGACTCAACATTCCACTGGTTTCATAGCTACCTAACTAGCAGATCTCATGCTGTAAAATGGCAGAATGACTATCTTTCCTTCCTTCCTTCCTTCCCATCTCAGAGTTTAGCAAGATTCCATACCAAGTCTGTAAGTATTCAGTCTCTTCATAAATGACTTCCGCACAGTATATGACCATGCATCAGTTGTCCATCATGCATATGACTGTATAGACACTATTTAGCTTTTTTCCAGTGAAACCTGAGACTCAAAAGATCTCAATTCCTTCTCAGTCCCAAATAAAACTAAACTTACGCTGTCCCCCAAAACAGTTTTATGATTAAAAAAAAAAACTCTTCTGTCTAAACGCAAAGAATAATACTAAAATTGAACTTGTATCGCATTCAAAAGTACTAGAAATCCCTGTAGGCGACCAACTAAAAATTAGCTAACATATTCTGCAAGTGTGTATGTGTGTCTTTCGGCTTTTCCCGGTTAGGGGTCGCCACAGCGGAACTCCGGTCCGCTAATGATTGGCAGTTGATTTTTACGTACCGGCTTTCCAGGCCTGACGCACAACCTTCAACGAAGGTATGCCCATTCACGCATGTCTCCACGCAGAAGACGCTCTAGCTGAGAATCGAATCGGATGTAAAGAATTAAAAAAAATAAACATCAAAACTAGGTAGTCCCTATAGAGCAAAACCTTTTACTAACTGATTCAGCTTGGATAACCGTAGCCACAACCTACTTACCTCCTTTTCCCAACTTTTCTGTATGCCTGTGCAGTGTTAACAAACTTATCACCTATCGTAATATCTAAACTTGATCGGTGCTACAACAAAAATAACAAAATTTGCTGCAAATCTGCCCCATAGAGCCCACCACTGCCTGCCTCTTTAACAAAAAAAAAAAAAAAAAAAACAGTAGCTTGAGAACATTCTCCCACACACGCACTTATGCTTAATTACTTGTAATATACAAACTGATATGTAAACCAAATTGATATCCAAGTCTTACTAAGTTCATCCACCCCTGCTCTCCTGGTTGAAAAGTATGATCTACTAACAAACTATTAGTCACCATTACCAAGTTAAAAAAAAAAAAAAAAAAAAAAACATGCCGGGGACACACTGTGCTCCAACTGTGTGTCCAAAAATTGAAATTCTGTACCAGCATCCCTTAGACAAATTAACAATCAAAAATCCTTCAAAGTTGAACTCAAACAGTACCTGACTAGAATAGAACATGGCTCTGCTCCTGTGATACCTCAAGCTAAGCTCACTTTCGAAAGACTAGCTCTTAACCATGTATCTTTCAGGTATACAGCGTGTATTAACAGTTATCTACATAGATTCATATCCTGTCTTAATTCCACAAGCTGCACCACAAACTCTGTAACATTACTGTATTTGTTTTTTAAATGCAGTAACAACTGTGTAACTATGAATATTAATGAATTGCGTGATTCAACTGTAATGCTTTTTTTTTACGTCTTAGAGAATATTATTGTATTCTGTTGGAAAAAATGTACTGTGATTTTCTCCCCAGGCCTCTACTTCCCAGTCAGACTTTACTGGTAAACAAATACAGCAGTCAGTTTCTGTCATGTCATATTGTTTGATCTTGTTGAAGCTGAGGCTCACATCATCAGCAGAAATCAAGACACGGTGGTTGAAAATAGATCATAAGTGGACCTCCTCCTAAGATTGTTAAATACTACAGGCCCAATGATTAAGCTGGGAGCGTTGGATGACAGTATACATTTTAGAGGTGGTGTAGTTTAGATGGAGTCAAACAGTGCTGCCTTCTAAACAGATCTGGAACAATTAAACCAAATTAGGAGCAAACCTCAAAGATGGCATATTATCCAGAATGCAGCCATATCCTTTGAGCAGTGACAGTGCAGCAGTGGAGGCACTGAACATATTTAACTAGACATTGACTCAGATCATTATCTTTTGGAAGTCAAATTCTGGCTTCATTTCAGACCACCAGTTACAAAGGTTAGAATATTGTCTTCTTCTTTCGGCTTTTCCTGGTTAGGGGTCACCACAGCAGATCACCTGTCCGCTCATGATTGACAGTGGAGTTTTATGGTGTCGAGTTGTCAGCCCGGCACCCAGCCTTCCACAGAAGGCACACACGCATACACGCACTCATGCTTATGGCCAATTTAGAGTGTCCAGTCCACCTGCAGCATGTCTTTGGGATGTGGGAGGAAACCCACACAACCACAGGGAGGACATGCAGACTCAGCACAGAAGGCACCTAGCCGAGAATCGAACCGGAGAACCTCTTGCTGTGAGGCGGCAACGCTAACCGCTGCACCACCGCAGCCACCCTAACTGTTAGAATACTATGATTTGACAAATTCAGAGGTACAGTAAATAAAATAGAAATGGTATGTCCCACTGTGAGACAAAGAGCTGAAAAATGGTCAACAGACCTTTTTTGTTGACTTAGTAGAAGTCAATTGATAAAAAGTAAAATCCTGGAGTTTCCAAATTACCAGTACAAACATAGTTCACTTATGTCTTCTGTGGTATTGAGAGAGAATCTGGATGAAAAAATAGAATAGCATTGTTCCTTGCAGAAGCACCTTTTCAAACATCAAGACTTTTGACTTCTTGATTCCAAAATGGTGGTCGTCTAGGGAACAGCTTGTGCACAGAGCTCCTTACCTCAATTACAATTTCTAGGATTCTACATACCTCGAAAAGAGCTACTTTACCTCCATATCTTCGGAACTTTCATTACCTTTGCAGTGGGCAATATTCAAAACAGCCTTTCATCATTTCTGGCTCTTCCACAGTGTTATTTCCACAAGAGATCCAGGGAGGCCTGCTTCTACTTGAAATACTTCTAACTCCACATGGCTAAACAGATAAAAATGACAAATGACTCTACTACAATGGATATACAAACAACAAAAGCCAAATCCTCAGCAATTTTTTCACCTGAAAAGATGTTCTTTCAAAAGACAGAGAACAAATAAACAAAATGTGGAGCCTATTAAAAGCAATATTAACACCAAAGAAGATTCCAGCTTTCACATGGATGAGCTGAAACAGGCCCTTCAACCCATTCATTCTGCCATACAAAGTTTCTCGGAACAACTTTCCACTTTAGGAAAATCCATCAATCAAATATTGGACAGAGTAGACACACTTGAACAAAAAGTACAATCTAATGACTTTTAATTACAGTCCTTATCGGATGATCTGCGTACAAAACAGCTCTTATATCGGATTTACAGACAAAACTTACAGATCTAGAAGCTAGAAGCAGACGTAATAATATTTTAATAAGAGGCCTCCCAGAGAACTATGACAGTCAAGGCTTACTTGTTACAACAAAGCAAATATTTGAATCACTTCTCCACTCAGAAGGTGAAAAAATGTAATAATAGAGAGAGATAAAAGTCAAGATGCCTTAGCACAAAGCTACTCAATTTCCAGACTGCTCAACAGATTCTATATGCAGCAAAAAATAAAACTTCATGGAACAACCACAAATTAACCTTTTCACAAGATCTACCCATGTCTATTAAGGAGAACAGACAACATCAGATTTCAAATGCGCTTTCCAAACACACTGATCTTCTTTCAAAATGACATTAAATATACTGCAACCTCTCAAAGTGAAGCAAAAGAGACTTTCCTTAAAGTATTTAACAAGGTTCCTGAAACTTTATAAACTCATAAACTTCCAATACAGCGTTTCAGCAGATTTACCCCTCATAAGCTCAGTTTACTTCACGGAGGGCTCAGTGACAGCGTCGCTCACTAATCCAGCTTCAACACAGTCCGCTTAGCAGGTTTAAAACTGTTTAAAATGCTTAAAACGCTCTTTTTTCCTTTCTAAGGCAGATCCACGTGTCAAGCAAGGAACGATCTTCTACGAGGTTTCCAGTAGGATATCTATTGCTGGGGACTCCTTGGGCGTGCGCTTTAAGGTTCGACTCCCATCAATCGCTTACAGGCTTTTTATTATGTAACATAATGTTCCTGCATACTTTTATGGATCATACTTACATAGTTTAGCATAAAAACAGTTTTTATTTCAGGGGCACCTTAGTTACGCTTAAGCGGGATTATTATGGTCTGTTTAACTTCCTTTCCCCATGTTGTATAAAGTATGTATTGTAAATGCATAAATAATTACACTAACACACGCTTAAGCATACATTTATCTAGCAACACAACAGATGTCAGTAAAAGATATTTAGTTTAACTGCAGCAGGATGTCACAGTAAGAGTAACTAGATAAAATCATAAATATAGCAAACTTTGTTCATATGAAGTAACCAGTATTTGGTCACATACATCTAAAGAAAACTATATGATAGCACTTACATATTTTACTACACTGTCTTCCTGTTTTACTGAATTGGCTGTAGTCTACAGATATATAAATATGTATGCAGAGTTGGATAATAAAGGAATATTTATGTGTAAAATGTCAACAGGGCAAGGTGTCCTCAGAGTTAGACATAAGGCTGTAAAACTAACTTAATGATAACTAAAAACATGCAGTAAATAGTTAAGAAGGGATTAAAGACCCATTTAAACTTCAATCAGAAAGTCCTTCCGGTAAACAGTAATCACAGAAAGAGGGAGGGTACAAATAACATAACAAGATCCTTAGTCTTAAATTAGCTCTGTTATTAGCAAGTCTGTTCAGTGTAAATACATTTTGTCCAACAATATCACAAGTATTCATTCTGTCTAGCTCCTTAATCATTTACAACTTCTATTATACTGTTATAGTCACTAGTAACATGTTCTTGTATCGATAAAGCTGTATCATAAGGCTTTAGTGGTGTGCCAATTTTACAGTGTACCTGTTATGTTTGTGACTCCATATGAATGGTTATTATTAGTACTAAATCTGTTCTGTATGGAATCCATAAATCTTCATTTCTCATATGTATTAAGTTTAAGCAAACAGGCGTACATATGTATATTTACTTAACTTGCCATATAGTTATTTGTCATACTAGTAGGAGTATTATTCATATATGGATGCTATATGTGCACTGTAGTAGGGATCTAGTTTGATAATCTTTTGATGAGATTTTCTTTGTACATATGTATAGAATTGTTAGGTTTTTTATGTTGTTTTTTGTACTCTTCTTCTAAGGGGTTCGGTGGGTAGGCACGGCATGTCAGAAGGAGTACTTTGCTACTTTCTCCTCTACATTCAAACTTTTACAGACACAAATCAGATGTGGATCTCCATCTTTTTTCTATTGCAATTATAGTGCAGACTCTTTTCAACACACATTAATCTATTCATATCTAATATTAAGACTCCAAATATATAATGTTTCTTACACCCTGTTTAGGATTAACATACATGAGTTGTCTGTTGACTTGGAATATCAAAGGCTTTACAAAATACTGCTAAAAAAAAAACTGCTACTCCACCTTTGTTTTAAATCCCAGGCTAGTATCTGTTTTCTCCAGGAAACTCACCTATCTAAAGAAGAGTGGGAGAATGTAAAAATAGAAAATGGATTAGGTCTATAATAAGTGCTGGTGATGGCACAAATTGAGGGTGTGGCCATTATAATTAAGAAACAATTCCAGGAAGCTATTAATGAATTTAAATCTGATATAAATGGCAGATGGTGTTACTTCACTTCTACGCTCCCAGACTCCTCCAAACCAATTCAATTTTCCTGAACCTATATGGACCATGCTCTCAACAACAAACTTTTATTTTAGAAATTTATAATATACTAAACTCATTTCCAAATTACTTGTTCATAGTAGGTGGGGACTGGAATGCTGTAATAGATCCTAGTCTAGACCGCACCAGCAACTCCTCCTCTTATAACTCTTCCTTCTTTATAGCCCTAGAGGAACTTATCTCAGATTTTAATCTTATAGACACCATTACTTTCAGTAATATTTCACCAAAGAAAATCTATATACTTTCTACTCTAATTGCCACAAATCTTGGTCACGTACCAAAGAGAAAATCTATATACTTTCTACTCTAATTCATAATCTTGGGTATCGCTAGACTTCTTTTCTAATTTCAGACACCCTTTCTAAATTCAAAAATACTTTCAATATTGAACCCCGATTTCTTTCTGATCATGCAAAAATCTCTCTCAAAATTACATTCCATTTCCCCTGCTTTTTTTTTTTGCTAACTGGACCTTAACAATAACTTACTAAATAATAAAGATATATTAAATAAAATTAATAACATACTATCGGATCTGGATATCAATCTTACAAAGTCCAAAATTCCTCCAGACATCCAATGGGCGGCTTGCAAAGCTGAAATGAGAGGTTTTTTTGATCAGTAAAGCCTTTCTTAAAAAACTCAACATAAAAAAAAAAAAAGATTTTATCCTTAAAACTCATCATCTTTAGAAATAAATCAGAGATTCCCCAGACCCAAAAACTGATGAATTGATCAATACAACTTTATTTGAACTTCACTCAAAATTATTCCTTACAGGAACGCAACATATTCTGAATGGGCACAAATTCCCTCAAGAACTTTGGCAAGAATATTAAAAACAATAACGGTGCTCCAAGAATATCCACCCTTCATTACCAAGGAAAATCTACAAATCAGATTCTGAAATAATACATTTATTTTTGAATTATTTTCAGATATTTATAGTAAAAATGAACGTAACACTCTCAAACCTCAGATGGAGTCTTTCCTTAACTCCATTAATTTCTCTCTTAAAGCTAATCAAGTTTCACTCTTATCCTTCCGCACCCGATTTGACATTCAAGAAATACAAAACATCATAAATAACCTCAAAACAGGTAAATCTCCGCCCTGATGGCTTTACCACTAACTTCTTCAAAGTTTTTGCTCAAAACCTCCTCCATTCTATTAAAAGTCTTTAACTGTATTATAAAGAAGGGTATTACTGACCTCCATTGGAACAACTCAAAAACTATCTTATTAAAACAAACAAGATAAAGCAGACCCACATAATTATAGACCAATCTCGTTAATAAATGTTGACATTAAGATTTTTGCTGCTATTTTAGCTAACAGACTACAAAAGATACTTCCATCTTTAATATCTCCTGACCAAGCTGGCTTTATGAGCAATAGACACACATGGGACAATATCCTAACCTTGGATTCCGTAATACAATTTACCTTAACTCTGGATGCATCTAAAGCTTTTGACAGAGTCAATTGGGATTTTTTGTTTGCTACTTTGTCCCATTTCAACGTGAAATCCTTCTCGGATATGATTAGAATACTCTATACAAACTCTCACATACCTATACATAAATAAACAGAGATCCAAGCCAATATTGATTACTAATGGAACAAGGCAGGTGCCCACTTTTCACCTTTCTCTTTAACCTTTTTATTGAGCCCTTTTTCTATATATCACCCAAAATACCCACCACAATATCCTAAAATCCTAAATACCAGCTTTTGCAGATGATCTAAATCTATACTTTCAATTTCCCAATTCAGATCTAAAATTTTGATGCCATCAGGAACTTCTCTATTGCCTCAGAATACCAAATTAATAACAAAAATCACATATCTTCCCAATCAATCCTAATGCTCACAAATCTTTCTATTTTCCTGAGTCTTCTTTCCAAATAACATATAACATTAAATATCTAGGTATCCACTTTGAACATAACCAAGCTTCCATGCTTCAAAACAACCTACTAAAAACATGGTCTACTATACATCAAGATCTACAAAGATGGAAACTTCTGAATTTAGCTTTCTTGTCCAAAGTAGCAATAGTGAAATGAATGTCCTACCCAGACTTCTATATCAATTCAATTCAGATATGTTAGTCCTAATAATTTTTTCTCCAAAATTAACAAAGACTTAGCTAAGTTCATCTGGTTCCTAAGTCAGTTAGGATCTCTTACTCTTTTATCCACTATTTCTATGAACAACTGTAATCTAGCCGCATTCTGAAAACATAAAAATCAGCTTTTCAAAGCCTTATTAAAGACATCAAACTTGAAAATATCCTACCTTCTCCAACCACTTCATCATAATCCAAATCTCAAGATCAATAATGAAATGCTTGACCTCACTAAATTCCCTCTCATCAAGGATCTTAATATATGGGATATCCTCAAATATAGGTCAAAACCCTTCCGAGCTACGGTTAATTCTTGGGACCAATAATAAATACACAGTTATTCTCCGACAATTAAGAGATTATACTTGCACAACCTTTCAATTTCTCTCCTAATCTTCAGGAAATCAACAAACTAGTCGAAATTATCTCTGTAGTCTCGAGCACTAAAAAAACAACTTCATCCTCTTACAAACTATTGAATACCTTGCTATACAACTCAAATTGTCTCTTCTCCAACTATTGGAATAACCTTGGCTCTCCTATTACAGAGGATCAAAACTCTTAGCCATAAAATCTACCTTAGAACTCTCCCTCTTTAAGAAACTCTTATATACTCAACTGATGCTAAACAATAACTCTTACTACACCCCTGTAATACTTAATAAATTTAACCCCAACTCATCCCCCTCTTGTACTTGTTGTCCTTATCCGAGGCGGATCTATTACACATTATGTGGTATTGCAGCCACTCTCACAAACTCTGGTGCTCTCTAAAAGTCCGTCTGCAAAAAATGGGTTATTACACCTCCACACTTTCGTGGGAAACAGCCATTCTTCATATTCCTACCTCCAAATTGTCTAAATTACAACTCCACATTTTAATTATTCTTTGTTCACTTATTAAACTATACATCACTAATAACTGGTTGGATCGCACCAGACTTTGTTGGAAAGGTTTCAAAGAGATGGCTTATAAACACATTTCAGCTCATAAATTCATTATAAAGGGTCCCAAAAAGAGAGCCTATTTTAGTAATTTATGGAAATATCTTATAGATTTAATCCTTAGTGAATAACTCCCTATCCATGCATTTAGTGCAATATGTATCCTTACTCCTGTTAATTAATGGAGATCCACTGTCAACTCAATCAATGTTATTTTTCCTACTTCCTGTAATACTCCTGTAGAGGTTTGGTAGCATATTATTTTGTAAATATTGTATATAAATGTTTTTGGCTAGATTGATTACAATGCTTTCCTTGTGTTTTTCTTTTTCTTCTTTTATGTACCACTGTTAAACTGTTTTGATACTCACAATATTCTGTAACAATTCAACGTATTATTTTAATGTTCTTAACTGCAATGTTTTCCATTTTTCTGTATGCATTGTTTCATATTATGGAAAATAAAAGAATTATTTGAAAAAAAAAAAGACTTTTGACTTCTTGTCTGTAGTAGAAGAAAATCAAACATGAAATGTTATGGAAAGCAGCGGAGACCATCAGAGCCTCCCTTACAAATACTGTTAGGTAGAGGGCAGGCTTTAAAACCCCTGCACCTCCCACCTACATTGTAAAGTCATGCCAGTGGTAAAGCCTTAGAGTTTGCAGATGACCAGTCGCGACACTGTTCTTCAGTCTTTACATTAATATTGAGATGACATTAGGCTGGAAGAAATGAAGAGCAGTATTGCTAAATGAAGCACCTACTCAGACAGCAAGACTGTGGATTGCAGGTCTTTACTATGTTGATGCACAACCCTGACATTGAGGCAAATTGTTGAATTGAGGTGAACCACCTTTCAGCAAAAGGAAGGCTTTAAAAACCCATAGCCCATCCTAGTGTATAGTCAATTTAGTGGTAAAATCCTGGAGTTAAGATGTCCAACAGAAAAAGCCATCTAATTTCTTCAGGGATATTCAGATGGCATCACAGTAAAACAGTAAAAGAACAGTGTTGCGTACTGAAATGACCATTCAGATGGCTAGAATGTTCACTCCTAGTCTATCACAGTAAGAAACCAAATTTAAGTGTTGCAACAAGCAGTTTAAACAAGTAGAAGTACATGTAACAATATTATTCTTAGTATTAACAGCAAACAAGCAAATAATCTTTTAATAAATAAATGTGCAATGTGCCAAGGTTTGCTTATTAAAAAAAAGTATTTTTTGAGATTAACAAAAACTTTAAGCAAATTGTCAGTAGTGGATTGTACAGATGTGGATCCTGCAACCAGTGTAAGTTCATTTTGTACATGGAGAACATTAATTTGGCAGGATATCCAAAAGTCATTGCCCCCCGTGGTTGTTTTGATTGTCATGTCATGTCAAGGGGTTGTATGTTTGATGAAGTGCTCGTCTTGTCCTTGTTTTTACTCTGGTAAAACTGAGCCAGTGTTGCGAAAAAGAATTTATAGACCTCTGTATGTTGTAAAAAGGTGATTTGACCAATATCTTGTACAAGCAACCCTAAGGATTGTGTGCAAAATAAAAGGTTTTTATTTATTTATTTATTTTGCTTTGGAAAGTGTAGTCCCAGATTCAAAGGGGGGGAGGTAGCATGCCAAACTTGAAGCCAGGGAGCTTCCTTGTCAGATTGTACTGGATGCCTTTAAGCCCCCAGGCATAAATGATAAAGATTTCAGTGAATAACCTATTAACTCTTAAAAAGGCTAAATTGTGATTTCTATTACTTTTTAGTGCAAAAACATGTATTTCTGGTGTGCAGGTAATTTAATGTTTATTAACTGAATTTTTAGAATTTTGCTGTAATGTATTTGTGTTGTATAGTTTGAAATATTTGCACATTCATGTAATAAACTTTTTGGCCACATGGTGGCAGTGGACAAGTTTATAAAAGAAGAAATGGTGAGTTAATGTTTAATCTGAAGTTCCTGTTTTATGTTTGGAATGAAAGCGCTCATTAAACCAGTGTTCTTGTGGCTACCTCTCTTGGCTGGTGATTTTTTTTATATAGAGAGGCTCTAACCAGTTTTCTGAATTAAATGTATGACAATGTTGTTGTTGGTCTTTCTGCTTTTTCCCGGTAAGGGGTCGCCACAGCGGAACTCTAGTCCGCTAATGATTGGCAGTAGATTTTTATGAAATGCAGAGGTGCCAGCTTAACGAAGGCACGCCCATTTACGCACGCATGTCTTTCGAACGCTACCCAACTGCGGGGAAGACATGCAGACTCCACACAGAAGGCACTCCCAAGCCAAGCCGAGAATCGAATGGGAGAACCTCTTGCTGTGAGGTAACAACGCTACTGCTGTACCACCACGGAATAATTAATTGTATGACAATAATATACTTTATTTTTTTTGGGTTCCCTGTAGTCTGCTGGCCCATTCATTCCTCGGAAGACCAGAGCTATTCCCTGCCTATTCATTGTAGAGAGGCACAAGACAATCAAAGTTGCCCTCAAGCTAGCATCATCAGAGCTCCTCTTCTGTGAGTTCCTAACCCTGTTTCCTAGGTGCTAACAAACACACCCCATGTCCTCCAACAATGTATGTGTGTGTATTGCCACAAACATGCTTGATAGGGCTTACCTACCTTTTACCAGCTTTGCAGAGCAAAGCCCATGTCAACCCAGTGAACAGCTTCTGTGACCTACAAGCCCCTACATAAAAGGGAGCAAATTAGATGACTGCTAGGCCACCAGTCCCTCCCTCAGAAAGGACATTATGGTACTGCCTCTCATCTGGCTGTCTCATTACATGAGCTTCATCCCTCAACACCACAGAGCCTGGCTGTATAATATTTTGCTTCCTTTTACCAGTACATAAGTCTCATTTAATAAGTCTAGTTTTCTGAATGTTGGAGGAGTTGCTGCTCTTTAGACCAATACAAGCCAGCACTTTTTGATTTTTAACGTGGAAAGCACAGATATTTTATAGTGCATGGTTCAGAAAAAGATAAATCAGTTAAGTGCTAGAGTGGCACGAGACCCAACCTTAATAAATGTTAAGTGCCCCCTGCTGAAGTTGTTTAGATTGAGTCCTGTGCTAGGCAGTCAAATTTGCCAGTACAGATCAATAAAAGGCAGTGGCAGAAAAAAAGATTTGGCTCTGCCTGCTGTCAGTATCAATAAGGCGTCTCTTCCTCTTTTAAAAACTAAGAAATTTACTAGAGTAATAGGATACGTGTTCATCTGCATTTTCTGAAGGATAAGAAGTCTGAAACCTAAGTGTATGTCATTATTCAGTGTCTTCATTCATCCATGATTTGTGTGAAAACCACAGAGTTTGAGGAACAGGCCAAGCAAATGAGGCAAAAATTTGGACATTCTATGAAAATCTGAACAGTTTATAGGTATGGCAAGTTGAGTGTAAACGTTAGGGGACTGTGTGTTAAACTACCTGACAGTGCTGTAACTAGTAGTACATGGAGCAGATAAAGCTCAATGCTCTGTAAAGAATTATGATTGGATCTCCGATTATTGTGTTCTCAACATGGATGCCAAAATTCACCTCTCAAGCTTTGCACTTGAGGTGAATTTCTTAGCATCTGTGTCTCAAACATATATTAAAGGGGTAATGATAGCAGAACTGATCGTAATAATCCTATGTATTTTGGGTTTGTATTCTGTGCTGGTTGTTAGTGTGGTTGTAAATATTTATGTATGTCAAGACATTTTTTTAAATATATAATACTATATTAATACAAGAAGGTATCACTGGTATCTTCAGGTGTACGGAAGCTGATATGCTATTTTATAAGATGTTGCATAACCTTAACCTGGATTTCTTGTGACTATACCTCTCAAGTGTACCTCATTACTAGGAACGTACCTCATTTGGGGTTTTAAAAAGTTCATGTTCCTCGAAGTTCCACATTGAAAGGGTCTGACACATTCTGTATTAGGAATTTTTTAACCGATATACGCAGTAAATAGAAAGGAATCATGTTAATTCATTAAAATATATTTTTTATAAGTAAAAACAGCATAGTTTAAACATTCTATGACCTTCCTAGTTGAAGTAGTTAGTAAGCAGTTAGTATGCTCCACATTTTGCCCATTTGTTCCATATTATGAGGGCTGGTGTTCCTCATTTTGGGGATGGAAGGTTGAGAGCTATACTGGTGACCACACTTTATGAAACATTTCCATAAAATGAAAATGGGCATAGAAGTGGTGCTAATAATTAATAGATAGATGTCAGACTTTATGGTGTTTGGGTGGTGTAGACTAGTGCTTTACTCATACAGGCATGCTCATTTGTTGTTGAACAGTAACATGTTTTTATTATTATTTCTGAAGTGTGTTCTGATACTGCAGCTGGCTAGCTACCGTGTAGCTGTCCATATTCTCATTTCATCATCTTTCAGTCTTTCCTTCCTCTCTCCAAGCTGCTGTGAGCCCTTCTGGTGACTTGTGCATCAGTGCTATCTCACATAATGTCACATACTATATTCTAGGACCCTGATGAGCTAAAAAGAAAGGGAACATATAGCATGTTATTGGAGAGCATTTAAGTTTTCCAGTGCAGAAGGTAGCCAAAAACTGGTGGTGATTTCAAAAATGAACTCAAGATGAGGTTTGTATCCAAGAGAGTCGTGAGCCACTGGAAAACTTATCCTGAGGGATTAGTGAGGTTATACAAGTTAAAGACCTTTAAAGAATTTTAACTAGGTTTATTTGATTTATCTATCTTCATTACTCTGGGTAAGAGGATTATATCACAAGGAACATTTTTCATCCATGATTTTGCTACATATAAGTAAGTGGAGAATATCTAAGCAAAAACACTTAAGGTATTGTTACTACTTAGTAAATAGAAGGAAATAATACCATTAAATGAAAAAAATGTAGCATACAAAGAAGAGTACACCTTCCATTCTGCTGCTGTATTATGGACCTATCTGTTTCTGCACACAGTTCGAGTTATTAGGTTATCCCAGGTGCCTGAGTGACAGAACTCACATGATTATAGGAGGCTTCAGCAAAGTGATATGGTTGTGGTATGTTAGCAAAACGTCAGAGAGTAGGGGGAGTCTTAAAGTTGTGTAGAAGGGAATTTATGAGAAGATAATTGATGAGTAAAGAATGCAGCAATACATAGCTATATAAAACCTTGCTGACTGTGTGGGAAACTTTGTCTGTTTTAGGCAAGAGTTCAGAGGCTTCTAAATGTGTCTGGTTCTACACATATATGAAGATGTATGCACTTTCCAGTGTTTGTTTGCTTATAAGTGAACATTTGTCTTTATCAGCTATTATTGCTACAACAGCATCTTATTCTTACCCCATTTGTATTATTTAACAAACTGTTATTTTCCTTTACTAGTAATTGAATATTTCTCTCCTTTCTTAAGTTGATTATTGTGGTGTTGCAGGCCAAAACTATAGTTGAGGAACATTTTTATTGAAGTTGCTGTATGAACTGATAGTACAGAGGCAGGAGTCTGTGGTCTGAGAGTGATAATTGGGCATATTGATATCTAACATTCACTTTTAAATTTTTCTGTTCCAGGTAAGAAAGACATTTTTTCACCTGGTGTTTTGTGATTTTTGCTTGAAGTTCCTATTCCATGGTTTCCGATGTCAAACGTGTGGCTACAAATTCCATCAGCAGTGCAGCAGTAAAGTCCCAACTGTTTGTGTGGATATGGGCAACATGCATAAAGTGTAAGTAGCATAATGTTGTACAAATGCTATATTCCAATTTCTTTGAGGCAGCCTAAGTCGATGCTACATAAAGAATAATCACCAACAGGAAGGGATAACATTTACTAGTGTTGAATTTCCTCTAAACTGGCATGTTTTAATTCAACAGAAGGGGGTGGCTGTATTTTTTCAAATTTATTTCTTATCTCCACTGCTAGGAAAATTGTATGTGTTCTGAGGCTTTCAAATAAGTTTGTTAGCTAAACTTTTTTGGGGGGGTGGAGATGTCGTGTAAATCTTTCCAACATTTCAACATCCATTCCAGCCCAGCAGCAAGCCTTCAGGGAATACCTTTCATGATCTCTATTTTTCTTGCTTGGAGACAAACATGAGATGGAGGGCACCATGATTTATTGGCATTAAAAAAGAAATTGAGTTTGCTTAAAAATCGAGGTTAAAATGGATTGCACAAGTGTTTGTGTGTTTGTGTGTGTGTGTATTAGTTATAATATACATGTGTGTGCTACTTCCTGTGCATAACATTTAATGCCCTCTGCTTTCATTTGCTTGCTGTGCAACCTTGAACAAGTCATGTAACTAGATAGTGCTTTGGGGCAGTTGGGAATTTCTGCTAGACTTCTTAATGGTTTCCTGGACTGCATATGTAGTAGTGTGTGTGTGTGTGCGCGCGTGTGTATAATATAAAAAAAAAATATATATATATATATATATATATATATATATATATATATATATATGGGACTATGTTGTTTTATCGAAATTTCAAAACTCTGAAACCCATATGGCCAAGACCATATAATTGAAGTTTTGAAACTACAACTAAAACATTAAACCTAAACAAAAAGCTTCAACTTTACGTTTTTGCAGGGAGCCAAGGCCCCCTACACCCTCCATACCCCATGCTACTTAAATATGCCAACTCTGAGATCGCACTACAGTGAGGAAATGGTAAATCTCCCATTCAGCGCTCTACGACAATCTCAGTTAAAAGTGTTCTAAGTTTCAAAGCTTCGACTGTGTGTGTGTGTGTGTGTGTGTGTGTGTGTGTGTGTGTGTGTGTGTGTGTGTGTGTATATATATATATATATATATATATATATATATATTATATATATATGTATATATATATATATATATATATATATATATATATATACACTATACTCTGTTATCGTCTACTCAGAGGCGATCTCTGCTTAACATACAAGGCCATGTCAAACCCTGAGCTGTTGGACATGCTCCACTTAAAGAAATCCCAGTCCCTCAGAGCCACACACTCCAGGGATGTAAACCTTGTCATTACAATGAACAAAACATGCTGGAGGGATAGGTTCCTCACCCAGAGACTTCCCATACTCTGGAATAGACTGCCCATACATGTCAAGCAGAGTGTCTCCTTGGCCCTCTTCAAAAAGAACCTTGATGATTGGATGGGAGATAGGAAATTCACCCTGGGAATCACGTCTGTCGCCCTGCTAGACAGTGGTCCAGGGAAGTAAATATTGTGGGAAGAAATATCCAGTGAATTGTTATGGTTAGGCTTGTATAGTCCCTAAGACCGATAGCCTAGTACCAACCTATAATATATATATATATATATATATATATATATATATATATATATATATATATTTATAATATGTATCTATATTTACATAGGTCGTATACATTCAGTGGCTTAGCTTCACATCTGTTCTCCTGGGGTTTTCACTTGTTTACTGAGCCAAAACAGAGGTGGGTGTCCTTGCACCTACATTGTATTGAATTCCAAGGCTCCTGAGGCTCCTGTGAAGCTACAAAAATACCCAAGTGCCTTTTTGGATTTTTTTTTTATCATTTATCGCACTTGTGTTGATGTTGTTCGTGTTTCGCTGTTGCAGTCATTACATTTGGGTAATCTGCTGGCAGGTTGCCCTCAGTCAGCCTGAATTCCAATGTCTTGGGTCCTGCATCGGTTACTGTCTTCTCTTCCATGACGTCAGGTCATCAGGGGTATAAAACATGCAGCCGACACCATTTTCTTTAGTCTTTCTTGCCATGCGGTGCCTGAAGCAGAAGCATTTTGCAAGTGCCGGTCAGCCAACTACTGAAATATTCGAGTTTGAGTTTCAGAACCTAAGTCTTCACTAAAGCTAAGTACCCCATTTGGGGAAACTTTTTTCTTGCTTTTTACCAATGTCAGAAAAAGTTAATTGTATTACTTGTGGGAAGCAAATACCTCATAAGGATTTCCATTTATACTGTATTTCTTGCCCTGGCCCTGATCACAACGTGCCTGGCCATCGGTTTTGTGCTAGGTTTAAACAACGCACTATTAAGCATCGGTATATTTTTGCATCTAAGTATTTTGGAAACAGATTTAACTACCCTGAAATGTCGTCGGATAGTAATCTGACTACCGGAGTACATAAAAAACGCAAAGAAAAAAAGGCAGTCGAGATCCAAAACCGATGACGAAGCTTCTCCTAAGCCAGTCGCTGGTTTGCCGGTACACAGTGAGGCACTTTTGCAGCCCCTGATACCCGCTACCTTCGAGTCGCAGGCCTCTACCGACACCCATGTGGAGTCCGGCATGCCGCAAGATACTCAAGGTATTGGACCGACGGATGTATCTTCCTCGGATGGGTCCGGCTTCTGAGGGTGTATTTAGATCTCAACATTTATATATCAAACCAACGACAGCTGCAAAACCAAAGGCAAAGACAACTTTTAAAACTAAAAAACTGACACCTGAGCCAAGTGCACAGGTCTCTATGCCTAAAAAAACAGATGGTCAAAATGGCTGAAGACCTAATTACCTTGATCAGGGGTACCCATCCCCCTCAAGATAAGAGGCCTAGGCAAGACACTGACTATGAATCTTCAGATCAGGTTTCTATTTCTTCTGATTGTTCTTCTTATCAGGAATTATCTATACCTCCCTATGAGGATTCTGATGCTGAGGAGTCTATTCCATGTACATCTCCTCCAGAGGATTATTCATTTGGAGAAACCTTGCATACTTTGAGGGAGCATTTTCACTGGGAGAGTCAAGACTTCTCAGAATCAAAAAAGAGGCTCAGGGATTTCCTCCTTCTCCCTCAGCACAAGCATTTAGCCATTACCCCTGTTTTAGACATTGTGGATGATATGTTTTCGGTGTCAAGCTTGACCCCTGACTCCCTACCTCCGGCTCCCAGTAAGCCTGACCGATATTACAGGGTCCCTGACTCACATAATTTTTTATTTAGAAACCCTGCTGCTGACCCTGAAACTATTTCACAGGGTCCAAAGGGAGTTAAGGCCTCAACAGCAAAAAAAGTACCCCCTCTGACAGAGATTCAAGTGCACTAGACAGATGGGGAAAAAAGGTTTATACATCCACAACCTTGGCAGTAAGGGACTTAAACTGTCAATTTCACATGCTTAAGTACCAACAACATGTTATGGGATTGCTGAAACAGAAAATGATGTTGATTTCAGAATGTGCAGAAAATAAAGAATTGCAGGAATTGTTGCATGCAGCTGAACAAGTTGGAAAGCATACTTTGCAATGTAGTTTTGATTCCTTAGAGGCCTCCTGCAGGGCCGCAGTTACTGGATCTGTGATTAGGAGGCATGCCTGGTTAAAGGAACAAAATTTGCATGATCATGTTAGAGCTAAATTGCTAGATGCACCTTTACAGCATGACTCTTTGTTTGGTATTAAGGTAGAAGAGGTTTTAAAGAAAATGGAAGACAAAGCTAAGTCTATGCAAACTGTTAGACTTCTTACAAGTGCAGCCACCAAGATTCAGTAGACACTGGCCTACAAAAAAATTGGTCCTCTCCTGTGTCAGACAGAGCTCAAAGCGGCAAATCCAGATGCCCAAAGGGTTCCAGATACCAGGCGCAAGATTCATACAGGTCAAAGCAATGGGCACATCTACCTCCAAATCAGGGGGAGATGAAGCGCAAACCTACAGAAAACAGTCCCAATGACATCCATCTGCCTACACCAAGCACTTATCTTTTGACAGCAGCCTTAGGGGAAAAATTAGCACTCTTTGCTCAAAATTGGCAGTTAATAACCCAGGACAAGTGGGTACTAAACATAGTATCACAGGGATACAGATTCCATTTCCACACACTGCCAATGGCAAACAGTTGGCCAGATCTGCCCAAAAATCAACGGGCAAAGGCACAGAAACAGGTTACGTCCCTCATGGATATGGGGGCCATTCAACCAGTACCAGAACAGGAAAAAGGACAAGGTTTTTACTGGACTGTTCTTGGTACCCAGAAAGGACAAGACCTGGCGGTCAATACTGGATTTACTAATTCTCTGCACTGCCTTTTGGCTTATCTACTGCGCCCAGGGTCTTTACAAAGTGCCTGGCACCAGTAATTGCATTTTGCAGACAGAAGTAGTATACAAATATATGATTACTTGGACAACTGTTTCATTCAAGCAGAGAACAAGAGGACACTCTTCTTCGACATCTGGCATTTGTGAAAAGGCTTTTAACATGCCTAGGGTACACTATAAATGAAAAGAAATCACAACTGTTACCCTCTCAAAAAATAACATTCCTGTGTGCAAGCTTGAATACAACTGCCCAGATGGCTTACCTTACGCCAGACAAACAAAGGCTACTGACTACTTACTTCAAACTGATGGCAACAAAAACCCAGTCTTCTGCAAGACAAATTCTGAAGGCTCTTGGCTTCATGGCATCCTGCATCCTACTAATTCCATATGCAAGACTGCATATGAGGAAACTTCAATGGTACCTAAAAAGTTTATGGAGTCAACATTTACAGAGTCTGGAAACAATGGATGTTCTTCATCTCACATTGCTGCAGTCCTTACATATGGGTAGTCCGCTGTCCTCGGTCGGCCCGAATACCAAAGTATTAGGCTGACGTCGGTCATGGGCGCTCAGGTCTGACATCAGAGCATCAGGGTATAAAAGCGCATGACCGACGTCATATCCCCAGTCTTTTTTGCCGCATGGTCCGATGCAGAAGCAGCGTTGCGAGTGCCGTTCGGCGTTCTGAAATTTTCGTATTCTGAGTTTCAGACCGAAACCAAGTTGGACTAAGTACCCCGTTGGGGAATATTTTTGTTTTTTCTTGCCTCAGTTAATTCCGGATGTCAGAAAAAGTGAATAATTGTATTTCTTGTGGGAAACAGATACCGCATAGGGATTATCACTCTCTTTGCATTCCTTGTTTGGGACGGACCACGTAGTCGGGTGTCAGTTTTGTGCTAGGTTTAATAAGCGCACTATAAAAAGAAGGTTAGATTGTGCTAGGTTAGTCTTTGGTAAGCGGTGTAATTATAATATGCCGTCGGATCC
This sequence comes from Protopterus annectens, assembly GCF_019279795.1. Classification (NCBI taxonomy): domain Eukaryota; kingdom Metazoa; phylum Chordata; order Ceratodontiformes; family Protopteridae; genus Protopterus; species Protopterus annectens. Next base: position 827,281,588 of record NC_056741.1, on the reverse strand, counting down.
TCTGACCGGCTTCCTAAGAAGCGCAAAGACAAATCCTTGAAACCTAGACAGGTTGATTCGTCCGCCTGCAACAGGAGTTTCTATGGTGGGCAAAGCCCTGCCACCAAAACATGGCACGGCCCTTCACTCTACCCCCTGCCAGCCAAACCTTAACAACAGATGCATCAGATTATGCCTGGGGGGCCACATGGCAGGAAGATGCATTCAGGGCATATGGCCACCAAAACAAATGCATCTACATATCAACCAGAAAGAGATGCTAGCTGTTTAGAATGCCCTAACAGCCTTCAAGGACTTACTTCATCTAGGACAATTACTGATAAAGACGGACACCACCACAGTCATGTAGTATATAAACAAGCAAGGGGGCACACACTCATACCTCCTTTGCAGATCAGTCATGGCACTGTGGGACACAGCTTTGACCTACCAAATACATCTTCAAGCTCAATTCCTGCCAGGAAAACAAAACACTCTGGCAGACGATTTAAGCAGGAAACCTTGTGGATCCTCACGAGTGGAAACTAAATCCACAAGTCTTCCGCATGATAACCGAGAAATGGGGGAGCCCAGACATAGATCTATTTGCCTCTCCTCAAAATTATCAACTGAAAAGATTCTGCACAAGGGTTTATCACAGGCAAGCATGGAAAGTAGACGCCCTACCCTTCAGTTGGAAAAACCTATCAGTTTACGCCTTTCCTCCTCTGCCTCTTCTACCCAAGGTCCTCCTAAAAGTCAGCAAAGAGAAGCCAAGGATGAGATTAATTATCCTGGAATGGCCCCACCAATACTGGTACCCAATCCTAAGGAACTTGTCTCAATACCCAGCTTGGACCTTGCCTCAAACACCACAACTACTGTCTCAGCAAAACAATCAGATCCTGCACAATCAATTACAGACTAAACCTGGCAGCATGGCTAATCAGGTAATCATACAAACAACACCTCTCAGTAAAGCTGTGATGGATGTCATTTTGGAAGCCAGAAGGCCTAGTACTAGAAAATCTTATACTGACAAATGGAAGAGATTCTGTGCTTGGACTCAAGCACAAGGAACTGATACAGCAGAACCAAATATTCCTCAGATATTACAGTACTTAACTGAGATGCTTGACAAAGGCATATCTTTTTCATCAATCAAAATCCATGCCTCTGCCATTTCGGCTCATTACAGCACAGAGTCACCAATCTTTTCTCATCCTTTACTAAAGCAGCATCTTAGAGGAGCCACAAATTTAAGCCCCCCTAGAAGAACACCATTACCTGCATGGGACCTCAATTATGTGTTGGAAAAACTCACCCTGCCTCCATTTGAACCAGCTGCTACTGCTGATGCAAAGTTCTTATCATGGAAGACAGCTCTGCTACTAGCAATTACTTCAGCAAGAAGAGTTTCAGAGCTACATGCCCTCATGGCTGTAGAGCCTTTTATCATATTTTACCCGGCCAGGGTGTCTCTGACGACAAATCCTACTTTTATGCCTCTAAGGTGGTTTCCAGTGTGGCTCTTAACCAAACAATTAATCTGCCACCTTTTTATCCAAATCCGCAGAACAAAGGGGAGAAAATTCTGCATTCCTTGGACGTTCACAGACAGCTAAGATTCTGCTTGAGCAGGACTAAAGCTCTAAGAAAAACTGAGCAATTACTAGTGTCATATGCTGCAGGATCAGAAGGCTATTTCAAAGCAGACAATTTAAAAGTGGATAAGCCACTGCATCCGTTTCTGCTACTTACACCATGGTAAACCTGTGCCCAAGGGCATTAGGTCTCATTCCACCAGAGCTGCAGCTACTTCAGCAGCCTTTCTCAGAGTACCACCAACCAAAGACTGTTCACACCTTTACAAAGCATTACCATTTGTCTCTCTGCTCTAAGTCCAGGGCAGGCTTTGCCACTGCAGTGCTGCAGGGCCTTATATCCGCGCCTAATGCTGTTTAGCTCCAGCCTCCCAACCACAGCTTTGGGATTCTACCCAAATGTAATGACTGCAACAGTGAAACATGAAGAACATAGTACAGTTCTGTACACTTACCATAAATGTAGATGTTAGAGTGTATTCACTGTTGCAGTCCAGATTACCCTCCCGCCACCCCCCTGTCATTCTGAAGTTTATCTTTCCTTCACTATCTTCTACAACCTATGTGGTGTATTTGCTTGTAGATGAAGGTAAAGTTTATATTGATGCATGTATTTATATATATATATATATATATATATATATATATATAAATATATATATAAAAAATGCTACTTTTTTGGGGGCACCTGACATCGGGGGCAAGAAAAATTAAAGAAAATGGCGTCGGCTGCATGTTTTATACCCCTGACGACCTGACGTCATGGAAGAGAAGACAGCAACCGACGCAGGACCCAAGACTTTGAAATTCAGGCCGACTGAGGGCAATCTGCTAGCCGATTGCCCAAATGTAATGACTGCAACAGTTAATACACTCGAACATCTACATTTATGGCAAGTGTACACAACTGTACTTTGTGCTTTATTACAGCCTGCACTGTTTAGATCAGTTTTACTACCGATTGCACTGTACTGATCTGAGTCTTGCTGGCTTAATTGTTAAAACTGCATTTTTAGCTCCGTAAAGTGCTGTGTACTGTTTTGTGTATTGTTGGAACTGTACAATACCTGCACCTATCCTGTTCTACTTGCTGGAAGTGTTCAGTTTTGCTTTAGCATAGCTTGGATACAGGGTTACTGCATCCAGAGCCGTTTGAATGATCCCAGAAACTTTTTTCCAATTAACCTGGTGTTAGTGGGGACCTGCTCGCACCCTAGTGAGAGTAGTAGTGCTGGTTGGAACCTGTTCTGACAAAGGGTGATTGGTTAAAAGCCGAGAGATAAGGTCGTTGTATATATTCAGTGGCTTAGCTTCAGTTCTGTTCACCAGGTTTCCGCATTGCACAGCAGTGCCATGCCATAGTAATTCATCTGCAAGGTATTCCCTTTTCATATCTTCCCTTAGCAGTGCTTGAGACAACCCGAGGCAGTACAGACCCGATCCAGAGGTATAAGCATCGGGCTAAGGCTAACCCCAATCTCAAATAATACACAAGCCCCTACCTTCCTTATCTGATCTCCTCATTCCCTCACCCAGAGTCTGACAAACATGAGCAGGCAACTCCCTACAGTTTCTCCAGCTTGTTTGGTCGAGATGGACATCATGTGGCAGTGTAGCAACTGCCTCATGTACACAGACAACCCGCTGCTCTTAACACCCAAGAACACTTTCTGTGAGAGAGACAACTATTTAATGAATCTGGAATCAAGGCTCTCTTGCTCAAACCCACACAACTAGGAAGCGGGTGGTTGACTGTTCATACATAGACACCTGCAGCTCACACACTATCCACTCCCACATAGCACAAACAGGCACATACATTGCCCTCACCTTTACAACACATAGCCTCGTTTGCAGAGGTTCTTACCAGAAATTTACCAAAACAGACCTCCCAAGCAAAAGTGCTGAAACACCCCACAGCACACCCCAACGCACAACTCACATAATCCACACACCAGTGTCTCACAACCACCAAGGACAAAAAACAAACCCAACATTTTAGTCATTGGAGATTCGATAGTGAGACACACAGATGTGCCGCTCAACAGGCTGGATAAGGAGAATGTCACTGTGAGTTGCTTGTTGGGTCTAGAATCCGTCATATCACACATGCACTCAAGTCTCTCAGCAACAGGTACAGTTATGACTCTGTCACTGTCCATATTGGTGTGAATGACCTGAGACCTACCTCTGTGGACTGTATGAAGAGAGACATGATTGAGCTCATGGAGTGCGTGTCCCATATAGGTATGTCCCTAGCCTTAAGCAGCATTTTACCACAACCCAGGATGATGACAAAATACAAAAAAAAAAAAAAGATTGATTTTAATAATTGGCTTCGCTTCTGGTGTCATTCAAAGGGGATCCAGTACTCAGTCTGGGATGACATGATTGACAAGCCTCGATGCTTTGCCAGAGGTGGCTTCATCTGTCTCCACTGGGCTTCCTGCTACTGGCGAAGGCAAGGAGATGAGAATAAAACTCCCAACGTAAAAAATACATCATAATTTGAACTAAAGGTTATGCTGCTAAATGCTGGGAGCCTTAATATGAAATTGTACTTTCTGGAAGCATTCCTAGCTCTGGAAGATGCACACACGTGCCATCACAAAGACCTGGCTCAAATCTGCTGAGAGCACTCCATCCATAGCAGGCTTCTCATCCTTCCACACGTTCAGACCCCATCCAGAGGACAATAAAACTAAAGTCGGTGGGGTTTCTCTATTTATTAAGGATAAATACCCCTCTAGGCTGATCAAACAGTATGGTGCACAGGAGACACTCCAGGTGCAGCTAACTGTAAACAAGACACCGTTCCAAGTCATAGCCAGCTGTAGGCCCTCATCCGTCAACCAAGATGGCCACTCCACCTACCTAGACCTATTTGAATCTATAAAAGTGCTACCTCTCATTCTGATCCTGGGAGACCTCAATTATCCAACCATAGACTGGAAAAACTACTGTAGCCAAAACCCATCTGCTCAGAGATTTCTCGACTTCATCAACTCTAATGCTCTGGATCAGCTGGTAAATATCCCTACAAGGGGTAAGAATATATTAGACCTAGTACTGACAGACATGGGCAACCATCACCCTCCCTGGTGAGATTTGATCACCAGGCAGTCACCTTCAATCTTAGTGTCATAACCCCCCCCCCACCTCCAGGTGAGATCAGGCAACAAAACTCATATACACGCGCGCCCACACTCTCACACACACACACACACACAAACACCCACACAATATACATATTTATATATGTGTGTATGTGTATGTCTCTGTACATACATACATACATACATATATGTGTGTGTGTGTGTGTGTGTATGTATGGGTACTCTTCAGAATGTCATATTTCCAAAACTTTGAATTTCATATGGTTGGGACCATATGATTGAAATTTTGAAATCTCGAAATTCTGAACTGAGATCTGCATACAGCATGGAATGGGAGATTTCCCTTTTCCTCTCTGTAGTGCGATCTCTGAGTTGATATATTTAAGTATCAGGGGAGTGGGGGGTGCAGGGGGGCTTGCCCCCCTGCAAAAATGTAGGGAAACTTGCTTTTGTATTTTTTTTTATGGATTCATTTCAGTTTTGAGATTTCAAAACTTCGATCATGTGGTCTTGACCATATGAAATTCAAAGATGTTCGTGTTACACTGCTGCAGTCATCATACTTGGGTTATCCTGCCGTCAGGCGGTCCCGCAGTCAGCCAGAGTTCCAAAGTCTTGGTCCGGCATCGGTTGCTGTCACTTCTTCCCTGACGTCAGTGCGCCAGGGATATATAAGATGCATCCGACGCCATTTTCTTCAGTCTTTCTTGTCGCACGGTACCCCAAGCCAAAGCAGTTCGCAAGTGCCGGTTGACCGACTCCTGAGATTTTCAAAGTCGAATTTCATTTCCGAAGTCTTCAATAAAGCTAAGTACCCCGTTGGGGAAACTTTTTTCTTGCCTCAGACCGATGTCAGAAAAATTTACTAATTGTATTTCTTGTGGGAAGCAAATACCTCATAAGGACTTCCACTCTTACTGTATTCCATGCCTAGGCCCTGATCACAACGTCACTAGTTGTCGGTTTTGTGCTAGATTTAACAAACGCACTATAAAAAGACGTTTTGATTTTGCTTTGCACTACTTTGGCTGAAGGTTCAATTTCACTATGCTGTTGGATCAACCGACGACCACAAGACCGAAAAAACACAAAGACAAGGATAAAGACAGGCATCCGAGGTCCAAAACTGACAAAACCTCTTCTAGGCCAGTCGCCGATTCTCAGTGAGGCACTTTCGCAGCCCCTGACACCCGCTACCTCAGAGCCACAGGCCGCCTCCGACTCCCACGTGGAGACAGCTAGGCCTCTGGAAACTCAAGGTATTGGACCTACGGAAACTAATCCCTCAGATGGGTCCGGAGCCGCTGAACAGGCATCGGTTTCCGAGGGTGTTTTCAGACCTTCACAACTTACCATTAAAGCAACAGCCAAGACAAAAGTACCATTAAAGACAAAGAAGCAAGTACAGCATTCTCCTGGACAGTCCTCCATGCCTAAGAAACAGATTCTTAAAATGGCCGAAGACCTCATTACTCTAATCAGGGGTTCCCATCCCCCTCCTGAGAAAAGGCCTAGGCAGGATACAGACTGATTCCTCTGATCAGGTTTCCGTTTCCTCTGATTCCTCTTCAGATCAGGGATACTCTCTACCCCCCTATGAGGACTCTGATGCTGAAGAATCTATCCCTTCAGCCTCTCCTCCTGAGGATTATTCTTTTGGGGAAACTTTACATACCATGAGGGAGCATTTCCATTGGGAAAGTCAGAATTACTCAGAATCCAAGAAAAAGCTCAGGGATTTCCTTTTATTGCCTCAGCACAGGCCCCTGGCTATTCCGCCTGTGCTAGATATTGTGGATGATGTGTTCTCTGAATCCAGCTTATCTCCTTATTCATTGCCCCCTGCACCAGCCAAGCCAGATAGGTATTATAGAGTCCCTGACTCTCACAAGTTCCTTTATAAAAACCCTTCTGATGATCCAGAAACTATTTCCCAGGGCCCAAAAGGGGTTAAGGCTTCCATTGCAAAAAATCCAGTACCCTCTGACAGAGATTCCAGAGCTTTGGATAGATGGAGGAAGAAAGTATACACTTCTGCAACTTTAGCAGTAAGGGCTTTAAATTGCCATTTTCACATGCTTAAGTACCAACAATATTTAATGGCTCAGTTAAAACAGAAAATGCTTCCAAGCTCAGAAGCACCTGATTGTAAAGAAATGCAGGATTTATTGCATGCAGTTGAACAGATGGGAAAACATACTCTGCAATGTGGTTTTGATTCTTTAGAGGCCTCATGTAGAGCCGCAGTTACAGGTTCTGTGATTCGTAAAAGGACAGAGTTTACCTGATCATGTTAAAGCAAAATTATTGGATGCTTCTTTACAGCATGATACCTTGTTTGGTGTTAAGGCAGAAGAGGTGTTAAAGAAAATGGAGGATAAAGCTAAATCTATGCAAACAGTCAAGAATTTCTTACAGGTACAACCACCTCGATTAACAGAAATTGGCCAACAAAGAATTGGTCCTTTCCAGTGTCAGACAGGCCACAGGAGGCAGATACAGATGCCCAAGAGGCAGATCTCAACCCCAAGGCTCAAACAGACAACGACAGTGGGGCACCTCAACCCCAAAAGGAGATGAGGACAAGTCTCATCCTTACAGGAAACCGCCCCAATGACTTTCCCCTTCGTACACCAAGCACTTCCCTTTTGGAAGCCCACATAGGGGGAAAACTAGCACTTTTTTCACAAAACTGGCAAACAATCACCCAAGACAAATGGGTTCTGAATATTGTGTCTCAAGGTTACAGGTTCCACATTCATACTTTATCAAGGTTAAAAGGAATGCCAGACCTGCCACAAAATCAATGGGCAGAGGCACAAAAACAAATTTCAGCCCTTGTGGACATGAGAGCTATTCAAAAAGTACCACAACAGGAACAAGGACAAGGATTTTACTCTACTCTTCCTGGTCCCCAGAAAGGACAAGGCCTGGCGGCCCATACTAGATCTTTCAATTCTAAATACTTACCTGGATATTCCGAAATTCAAAATGTTGACATTACAGCAGCTTCTACCCATGCTGGGCAAGAAGGCTTGGCTTTTTACTCTGGACCTCTAAGAGGCATACCTGCATGTCCGTATCAGACAAAATTGCAGAAGATACCTCAGATTCAAAGCTGGTACAATGCACTACCAATTCTCTGCACTGCCCTTTGGCTTATCGACTGCGCCCAGGGGTCTTCACAAAGTGCCTGGCACCAGTAATTGCATTTTGCAGGCAAAAAGGAATTCAAATATATCCATACCTGGACGACTGCCTCATTCAAGCAGAGACAAAGGACATTCTTCTACAGCATCTGACATTTGTAAAAAGATTGCTAATTTCTCTAGGGTACACAGTAAACCAAAAGAAGTCAACACTAGTGCCCTCACAACAGATTATATTCCTGTGTGCCAGCTTAAATACAACAGCCCAGATGGCTTAACTCATGCCAGACAAACAAGTTCAACTAACTCAATATTTTCAATTACTGGCAAAAAGTCCCATCTCCCTGCAAGAAAAATTCTGCAGGCCCTAGGATTCATGGCATCCTGCATACTACTAATACCATATGCCAGACTGCATATGAGGAAATTACAATGGTACTTAAAAAGTGTTTGGACTCAACACTCTCACAGTTTAGAAGCAGTAATACCAATGATTCCCTGCCTACAACAGGAGTTTCGATGGTGGGCACAGGCATGTCACCTAAACAAGGGTCAGCCTTTTACCTTACCCACAGCCAGGCAGACTCTAACAACAGATGCTTCAGATTACGCCTGGGGAGCACACATGGCAGGAAAATGCATTCAGGGCAAGTGGACCACAGACCAGATGCTTCTTCACATCAATCAAAAAGAGATGTTGGCTGTTCAAAATGCCCTAACAGCTTTCAAGGACCTTCTGCATCCAGGACAATTATTACTAAAGACAGACAACACCACAGTAATGTGGTACATAAACAAGCAAGAGGGCACTCATTCTTATCCCCTATGCAGACAAGCCATGACCTTGTGGAACACAGCTGTAACATACCAAGTTCACCTGCAAGCACAATTCCTGCCAGGAAAGAAAAATACTCTGGCAGACGATCTAAGCAGAAATATCATGGACCCTCATGAATTGAAATTGAATCCACAAATCTTCAGCATGGTAACGCAAAAATGGGGATGCCCAGACATATATCTTTTTGCCTCCCCACTGAATTGCCAACTACCAAAATTCTGCACAAGGACTTATCACACACAAGCATGAAAAGTGGATGCTCTTTTGTTCAGCTGGAAAAGCCTAAAAGTTTATGCCTTCCCGCCACTGCCTCTCCTTTCAAAGGTACTCCTAAAAGCCAGACAAGAAAAAACACAAATGTTCCTGATTGCTCCAGACTGGCCATGCCAGCACTGGTACCCTATCTTAAGGAACTTAGCTCAAGGCCCACCATGGATTTTGCCTCAAATTCCGCACCTTCTGACTCAACAAAACAATCAGATCCTGCACGGTCAGCTCAAAACCCTAAACCTGGCTGCATGGCAGATTCATTAGTCAAACAGGCAGCAACTCTCTCTAAAGCTGTTATGGATGTCATTTTGGAGGCCAGGAGGCCTAGCACCAGGAAAGCTTACTCAGAAAAATGGAAGAGATTCTGCGCCTGGAACCAGGCTCAAAGCTTTGACCCTCTTGTCCCAAACATTCTTCAGATTTTGCAATACTTAACTGAGATGCTGGACAGAGGCCTATCCTTCTCATCAATTAAGATCCACGCCTCTGCCATTTCAGCACGTTACAACACAGATCCTCCTTTATTCTCTCATCCCTTGCTAAAGCAGTACCTCAGAGGGGCTAAAAACATAAGACCGCCCCGGAGAGCACCAACACCAACTTGGGACCTCAACTTAGTTTTGGAAAAACTGACCCTGCCACCTTTTGAGCCAGCCAATACATCCGATCTAAAATTTTTATTATGGAAAACAGCTGTGCTCCTGGCAGTAACTTCAGCACGAAGAGTCTCAGAGCTACAGGCATTAATGGCAGTGGAACCTTTTATAATTTTTCATCAGGACAGGGTATCTTTAAGGACAAACCCTACCTTTATGCCAAAGGTGGTATCTAGTGTGGCTCTTAACCAAACCATCCATTTGCCAACTTTTTATCCAAACCCCCAGAATAAAGGGGAGAAACTTCTGCATTCTTTGGACATACACAGGCAGCTACACTTATACTTGGACAAAATAAAAGCTTTCAGTAAACCTGAGCAACTGTTTGTAGCATATGCTGCAGGATCACAGGGCAAGGCTATCTCAAAGCAGACTGTATCCAAATGGATAGGACACTGTATTCGTTGCTGCACACAGCATGGAAAATCAGTCCCAAATAACATTAGGCCACATTCCACCAGGGCAACAGCCACTTCAACAGCCTTTCTCAGAGGGGTACTTACCAAGGAAATTTTGGAGGCTGCAACTTGGAGTTCAGTGCACACCTTTACCAAGCATTACCTCTTGCCTCTTTACTCTAAATCCAGAGCAGGATTTGCCACTGCAGTTCTGCAGGGCATTATAGCCAATCCTAACTCTTTATAGACCAGCCACCCAACCTTAGCTTTGGGATTCTACCCAAGTGTGATGACTGCAGCAGTGTAACACGATGAACATAGTACAGTTTTGTACCTACCATAAATGTAGATGTTCGAATGTTCACACTGCTGCAGTCCAGGTTACCCTCCCTCCATCCCCTCTGAACTAGCTGGACTTATCTATACCTTTCTATCCTATACAACCTTTGTGGTGTATTTGCTTGTAATTGAAGGTATTGTTTTTATTTTATATGCATATTTTTTATTAGCAATATGTATTGCCTACCTACTTGGGGGCACCTGACATCTGGGGCAAGAAAAACTGAAATAAATGGCGTCGGATGCATCTTATATATACCCCTGGCACACTGACGTCAGGGAAGAAGCGACAGCAACCGACGCCGGACCAATTGCAGTGCCCGCCCCACTGTAGATTTGATCTAGGACACTCCCCCAGTCCTATCTCTTTACCGCATTCTACCTAATAAACCCTTTCTGCACTTGCTTTTAGTCCTTTTTAATTTAATTACATTTTTTCAAACTGTGTGGACTAATATTGCTACATACTCAAGTGTGTCAGCTTGCACTGCATGTGAATTGTTTTTACTACTGTTTTTGCTACTTTTCTGAAAAAAAAAAAAATTGTAAGCCTGTTTCCTACCTTTCTTGTAATTAGTGTTCCTGATACAGATTTGCTGTATCCAGGACTATTTGTAAGCTTCTGAGCCCCCAAGCCTTTCTGTGTTGGAGGGAAGCCTTCTAGCTTATCAGTGGGAGTGGTAAGCACTAGGTAACCTGTCTACCACATAAGGAGTGGTTCTGGCCCAGAATTTGTAGTTATTGGCCGTTTGGGCGGTCTTCCATCTCTCTTAACTTTCTGATTTGAAAGCCTGCATTTGCACTTGTTTCTGTCCTGTAACTCCTGTGCCCATCTCATTTGCTCACTCAAAAAAAAAATCTGCTTTTACTGTATTTGTGTTTCTTCCTACTTTATTTTGCTTTTGCGTCATCTTAAAAGTACTCAATTGTATTTATTACTGCTTGGTGTAACTCATTCTAAGCCTTTTAGTTTAAGCACTTGGGCTTCAGACCAGTTGTTTTACATTAGGAAGGTTTGTGGTCTGCGCTGTGGTGGCAGGACAGGTAGCTTACATCCTTCTAAGTTGGGAACTGCTGATTGAGGGCTCAGTGTCTGTTGTTCTAAAAGTGTATTAATTCTGTTTTAAGCACTTGGGCTTCAGGCCAGTTATTTTAAATTAAAAGGGTTCGTGGTCTGCACTCTTGTGGGAGGAGAGGCTGGACTCTGCCCTTCTAGCTGGGAATTTCTGGTTAAAGGCTTATAGTGCCTGCATATCTAAACTGCTTCTTACTGAAATTGGTACACCTTGTTTGCTATAGCATAGACTAGATCCAGGCCTGCTGAATCTAGCTTTGTTTGTATAACCTGAGCACTAATCCAGGCATTATTTAAAGTATTCAATTGTATTTATTACTGCTTGGTAGTAACTTGATTAAAGTGTAGCTATCATTCTAAGTCTTTTGGATTAAGCACTTGGGCTTCAGACCAGTGGTTTTACATTAGGAAGGTTTGTGGCCTGCACTGTGGTAGCAGGACGGGTAGCTTACATCCTTCTAAGTTGGGAACTGCTGATTGAGGGTTCAGTGTCTGTTATTCTAAAAGTGTATTGGTTCTGGTTTAAGCACTTGGGCTTCAGGCCAGTTATTTTACATTAAGAAGGTTCGTGGTCTGCACTCTTGTGTGAGGAGAGGCTGGACTCTGCCCTTCTGAGCTGGGAATTTCTGGTTAAAGGCTTATGCCTGCATATTTGAACTGTTTCTTACTGAAATTGGTACACCTTGTTTGCTGTAGCATAGACTAGATCCAGGCCTGCTGAATCTAGCTTTATTTGTATGCTGCTTGTTTGTTTGCTTGTTATTTCCCTGAAATGCTAATTCCACCTAAAATGCGGCTTTTCAGTGCTGCTGTGGATCCCTAGTGATATCTGCATTGCTTACTGTACTTATTTCCTTGTTTCACTTGAAAGAAAGTTACTGTTTGTCATTTTTGCATTTAAGTTACCTGTAAAACATTGCATTTAAATTACCTGGCACTTGCTCACTAAAGCAATTATATAAGTCAGCTCTAAAAAATTAAAAGCACTACACCCTCACAAACTCCACTTGAGTACCTCGTTCCCCATTGGCCTTTTTTTTTCAATTATAAAGGAATTCCCAATACTATTCTAGCATGTCCAAAGGTCAGTTGTCAATCTCCTCTCCGGTCCAGCTGGTGAATCTGGGAATCCTGAGGCAATGTTACAACTGCCTCATGTACACAGACAGCCCACTCCTCCTCCCAACAAATTCCAACACATGTGAGAGATGCAACCATATAGTCATACTGGAGGCTAAGCTCTCTCAACTCAGTGCTGGCGAAACCAGTCAGGAGGAGAAAGAAACCACACTCACTACAATTCCAGTCTCATATAGACCTACCACGACAGCAAACCAAACACATAAACACACAAAAACATACTCGGAGGCTCTAAATAAAAATCTGCCTAAGTAGCAGAGACCTCCAAAGCAGACACCCAAGCAACTGCTACCCCAAAACAAAACACGTGCAACACATAGCTCACAAAGCCAGTGTGCCGAACAGTCACAGCCCTTAAGGCTAAACAACACACCTGATACACTTGTAATAGGTGACTCTATCGTCTGGCACACTGACGTCCCGCTCACCAGGCTAAATAAGGAGAAGGTCACAGTGAGCTGCCTGTCGGGCGCTAGGATCCGCCACATAACACAAGCACTCAGGTCACTCCAAGGCAAGTACAAATATGACTCAGTCATTGTCCATGCTGGTGTGAATGACCTGAGACGTACCTCCCTGGACTACATGAAAAGAGACATAGAGGAGCTCTCTGAGCATGTAGCCCAGGCCGGTATGACTCTGACCTTGAGTAACATCTTACCCTCACCAAGAATGATGCCACAATATGAAGACAAGATGATCAATTTCAACAATTGGCTTAAGTGTTGGTGTCATTCAAAGGGGATCCAATGCCTGTTAGCCTGGGATGACATGCTCGACAAGCCACGATGCTTCGCTAGGGACATCTTGCACCTGTCACCCCTAGGCTTTCGGATATTGGCAAAGGCTCTTGCTACCCCTATAGTGCCTTTTTTAGGCAAGGCTCAAAAGGCAAACGCACCTCCATAGGTATCACAAGGGTTAAGAAACTAAGAGTAATGCTATTCAATGCCAGAAGTCTAAACCTCAAGATGCACACACTCGAAACTCTCCTTAGCATGGAGAACATCGATATCTGTGCAGTAACATAAACCTGGTTCAAGGCTCCCGAGAGCACCCCAGCACTACCAGGTTATACCTCATACCATGCTTTTCGGCCCCAAAACTTGGACCATACCACAAAAGGAGGGGGAGTATCAATATTCGTCAGATACCCACACCTCCAGGTTGGTGGGATAGCACGAAGCATCAGAGACTATCCATGTGCAACTAACAGTGGGTAAAACTGCCTTCCAGTTTATAGCCTGCTACAGACCACCCTCCCAAACCCAGGAACCCCAGTCGGCCTTCCTGAGAACACTGGAAAATATGAAGGTCTCTCCAAACACCATTATATTGGGTGACTTCAACTACCCAAACATAGACTGGGAGCATTACTCTAGCTCCAACACCCTAGCCCAAAGGTTCCTAGAATTTATAAACTCAAATGCTATGGAACAACTTGTTACCACTCCCACAAGAGGGGAAAACATACTGGACCTGATCATCACCAACATGGAGACTCTATGCTCCAGACCAGAAGTGTATCCCTCATTAGCTAGATCAGACCATAAACTAATCTCACTGGATATTCACATCCCGACTCCACCCCCTGCCCTGAAAACCACAGTGAAAAACTTCTCTAAAGCAAATTTCACACTCCTCAAAACCGAGGTGGAATCCTTCAAAGCCCCTGGGCCTGTGGGAAATATGGCCCAGACCGCAGAATCCTTTATAAATGCATTCTATGAACACCTTCAGGAATGCATGGATCATGCAATCCCAAATAAAACCAAGACCCAATCCTCCAAAGGCAGACGTCCTGTCTGGTGGACCCCAGCCATAAACAAACTATACAATAGAAGGAGGAAGCTACTACATGATAGAGCAAAATCCCAAAAAGGGAAGGCATCTCTGATCAGTATTGGCAAACAACTACGGGCACTCATAAAATCGTCTAAGGCCAGCTTCTAGAGAAAAATTGCACAGGACACTAAGGATAATCACAAGGCTTTCTTTAGTTATGTTAGGAACCTGGGTGGGAATTCCCAGATATGCTCAGAATTAGTCCAAAATGACAAAAAATACACCGAACCCACAGACATTGCCAACATCCTAGCTGACAGGTTCAGTGCAAACTCCCCCCCCCCCCACCAAAAGGGCAAATATTTATCCCAGCAGAGTGCTGCCCCCCTGACATCTCAGATGCTCAGGTAAGAGCTGCCCTCTCCAAAGCAAAAAACACAGCATCAATGGGACCAGATGGTGTCCCGAGCTGCGTCCTACATGAACTCCAAGAAGAGCTAAACCCAAACATAAAACTACTGTTCAGTCTCAGCCTTATTACAGGATATGTACCCAAAGAGTGGCATACAGCAACAGTGGTCCCTCTCCACAAAGGTGGTGCCTCAACAGATCCTGTAAACTATCGCCCCATAAGCCTGACTAGCTTGGTCTGCTAAGCTATGGAAAGGATCATCATGAACTTCATAAATAAAGATATTGGGGACCTACAGACACTGGATCCTACCCAGTTCGGCTTTGTTAAGGGCAGATCCTGCCTTTTAAACCTAGTTGATTTCTTTGAAACAGTCACCAAGGCCATTGACGAGGGGGAAGGTGGTCCACACAGCCTACCTGGACCTCACAAAAGCCTTCGATACAATACCCCACTCGGGCATTATAGATAAGCTCACCAGCTTAAATATAAACCCCTATGTCACTAGATGGGTTGCAAACTGGCTCAAGGACAGAACCCACATGGTTAGAATTGCTGGAGCCATGTCAGACTCCAAACTAGTTACAAGTGGTGTCCCTCAAGGCTCAGTCCTGGGACCTCTCTTGTTCGGCATATATTTCTCGGAGGTACAGGCCAACACAGAAGGACTGTGGCTGACTAAGTTTGCAGATGACTGCAAGCTGGGCGCCATAATCAACTCTCCAGCCGACACAAGCATCCTCCAAAAGGGCCTCATAGAAACAGACAACTGGTGCCAGAGCCATGGCCTCAAGCTAAACGCCAAAAAGTGTATAGTCATCCCCTTTGGCAAAAACAAAGTGCCCACAAATTACCACATAGGTGGTAATCCATTAAGTACAGAAGAAGTAATTAGGGACCTGGGGACCCAAGTTGATAGCAATCTCTCATTTGACAACCACGTGGCCAAAGTGGTTAGAAAAACATTTTATATAGCCCACCTAATCATGAAGGAATTCACATCTAGATCAAGGGAGGTCGTCGTGCCTCTTTACTCATCCCTCATCAGGCCCATAATTGAGTACAATGCCCCTTTTGGGATGTACCTTACCAGACACCTGCAGCAACTGGAAAGACCCCACAAGTACCTCACCAAGAGGATCATAGCGCTCAAACAGATGCCATATACTGCCCGGTTAAAGAAACTCCAGCTCTACTCAGTGTCATACCGCCTGCTTAGAGGCGATCTGTGCCTTCCGTATAAAGCCATGTCCAACCCGGAATTAATGGACATGCTGCACCTCAGAAAATCCAAATCCCATCGAGCTACGCGCTTGAGAGACTTGAACCTCAGCACTGAAATAAATAGGACATGCTGGAGGGACAGATTTATAACCCAGAGGCTCCCTTCACTCTGGAATAAAATCCCAGTCCAGGTTAGGCAGAGTCCCTCATTGACTCTCTCTTCAAGAGGAATCTTGATGAGTGGATGGGAGATCGTAGGTTTACCCCGGGTATCACTTCTGTGTCGCTGTTAGACAGAGGCACAGTATACTAACCTCAAAAAAGGGCATAGCAAAATTAATTTAAAATGGGTGGCGAAAGCCAAACACACTCTGGCTAGGCTTATAAATGCCCTAGGGCAGATAGCCTAGTATGAACCTATGAACCTAAGACTTTGGAACTCTGGCCTGACGGCAGGATAACCCAAGTGTGATGACTGCAGCAGTGTGAACACTCGAACATGTACATTTATGTTAGGAACAAAACTGTACTTTTTGGAAATTCGACATTCCAAGTGAGTGTGTGTATATATATATATATATATATATATATATATATATATATATATATATATATATATATATATATATATATGTATATTATATGGGTCTACTTCATATGACCTAAATGTCATATGATCGAAATTCATTTGACTGGGACCAAATGACCTAAACTTCATTTGACCTAAAACTCATTTCACTGACAATAAGCATTGGCAGTCTGTAGAGCACTGTAAGGCAAGTAAAAGGTATATGCTCTCTTCCCCACTGTAGTGCAACCCTGGAGTTAAAATATATATAGGTGGGTGGGGTGGGGGGGGCACAGCCCCTGCACCCCACAATGTGTCAGTTTATACACACACACACACACACACACACACACACACACACACACACACATTTTCATTTCCTATATTCTTGGTTCCATTTACTTAAATTTATTCAATTTGATATATGTCTAGACAGAGGAAGAATGACAAGGAGACATGGTGGTGGAATGAGAAAGTACAGGAGAGTATACAGACAAAGAGGTTGGCAAAGAAGTGGGATTGTCAGAGAGATGAAGAATGTAGACAGGAGTGTAACGAGATGAGGTGCATGGCAAAGAGAGAGGTGGCGAAGGCTAAGGATAAGGCATATGAAGAGTTGTATGAAAGGTTGGATACTAAGGAGGGAGAAAAGGACCTGTACCGATTGGCTAGACAGAGGAACCGAACTAGGAAAGATATACAGCAGGTAAAGGTGATAAAGGACAGTGAGGGAAACATACTCACAAGTGAGGAGAGTGTGTTGAGGAGATGGAAAGAGTACTTTGAGGGGTTGATGAATGAAGAGCATAAGAGGGAGAGAAGGTTGGATGATGTAGGGATAGTGAATCATGAAGTACAGTGGATTAGCAAGGAGGAAGTAAGGATAGCTATGAAGAGAATGAAGAATGGAAAGGCTTTTGGCCTAGATGACATACCTGTGGAACCATGGAGGTGTTTAGGTGAAATGGCAGTGGAGTTTTTAACCAGATTGTTTAATGAAATCTTGGAAAGTGAGAGGATGCCTGAGGAATTGAGAAAGTGTTTTGGTACCGATTTTTAAGAATAAGGGTGATGTGCAGAGCTGTAGTAATTACAGAGGGATTAAATTGATCAGTCACAGCATGAAGTTATGGGAAAGAGTAGTGGAAGCTAGGTTAAGAAGGGACATGATGATTAGTGATCAGCAGTATGGTTTCATGCCGGAAAAGAGCACTACAGATGCGATGTTTGCTCTGAGAGTGTTGATGGAGAAGTACAGAGAATGTCAGAAGGAGCTACATTGTGTTTTTGTAGACTTAGAGAAAGCATATGACAGGGTGCCTAGAGAGGAGTTGTGGTATTGTATGAGGAAGTCAGGAGTGTCAGAGAAGTATGTAAGAGTGGTACAGGATATGTACGAGGGTAGTGTGACAGCGGTGAGGTCTACGGTGGGAGTGACGGATGCATTTAAGGTGGAGGTGGGGTTACATCAAGGATCAGCTCTGAGCCCTTTCTTATTTGCAGTGGTGATGGACAGGTTGACAGACGAGATCAGACAGGAGTCCCCGTGGACTATGATGTTTGCAGATGACATTGGTGATCTGTAGTGAGAGTAGGGAACAGGTGGAGGAGACCCTGGAGAGATGGAGATATGCTCTAGAGAGAAGAGGAATGAAGGTCATCAGGACTAAGACAGAATATATGTGTGTGAATGAGAGGGAGAATAGAGGAATGGTGAGGATGCAAGGAGTAGAGGTGGCGAAGGTGGATGAGTTTAAATACTTGGGTCAGTAGTTCAGAGTAACGGTGAGTGTGGAAGAGAGGTGAAGAAGAGAGTTACAGGCAGGATGGAGTTGGGTGGAGAAGAGTGCCAGGAGTGATTTGTGACAGACGAGTACCTGTAAGAGAGAAAGGGAAGGTCTACAAGAGGGTAGTGAGACCAGCTATGTTATATGGGTTGGAGACAGTGGCATTGACAAAAACGCAGGAGTTTGAGCTGCATGTGGCAGAATTAAAGATGTTAAGGTTTGCACTGGGTGTGACTAGGGTGGACAGGATTAGGAATAAGTATATTAGAGGGTCAGCTCAGGTTGGAAGTTTTGGAGACAAAGCCAGAGAGGCAAGATTACTTTGGTTTGGACATGTGCTGAGTATATTGGGGAAAAAGATGCTAAGGATGAAGCTACCAGGTAACAGGAAAAGAGGAAGGCCTAAGATAAGGTTTATGGATGTGGTGAGAGAGGACATGCAGGTTGTTGGTGTGACAGAGCAAGATGCAGAGGACAGGAAGAAATGGAAACAGGTGATCTGCTGTGGCGACCCTTAATGGGAACAGCCGAAAGAAGATGATGATGATATATACATATATATATATCTATACATATATATCTATATATATATATATATATATATATTATATATATATATATATTATATATATATATATATATATATATATATATATATATATATATATATATATATATATATATATATATATATATATATATATATATATATATATTATATATATCCCGTTCAGTAGATCGAACCTTTACAAGTTCAAACCTCATATGGCTGAGACCAGATCTTCAAACTTGTAAAAGTTTGATCGGACTGAATGGAGATATCTGTACAGTGTGGAATGGGAAGATTGCCTTTTTCTGGAATGTAGTGCCATCTTGGAGTTGATATATTTAAGTAGGGGTGTGTGGGGGCTGCAGGGGGGGTGTAGCCCCCTCCCCCTCGCTGCAGACGTCTAGTTTTGTTTTTTGTTGTTTTTTTTTTCTTTTTTCTTCAGTGTTCAAACTTTTACAAGTTCGAACATATGGTCTCAACCATGTGTGGTTCGAATTTGTAAAAGTTCGATCTACTGAACTAGATTCATATATATGTGTGTGTGTGTGTGTGTGTGTATATATATATATATATATACATATATATATATATACATATATATATATATATAATGTGTGTGTGTATAGATATATATATCTATATATTTATATATATATATATATATATATATATATATATATATCGGAGCACTACAGAATCCTGAAAGCCCAAAATCCTGAGACCAAAATCTTGAAAGTTCAAAATACTGAAAACTCAAAATACTGAAAACACACAGGATACCAACACTTAATGTATTCCAGCACAAATACATACAGAAACATATTACCCTTCAACTATATGCAGGGGGCCAACCCCCCCTGCACACCCTGCTACTTAAATATATCAACCGAGATTGCACTTCACTAAACTAAGTAGCAGGGGGTGTGGGAGTCACAGGGGTGCTTACCCCCCTACTTATACTTGGAGAAGAGTATTATGGTTTGTCTTTTATTTGTTTCTGTATGTACTTGTGCTGGAATATAGTAAGTTTTGGCATCTTGTTTGTTTTCAGTATTTTGAACTTTCGAGATTTTGGTCTTTCAGGATTCTGTAGCACTCATGTATATTTATATATGTAGTCTGATGTTGCTATACTTATTTTTGGTATTTAATTTGCTTGTGTTTGTGTTTTTTGACTTTCGAATTCTACATGGTCAATACTTTGCCATCCTCATGGCAGGCAAGGTTCATGGATTCAAAAAATATATGGCCTGCACCCATAAGATCATGTCATAGGACCTGCACTCTTTCTGTGTCTTGCTGGGGTAGCTCTTCTTGACATCGAATGTAAGGCTTTTTCCTCTTTTGGTATTAGGCACCTTTAGAGCTATAGAGACAAGCTAGTGTTGATAGGTTTGATCCCTCAGCAAACAGGACAGTTTACCCAGGCTTCAACATCTTCTGCCACACCTTCTGTAACCCGAGCAGACATGGGGGAAAAAATCAAAGCAAACAGACAAGCCCAAGAAGAAAGAAAAGGAGAAAGACATCATTTGAAAAACTGTGAGATAAGTCCAGGAAATTATCTCCAGGCCCATTATAGAACCTTCAGGTCTGGCACAG
The DNA here is from genome assembly GCF_019279795.1 of Protopterus annectens. Lineage (NCBI taxonomy): Eukaryota > Metazoa > Chordata > Ceratodontiformes > Protopteridae > Protopterus > Protopterus annectens. The sequence goes on along the minus strand of NC_056741.1, from coordinate 827,261,096 downwards.
AAAGTTCAACCAGTGGATCAACACCTACTCAGATCCAATTAGCGATGCTGCTTCCTTTCATGGGAGCCGGTGAGTGCACAACTCTATTCACTTTTATTTTGCAGGAGACGTGCCCATGAAGACCACCATCAGTGGTTTTATCTTCAAGGTCTTTTCAATCATCGATTGTCAGCTTCTTTTAGTCTTGGGGCTGCTTGCTAGATTTGGGAAACATATGTATGCATCAGTGGCTTTCACACTTAGAACGATGAATTACCTGGTCAACTTGACTCAGGTAATCTAATGACTGAAATCCAGGAAACACTGGAGTCCCGGTTGTCTACTTTACAGTCAGTGTCCAGTTTATCCATGCATCTGCTTTCTAACATCAGTGTTTGCTGTGAAGGAAGGGTTAGTTTGCTTTTCTTATATTACTCTCTTATTTGTATTGCTTTATTGCCACCTTCTGTTTTGTATGTTGTGGTGTATTTTTGTTAAGTTTGTTTTAATTGTATTCTGCTTTCAACTTCATATTTAAACAAGAAAGAGACCAGAACTGCATCTCTTGTGGGTCACACAAAAATTAATATTTTCCCCACCCTTCCACCCTGTTTTTGCTTTCAAATTCACCTATCTGTCAAGTTACCTGCCCCTTATGTTAATTTGACCACATATTTCCTTCCCTATCCTCCTTCATTGGCTATTGTCAGTAAGCGCACAATTTTCATTTTGTAAGTCACTCCTATTCAGCTGTTTAATTTTATTGGCCTTTCCACTGTATTCCATAGTGCCAGAAAACTAAGTGCCCATCCTCACCCAATCTTATCTTGCTGTTTTAGATTGCTAAAGCTGGAGTTACCTCTTTCTTATCTAACTGCTTAGTGCACATTGCAACTGTTTGGATATTAACCCTTTTTTTTTTCCATCTTACCTTTAAAACCTGCAACTTCTGGTCCAAGCCCACAAATTATTGGAGCACTGACATTCTGCGCCTCAGTACACATTTGGAATTAGTGCTTTTGTTTTGGTCTTGGTGAAAGAATGAGCATGTGAACATTATATCTGATATTGTTAATCCTCATTCATTCCTTACGCATAGGTATCTGTTCCGACCTCTGAACAGAGCCTGCCATTTTCCAAGCTCGCATCAGCTTCAATATCTCAAGCTAAACTCTTTCCCATAATCCCCCTCTCAGTTACCTCAGATTTCATGTGCCGCGTTGCCTTTCGGTCGTGTCAAGCTGCTTCTCTTGCACTAAGTATAGTTATTTGTTGTCAGAATAGTTATTTATACAACTTTCCTGTCAGAAAAGTTTCTATTTCGTTGTCTCTTACCCTGTTGCATCTAGCGACCATAATTTCTTGAGTTTTTCTTCTCTTTTCTCTACTTTTCTACCACGAGGTATTTCTCCCCTTACCATCATTGGTAATCTTTCCCTTTATTTCATACCTTCAGGTATTCTCTTTTACCATTGCTGGTACCCTTTCTACTATCTCCCTTTTTCTATCATGGGAGATAAGAAAGGTAGTCCGGGTTTTAAACTGTGTTCTGGTTGCGGACACAAATTACCTACTTCTGATGCGCACTCTTTGTGCGTTTATTATTTGGGGGCGTTTCATTTATCTGTTTACCCGCCCTGTACTATCTGTGAAAATATTTCTAACAGAACCTTGTTAGAAAGGAAAAACAAGTTGTTGCTGAAGAAACTTCTCAAATTTCCCTTTTCAGAGGCTATTTCTGGGTCGGAGGCCTTAACCCCTCCTAGAGCCCAATAGAAAATTTTGGATGTTCCTACCAAGGCTAAGTCTCTGCCTTCGTCCCCGGCTGGGGACTCCCGCCAACCAAAACCTAAAAAGGCTTAAGTGTCCACTCCGGAGCTCACTCAGTCAGCCCCAGTGCTTTCGGTGCCTAGACTTTCGGCACCGAGGCCTTAGGCTCCATTAGTGATTTCGGCTCCGTCTTCTCCTTCAGCCTTCACTTTATCGGCACCGAGGGCCTCCTCGGTTCAGACTGTTACTACTACTGTATCGGCACCGACTGCTCAGCCAGCGCAGACCTTGACCACGTCGGCTCAGACATCTTACTCGGAACCGACGCCTCTATTGTTGGCTCCAATTTTGTCGGTTCCATCTTCGGTACCGACAACCACTTTGGCACCGATCTCCCTGTTGGTGCAGACCGTGACCTCAGCACTGATTACTTCGGTGCAGACACCCATAGTCCAGTCTCTCGGCACCGATGTTCTCGGTGCTGACTAGTGAGGCGGGCACCGAGTTTGCCTCTTCTGTGGCAGGCCTGTTTTTCCGTCAGTCTCCGTGTGGTCCACTGGAAGCCTTTCCGAACACGATGTATTGCGTCTTGTGGATCAAGTGCTCCTGGCCAGAGGTATTCCGTCCCCCAGGACCTATCCTTCCTTGGGAGGTGATCATCCATCTCCAAAGACCCCTTCTTATTCTCCTCTTTCATTGTCTTTGAATTCCATGGATATAGCACAGTCTTCCTTCTCTGCAGTTCCCTTTATGGATCTCACTAAGGAACCGCAGTTGCCTTCATGGCAGGAAAAGTTTGCTATGACCCAGGATGTCAGTTGTGACACGCGTAATGTGCTGCTCCACAGCCATCCGGGGACTGCGGGTCGGCAGGTTGAGCCACTTGGGGGAGGGGTGACCCCTGTCCTGGACATTCACCCCTCTTCAGGTGGACCGGCCTTCCAACTTATGGAGAAGGCTTTCGCTACTGCTGGCGATACTGGACTGTCTATCCCCCCGCCCTCCTCTGGTACACTGGTTTCACAAGTCGCACCTAGCGGACACCTGGTGCATGGGCCTCGGGACATATTTCCACAGGAAACCCCCTTTTCCGCTGTCTTCCCCAGCTTCTCTCACTGAGTAAGTCCACCGGAAAAGTTTGTTTAAGAGGAAGCACATGGACTCCACTGAAGAGTCCCTCACTGAAGACACAAACCTTGATGAGGGGGAAGGATCCCCTCAGTCACCCTCTGAGGTTTCCTTCGGTGATATCCTCGAAATCCTTAAACAGAGAGGTGACTGGCAGTCCTCTAATCCAACCTCAGAGGAGTCTGTGTTCCTGCAGGCTTTTCGTGCCCAGCCCCCTACATCCTGGGTTACTCCACCTGCCGATGAACTTGTTTGGCTTATCGTGCAGCGTGCATGGAAGGCTCCTGACACCGTCAAAGCTATTCCCTGGAGGCCAGATAAGATTTTGTTCCCTCCTGCTACGGATCTCCATTGGTCAAAAGGTCTTTCTGTGGATGCTTTGGTGGTGGCAGCCGCAACTAAAAAGGATCTGGCAGAAGAAGAAAGCCAGACTGTCCATCTGCCTAACAAAGAGTCCTGGGCCCTGGACAGGATAGGGAAGCGCACCTTTGCATCAGTGACCTTTACTATCAGGTCCCTGAATTATATGGCACATTTTACCAGGCTTCAAAGAGATCTGATTTCCGAACTTTCTGAAACCTTGACTGGTGCCACATCTGGTGAGGTCCGTGACAAAGTGGCCTCTCAGCTAACCACCATTGAGTCAATATCTAACTCCTCTATGCGACTAATATCTCACACATCAGAAGAAGCCGCTAGAGCAGCGGGTTCAGCTGCGGTCTTGAGACGATACACCTGGATGCGCTTGTGCAATTTCGCGGAACCCTTTAAGGTTTCCTTTCTTAATGCTCCCATTGAGGCCTCTTTGTTGTTTGGACCCAAAGTTAAAAGCACACTGGCCAGATGTGAACAGGACGGTAAGACCCTTTCTGCCGTAGGTGTCTGTTATTTCTACCCTCAACTTGCTTTCTCCCAAAACCAAAAGAGTGGGAAGATATGGTTCAAGAAATTTCAGGGTCCTTTCCGTGACACACAGGCTGAGTTCTCCCTAGAGGCAGAGAGGGAAACTTGCAGGAAAGACTCTCCTTTCTGGGCAGAGGGGGTCCGCATAACCAGGGTTCCAGGGACTCTTTCCCTGGCCAATCCTACCAGCGCTCCTGAAGAGCGGCCCAACTCCTTTCCTCTGGAGGTGGTTGGGGGTCGTTTCACCTTGTACCTTTCTGCCTGGCTAACCATCACCACCGATTCTTGGGTACAAAGGGTCATAACCAAAGGTTATCATATCTCCTTCAATATTTGTCCTGTCCCTTCTAAAAACCATCCTGACATTCCACCCAGTCAAAGGGAAGAAACAGCACTAGAGATAGAAAAGCTGCTAAGAAAAAGAGTCATCCTAATAGTCCCTCCAGACCAGATAGGATCCGGATTCTACTCCAGACTTTTTGGTGCCAAAGAACACCGGGGACTGGAGACCAATTTTGGATCTCAGTGTGTTGAACAAGTTTGTGAGTACAAAAATTCCAGATGGTCACAATACAGTCTATCCTCCCACTTTTGGAAAAAGACGATTGGATGTGCTCGATAGATCTTCAAGATGCATACTACCACATAAAAGTGGACAGGCCATCAAGAAGATTTCTGCGCTTCAGTGCGGGAGCCAGTCACTAACAGTTCAGAGGTACTGCCCTTTGGACTCTCTACAGCCCCCAGAATTTTCACAAAGTGCATGGCAGTCGTCACAGCTCACTTGCGACTTCAAGGATTCCAGGTGTTTCCATACTTAGACGACTGACTCATTTCTGCCCCCACCAGACATCTCCTGGAAGAAGCCGTGGCATACTCTCTCCTCGCTGCACAAAGGGTAGGCATAACCATAATCTGGCAAAAATCCAATCTCACCCCCATCTCAGTCGACAGAATTCACAGGGCGTTATCTTGGACACAACTGCAGAGCTGCCATTCCAGAGCACAGAATTTTAAGGATAAAGCAACAACTGATTCCAATCCTTTCAAGGGAGAAATCCACAACTCACTCTGTCCTACAGCTGTTGGGCTCCATGGCAGCCTCCATCACCATTGTCCCCCTGGCCAGGTTTCATATGAGGCTTCTACAGTGGCTACTGCTCACCCAATCGTATCCTTTTCAGCATCCTCTTTCAGCCAAGATTCAAGTAACCCACAGGTGCAAACAGGATTTAAATTGGTGGATGACACACAATCTGTCACAATGGTCTCGCCCCTTCTCTCAACCCAACCCAAGGACACAGTGACCACAGATGCCTCCCTGATGGGGTGGAGGGGGGCAATGTCAGGGGCAGACAGTCCAAGGCACTTGGTCTGAACTGGAGACCCATCTGCATATAAATATTCTAGAGCTGAGGGCGGGGCTTTTGGCGTAGCAAGCATTCCATCCCCTGCTGCCATCTGGGACGATTGCGATTCAGTCAGAAGACATGGCGGTGGTCTAGTACCTCAACAAACAAGGTGGAACCAGATCTTACCCCCTTTGTCGAGAGGTCATGAGGATATGGCAGTGGACGATGGCTACCAACTGTTTACTTCTAGCAGCGCATATTCCCGGGAGTTGGCTCAGCAGGTGAATTCTACAACCTCACGACTGGTCCCTGAATCCCTTGATAGCATAAATCTTCCACAGCTGGGGCCGTCCTTGCTGCGACCTCTTTGCATCCCTGACCAACTACAAATGCAGCAGCTACTTCGCCCTGATTCCCCCTCCGGGACAGTCACCCAGGGACACTCTAGTCCACAATTGGCCCTCAGGTCTTCTTTATGCATTCCCACCTTTTCCCCATGTCTGTCGGCCTCTACCATTAGAGTGCATTTGGCTGCAATTTCTAATTTCTACAAGGGTGTCCAAGATTCCTCTCTCATGTTCCACAAATTGTGCAAGACCTTCATAAAAGGTGTGAATCATCTGAAGCCACCTTTTAGAGAACCTATTCGGCCATGGGATCTAGCTTTAGTTCTACAAGCTTTGACAATGCCACCCTTCAAACCAGCTTCTTCTTGCGACCTCAAGCATTTGTCATGGAAAACCTTGTTTTTGGTCGCCATTACTTCTGCCAGAAGTATCTCTGAGCTTCAAGCTTTGTGTATCAAGAGTCCATACTTGATTTTTCATAGAGATAGTGTCTTTGAGAACTAATCCTTCATTTCTGCCAAAAGTGATCTCTGAAATGTCTATTAATCAAACCACTGAATTGCCAGTTTTCTTCCCCAGTCATTCAAACAGAGGAGAGTATTGCCTACATACCCTAGATATCCACAGGCAAATCCGTTTTTATTTAAACAGGACTACGTCCTTTTGTAAATCTGACCAGTTATTTTTGGCCTTTTCTGGACCTAGATTAGGATCTGCTGTTGCTAAGGTCACATTAGCTAGATGATTAAAGGACTGTGTGACCTTCATTTATACACAACATAATATCTCGTTGCCTACTACCATGGAAGCTCATTCAACAAGGTTGGTGGCAACTTCTGCTGCCTTCCATGCCAGAGCTTCTTTACATGATATCTGTGCAGCTGCAACTTGGGCTACACCTCATACCTTCATCAATCATTACAAATTGGATTTGGCCTCCAGGGGAAGAGCATCTTTTGGTTCTATGGTGCTCAATAATGTCCTTCCATGAGAGCCTCCCAGAAATAGAGGTAGCTGGGGACTCTGTCCCATGTGTAAGGAATGAACGAGGATCAACAATATCAGATAAAGAAGTTATGTCTTACCATAACGTTCCATCTGTATTGTTGATCCTCGTTCAGTCATTACAACCCTCCCTCCTTCCCCCTCCTGTGGCTTCTAGTGGATCTCACCATCCGGTTCTGTTAGGTTATTTGACCAGAGGTAGCCTCTACCTTATTTTGTCTTGCAAACTCAATTTGAGGTAACAGGAAGGGGGGGATTATGAGTAAGAGTTTAGCTCGAGAGTTTGAAGCTGACATGAGCTTGGATAATGGCCGGTTCGGTTCCGAGGTCGGAACCGATACCCATGCATAATGACTGAACGAGGATCAACAATACAGATGGAACTTTATGGTAAGACATAACTTCTTTTTCTTGGAGATTTCTGATCACCAGCGAGCCTGATTACTGCTTTATAGGTGCCAGCTTGGAATTTGTCCTAATGTTTTACTCCTGGTGAGAGAAAAAACAGAAGGGCATTGATTTCTGATTGGACAGTGAGTATTTGTGTGGGACCTTCTTGATTGGTCTGGTTGCAATTCAAGGCATCTACCAGGAAAAGGCTAAAACAAATCTACAGACCACTGCATTATCTGGGACAAGACTGTTTATCACCAAAGAGCCTGTTGCCTGCTTCACATCTTGGGATTAGTGCTACTCTTTTGCTTCTGGTGAGAGAAGAAGCTAATGCTCATTGTATCCCAGCAGCATGAAGCTGTAGTGAACCATTACTAGTAGTAACCTGGTAACAGTCAGTTAGGTGAATTCCCATAATTCTTTATTCCTGACAAAGCTAATTATTTATATTCAGTAAGTACTGCTTGATTAGTTGCTGTATAACCTAACTTCATATCTCCCTAAATACTTCATCCATAAATCATCATGGTCTGCTTTAATAGTTTCCCCGCAAGTGTTTGACAGTGCCTTGTATAGATGCTGGCACCTGAGTTGACATTTTCCCTTTTAAATCATCCTTCAAATGTTACCAGTACATAGTTGCACACATGGCAACTAGTTTGCAGTGGCAAGCACTACTCCCAGAGATGCAAACCAGGTACTAATGACTTGACTTTATATTCTCACTACAACAGTCTAATCAGTAAAAAAGGGCATGTTGCTATGGATATGAATTTTCTCACTGTCTGTTACCAGCTTGGTCAGCATGGTCACCTTGAGGTGATGTAGGAATTGCGTCTTGTTTACTGACAACCTGCTAATTCTTAAACCGATAAGGCATGTGAGAGATGTATTTACACAATACTCAACTCCTCAGAACTGCTTTTGGTTTGGGCATTTCAGCTGAACGATGCAGAGAATCTGCTGCATCTAAAGCCATCTGCTGCTTAAAGAATAAAAATGAGTACTTCTGCTGACTTTTTTTCTGTATTTCGTTAGAGTCCTGTATTACTAGTCATATTTCTCACGTTTTAGTAGAGTTTTAAAGCTGAACTGTTTCAACTGCTGCTGCAGTACTTGCACTGTGTCGGCTAATTTTGCTGTGTAGTATCTAGATTGTGTGGTTTCCCTACACTTGAGCCCTAAAAACAGCATTTTTACATTAGGTGGCAGAAGTGTGCTGTAGCAAACCTTACTGAGTTGGGGGCTGCTTGGTGAAAGCTTATTGTGTGTTTTCTTGATTGGTCTGTAAGCTTTACTGTTGTAAAAATTATTTTAATGATTTTTTTGTAAGCCCAGTGTTTGTGCTAGGCTATTCTGTGTGCAGCAGCTGTTAGCAGTGCCCTGTAGACTCAAATGCTATCAAGTTAAAATTTCCCTTAGAATAACTATTTCCTCAACATTCCTTAGTTCCCCTGCTCCTGCAGGAACATCTGAGTTGCATGCAGAGCAGTATCACCTTGTTGGATAGCAGCGGTTCACACTGACTAGAGCACCCATTCTTCTTCCGTATGGTATTATTCCAGTCCAGTTAAATCTTCCCACTATTCTCCTTGGTTAAACCCATAGTAGGAAACCTGAAACCATGAATAGGCTCTTTCCTGCTGTCTTTGTGGCGATCTTGGTGGATGTGAGCATCCTTAGACAATGTAGCAATTGCCTCTTGTATACTGATAACCACCTAATCCTGAAAAAAAAAACAATATTTGAAAGATGTAGTTACTCTATGAAAATAGAGACATGTCTTTCACATACTGACAAATCAAGTGACAAACAGGTTGTCAACACACACGCGCACACACACTCGCGTGCACACGTTCTCGCACACACACCATTTCCTCCACTAAACAAGGCCTCGACACACACAAACCTGCATATGTGGAGGTACTCACAGATAACTCACCGAAACCTCAGAGGCCTCCTGTAAGCTGTCCTCAGAAACGGCATGCAAACAAAACCAAGTCAACACCAACCACTACACACAAAAACACACATCACAGTGTCTCCACAAGCAAGCCCCTAAAGTGAAACACTACACATTCAAACATCTTGTTCATGGGGAGACTCCATCAAGAGACACACGGATGCCCCCTTCACCAGGTTAGATAAAGTGACGGTTGCAGTCATTTGCCTGCAAGGAGCCAGGATTTGCCAGATCATGTAGCCACTTGTGTCATTCATGCACAGTACCAATATGACTCGGTCATAGTCCATGTGGATGACCTGAGAGGTACCTCCCTGGACTATATGAAGAAAGACGTGACTTAATGGACAGCTCTAAATATGTGTTGCAGGCTGATATGAGCCTCGCACTGAGCAGCATTCTGCCCTCACCAAGATTGACACCACAATACAAACAGAAAATGATTGACTTCAGTATTTGGCATAGCTACTGGTGTCATTCCAAGAAGATCCAGTATTTGTCATCCTGGGATGACATGATCAACAGACCACTCTACTTTCCCAGAGATGGTCTACACCAGTCACCTCAAGCCTTTCAAATACTGGCTAAGGCATTATCCATCCCCATAGTGCCATTTTTAGGCAGTGCCAAACCAACAAACCTACAAATGTAACAAATGCTTCTAATGCCAAACTGAAGGTACTGCTGCTCAGTGCTAGGCGTATTAACAAGAGACTACACTCACTGGAAGCTCTCCTCACCTTGGAGAATGCTGATGTCTGTGCAGTTAGAGACGTGGTTCAAGACTGCAGAAAACACCCCAGCAGTATAACGCTATAATGCATATCCCACATATGGATCACTCTCTGAAAAGGAAAAAAAAAATGAAAGCAGCGACATTTCCATTTACATAAAAAAAACAGTTACACTTCTTGATTGGTTAAGCAGGATGGCTTGCTTAAGCTGCTCCATGTCCAGCTAACCATAGGCAAAATCCCTCATCATATCATCATTAGCTGTAGGTTCCCAACATTCAGCCATGAAAACCACTCCGCGTACTTGAAGTTACTATAATCACTTACCATTCAGCCCAACACACTACTTATGGGCGATTTTAACTACTCCTCCATAAATTGAGAAACATATATGACTACTAACATGCATGATCAGAGATTACTAGATTTTTGTCCGTGCAAGTGCTTTAGAACAGCTGGTCTGCACTCTGACTAGGGACTCAGACATCCTTAACATATTACTCGCAAACATGGGGAAGTTTTGAACCCCCCTCAGAGTAATGTCCTCATTTGTAAGATCAGATCATAAACTGGTCTCCTTTGAAGTAAATGTAACAGTAGAGCCCCCATCAAACTTTAGAATCCTAAAGAATTTTTCAAGGCAAATTCCCTTCTCTTAAGTTGTAGCATAGGTAATTTTAAAGCTCACCCCTACTCCAAAAGCATGGAAACCTATGTAGACGTATATAAGAATGCCTTTACAACCACTTAAATAGCTGCATAGAAGTGGCAGTACCTGACCAAACTAAACCCAAGCCTAGCAGGAAAAACGAGCCACACTGGTGGTGGACCCCTGGCATGAATAGACTATACAACAGAAAAAAAGAAATTTGTATCAAGGAGTAAGTGGGAGGGTGTACAACAGAAAAAAAAACCCCAGTCTGAACAGTCAAGTCTTTAAAAGCTAAATACAAGATTGAAATAGCCTCCCTAGCAAAGGATGACCACAAAGCATTTTTAGTTATGTCCAAAATCTTAGGGGAATTGCTGAACAATGTGCTGAGTTGGCTGTTAGATGCCTGTACTCTGCCAAAAGAAATAGCAAACCTGCTGGCCGATAAATTAATCTTAAATTTCATCCCCCCCATTACCTGTAGTCATTCCCCATAAAATACACCTACCATTCCTTTGCTTGTTATCACTAAAGAGCAGGTCAACACTGCATTCTCTAAAGCTAAATGTGGCATCAGTAGACCCTGACGGAATCTCTGGGTGCCTGTTAGTATTAAATAGCTTGAAACATGACCTAGCAGACCCACTTGGATCTCTGTTTAAGCACAGTCTCCAGGCAGGCTTTGACCAAGTGGAGTGGAGGACAGCTGCAGTCTTCCCTCTGCACAAGGGGAGACCATCAACTGACTCAGGAGAATACCGACCCATAAGTCTGACTAGCCTCATATACAAGGCCACGGAAAGGATGATCATGGACCTGATTAACAACTAGACAGGAAATCTCCAGACTCTATTTCGGCTTTGTCAAGGGCAGGTCAATCAAATACCCTTGCAAATTATAATATTGATTGCAACTCCGTGTGTGGATCCAGTGGTGAGAGATCTGGATACTTAGTAATTTGAACTTTAACAACCGTGTATCCACAGTGGTGAGTAAATCCTTCTATGAGACTTCTCTTATAAGTAAGGGCATGGCATCCAGATCTAAGGATGTCATAGTACCATTATACTCTGCCCTCATCAGGCCAGTAATAGAGTACAATGCACTCTTTAGCATATACCTCTCCAGGCACGTGCAACAGTTGGAGTGTCTTTAGAGGTTTGTCATAAAAAAAATATGGGGTATAACCAACATGTCATAAGTGGATCGAGTAAAAGCCCTGTTTACTTTATTCAGTTTCTACTGATTGAGGGGTGATCTGTGCCTGATCTATAAGGCAGTCTCTGACCCACTCCTGATATAAATGTTGCATATTCTCAAAACTAACTGCATGAGGCTTACCTGCTCCTAAAGATCTAAGCCTGATGTCTGACATGAATAGATCATGCTTGGCAGACAGATATGTGCTCCAAAGAATTACCCCTCTTGTAGAATAGGCTTTTCTGTTCATGTGAAGCAAAGTCCTTCCCTGACCATCTTCAAGCGCAGTCGAGACCAATGGATGGGAATTCGCAAAGTCACTCCTGGGGTGGTGTTCATGTCCCTTATGGACAGAGGCAGTCTGTAAAAATTGTCAAAACTCCACATGCTGACCCTTATCTTTCCTTTAGGGATAGAAAATTGGGTAAAATCTGAGTAAAACTGGCTAGGCTTGTAAGGGCTGTTGAGCTGTTAGCCTAGTCATCTCCTGTGGACCTTTGAACCTTCTAAGTCTATAATGCAAGCCACCACACAATCCAACATTCTAGTCATTGGAGACTCCATTGTGAGACACACTGATGTCCCTCTCACTAAGCTGAGTAAGGAGAAAATTGGAATCACTTGCTTACCAGGGACCAGGATCTGCCACATTGCAGACGCACTCAGGTCCTTGGATCACAAGTACCAGTATGACTCGGTTGTAGTCTATAAAGGTGTAAATGACTTGAGATGTGCATCCCTAGACTGTATGAAGGGTTTGGCAAAAGGAACTGCTGTTGATTCTTGCCTTGGGTTATTGGCTAGGCTTAAAATGAATCTTAAAGGCAGTTCGCCTACTATTCACTTACAAATCTATGAACCCAAAGTAGATTTTGCCCCCTTTGGTATGTCCCTAACCAGGCATATCCAAAAACTGGAACATCCACTGGAGTTCAATGTCCTTCCATTTAATGTTAGGGACTAAAAAGCAAACTGAAGAAGTCATCGTAATGTAAGACACAGGAGTCCAAAAGGACCAACAAAACTTAAGAGCAGACAAGGGCAACTCAAGGGGCTGTTTTTTATTCCCCTTCTGCCATAATTTTTGTTCCCTGTTTGAAGAAGATGGCAGAGACCGAGTATTATGTTTTACAAAAACAAAACAAACAAAAAAAAAAAAGAGTGTTTGCAAGATTTATAATTTGGGTTTTGAGAAATCTTAGTAACTCCCTGCCTTAATTTCTATCATTCAGCTGTTTGAGAACCTGAGTAGCAGCAAGACCAAACAAAACCTCCTTGGCTAGAGTAGAGTTTAAAATCTAAAAAATAACTTTTGAGTGCATACCTAGTCATATCTCCTCAAAACAGTACCAGCAGTAGTTGCCCTAGACACAGTTTCTGCACAGTCGTGCACAGATTAGAAATTGTAGGATTCAGACAGGACCTGCCTACTGAAGGAAGTGTGGCAGAAAAAACACACAAGATGTTAACACCTGACAAAAGTAACTGTTTGGACCCTGTATGATTTTCATTGTTTTCTCACATTTTTATTTTAATTTACTTTTTGATTCTCTCCATACTTCATTTGTATAATACTGCATGCTTTATCTTTCTCTTGTAAACTTCATGTTGTTGTATCACTCCATCTCCCATAACATTTCCAGTTTAACAGATTACTTCAGTAATGTCCTATGCCATGCAGTCTCTTGTTTTAAATAGTTAACTGAAAATCTCCTGCTGTGGAGGGAATAATTCAGTAGAACAATCCAACAGAATCCCAACAGATGCACGGTCCTATAAAAGAATCCAGTGCATCCTTTCAAGTCTCAACAGACTTAAATCTGAATGAGAAAAATATGTAACCTGCCTCCCAAGTTCCAGGGATCCACTATCCCTCAAAACCAGTGCTTCCACATATTAAGCAACATACTACTCTATTCTTGATATCCAGTGCTGTCTCAGGCTACGTTCTACATATGAATATTTAGTTATGCAGTTCCAGTGTCCCGTGTAGATGGGTGGCCCCTTCCTGAAAAGTTAAAAGGCTTACCATAATATTTCTAAGATCCTGCTGCAGTAAATCTGCTGAAAAAAAGGTTTTATTATGCTTCGGCACATGCCCGTTAAACCTCTAGATCTCACCTTTAGGTTGGCAGTAAAATCTTCTGTCTGTAGTAGACAGAAATTGAGGTTAAATGATACCACCCTTGTGTGCCTGGGTATTTGAAGGAAGCAGCAGCCCCTGTATTTCATATGTCTTTCATTAACTTGGTGTTCACCAGGGTTTAAGTAGGTCTCCTACAGTCCAATTTTTCTTTAGTGATGCAAATGCTCCATTTCTGTTAACAAGGTTATTCAACCTTTTAACATTTCATGTTCACAGTATCATGCACGCTGTAAAAGACATGTTATCTTTTTCAGTAGGACTGGAGAAATTTTGTCAAGAGTACTAGCCCTCTGTCCCATCCAGGAGATAGAGTATGCAAGGCCTAACTTAGTAGTGCCACCCTGCAATAGTCCCAGGTAAAGAATATCATCTGTTCCCACATGCCATCTGAAAATAAGCTCAACCTAGATGTCCTTCAAGGATGCATCTGCAGTCCTTACTCAGGCAGCCCCTCGGTCGGCCGGATTCCAAAGTCTGGGTCCGGCGTCGGCTGATGTCGCCTCCATCCCGACGTCAGAGCGCCCGGGATATAAAAGCGTCAGCCGACGCCATCTTCCTCAGTCTTTCTTGCCGCGAAGTGCCCGAAGCAGAAGCAGTTTGCAAGTGCCGGTCGGCCAGCTCCTAAGATTTCAGCTAACCGAAGACTTCAAAAAGCTAAGTACCCCGTTGGGGACTCTTTCTTGCCTCAGCCGATGTCAGATCAAATGGTTAAAGTTAATAATTGTTTATCTTGTGGGAAACAAATACCTCATAAGGATTTCCACTCTTACTGCCTACCCTGCCTAGGCCTGGACCACGACGTCTCGGCCTGTGCAGCCTGTGCCTCTTTCAATAGACGCACTCTTAGGCGTCGGGCGGAGTTCGCAGAGGAATTTTTTTGGGAAAAATACTGTTACACTATGCCGTCGGAGCTTCCGACTCCTCATTTACCCAAAAAACGGAAGGACAAGGACCGACACACGCGGTCCGTGGTTTCGGCCGAAACCACGCCCAGGCCTACCGCGAGTGTCTCTGTCTCTGCCGAAACCGAATCCTCGGTGCTTCCGACCGACGAAACCACACAACCGGCAATCTCGGCCCCGGAGGCCACCTCTGAGTCGGTTATAGAATTTCCTACTGAAACCGGTGCTCTGGAAATATCCGACACCATTTCTCTAGATAAGACTACTCCAGCACGTGGGGCAGCCAGGCCTCCTGTATCCATGTCCATTAAGGCATTTACACATGCTAAAGCTGCTAAACAGCCAAAATCTCTCCCTCCCAAGACTATTCCTCAGGGATCCACTACCGGTTCACAGATTTTAAGTTTAGCTGAGGACCTTATTTCACTAATTAGGGGCTCTCAGTCACATCCGGACAGGGGCTCTCAACCTCCTCAAGACAAAAGGCCCAGGGTTGAGCAGACAGATCCCCAGACTTCTGATGAGGCCTCAGATGACTCTGCCCTTTCAGACTACCAGGAGGAGGCCTTTACGGCCTACAAGGATTCTGATGCAGAGGAATCTATTCCTTCGGCCTCCCCTCCTGAAGAGTTGTCCTTTGGGGAGACCCTCCACTCCATGAGAGAGCATTTCAAATGGCAGGGCCAGGAATTCTCTGACTCCAGGAAGAGATTAAGAACTTTTTTGCATTTACCTCAACATAGACCTTTGGCTATTCCTCCGGTTTTAAATGTCATTGAAGATGTGTACTCTGAGTCTAGTATTTCCCCTGACTCCTTTCCTCCGGCTCCTGTCAAACCCGATAGGTACTACAGGGTCCCGGACTCGCATCATTTCCTTTACAAGGGCCATTCTGCTGACCCAGAAACTATTTCCCAGGGCCCTAAAGGGGTTGCAACCACCACTACTAAAAACCCACTCCCTTCTGAAAGGGAGTCCAGGGCTTTAGAGAGATGGGGTAAAAAGGTGTATACTTCTTCCACTCTTTCTATTAGGGCATTAAATTGTCAATTCCATATGATACAGTACCAAGAGTATTTGTTAGATGAATTGCATAAAAAACTTTCTTCACCTGAACCCCTAGATCGCAAGGCACTTCAGGATCTGGTACATAACTCCCAGCAAGTTAGCAGCCATTTCTTGCAGTGTGGTTATGATGCATTGGAAGCTTCATGTAGGTCAGCAATGACAGGTGCAGTCATACGTAGACATGCTTGGCTGAAGGAACAAACACTGCCAGATCATGTTAAAGCAAAGCTTCTGGATGCTCCGCTGGAAAAACAAAAGTTATTTGGCTCCACGGCTCAAGAGGTCTTAAAGAAATTTGAGGAAAAGGCTAAATCAGTACAAACAGTCAAAGATTTCCTACAGGTCCAGCCACCAAGATTCAGCAGAAATTGGCCTTCTAAGAATTGGTCCTTTCCGGACATAGACAGATTTCAAAGAGGCAGAAACAGGCGTGCCAGAGGTAGAGGGCAAGCTCGAGGCTCCTACAGAGGACGTCAATGGCAGCCTCCAAACCAGAGAGGTACTGCAGGACCTACAACTACTGCACAAGGACCATCTCAATGACTTGGCTATGACCCCGCCAACCAGGGCTCAATTGGAAGCACCTTTGGGCTGAAAGCTATCTTTATTCTCAAAAAAATTGGCACAGTATTACAAATGACAAATGGATACTGCAAATAATAGACAAAGGATACAGATTCCATTTTCATACATTACCAAAAAGACAAGGCATGCCAAACCTGCCACCAAACCAAAGGACAGAGGCTTTCAAACAAATTTCCAAGCTACTTCAAATGAGGGCAATAGAAAGGGTTCCTCTCTCAGAACAAGGCCAAGGATTTTATTCCAGACTATTCCTTGTTCCAAGAAAAGAAAAGCAATGGAGACCAATACTGGACTTGTCCACACTGAATACTTACCTCATCGTGCCAAAATTCAAGATGCTGACCTTACAGCAACTCCTTCCCATGCCTGGCAAGGGGTCCTGGCTGGTAACTCTAGACCTCAAGGAGGCATACCTGCATGTCCCTATCAGACAAAGTTGCAGAAGACACCTCAGATTTCTTGCAGGTTCAGAGCATTATCAATTCTCAGCATTGCCATTTGGCTTATCTACTGCGCCCAGAGTATTCACAAAATGCCTGGCATCAGTAGTTGCACATTGCAGACTTCAGGGGATTCAAATTTACCCATACCTGGACGACTGCCTCATACAAGCGGACAGCCAGCGAACACTGGTAGAACACTTAAACTATGTTATCCGACTACTACAGGCCTTGGGATACACAGTCAACATCCAGAAATCAAGACTTGTTCCATCCCAACGAATAATTTTCCTGGGTGCAAAACTGGATACAAACACCCAGATGGCTTTTCTCACAGAAGAAAAACAAGCACAACTACCGGATTATTTCAGAAATCTGACAACACAAACCCAGCTAACTGCAAGGAAGATCCTGCAGGCCCTGGGATTCATGGCATCTTGCATTCTTCTGATTCCACAAGCAAGGCTGCATATGAGGAACCTACAATGGTACCTAAGGAGTCTATGGTCTCAGCACAGTCACAGTCTAGAAGCTTTGATCCCCCTCATTCCTTGCCTTCAAAAGGAATTCCTGTGGTGGGCAAAAACAAGCCAGTCAAACATGGGCCTGCCTTTCAGCAAGCCACATATCAGCCCAAACCATTGCAACAGATGCCTCAGACCATGGATGGGGAGTTCACATGGAAGGCAGATGCATTCAAGGGCAATGGACACAAAAGGAATTGCATCTGCACATCAACCAAAAGGAAATGCTGGCAGTGATGCATTCCATCGAGGCCTTCAAGCTCTTCCTGCACCAAGGTCACCTGTTAATAAGGACAGACAATACCACAGTTATGTGGTACATAAACAAGCAAGGGGGTACCCATTCATACCCTCTTTGCAGGCTGGCGATGAATCTGTGGGATCTTTCCCTGAAACTCAATATAGAACTACAATCCCAGTTCGTACCAGGAAAAGACAATGTTCTGGCGGACCGCCTGAGCAGAAACATCATGGATCCACATGAATGGATGTTGCACCCGGATATATTTCTCCAGATAACACATGCATGGGGAACGCCGGACATAGATCTTTTTGCCTCCCACCACAACCATCAACTGAGGAAATTCTGCACAAGGACATACCATCCTCAAGCATGGAAAGTGGACGCCCTCTCATTCAACTGGAATACTCTAAGAGTATATGCATTCCCACCTCTTCCATTAATGACCAAGATCTTACTGAAGATCAGGATAGAGCAACCAAAAGTAATTCTGATAGCCCCGGACTGGCCAAGACAACACTGGTACCCACTGTTAAGGAGCATGTCACAAACGAAACCTTGGCCTCTACCACAATGGCCACTTCTTCTGACACAGCACAATTACAAGACTCTACACTCCAGTCTAAAAACCTTGCAGCTGACAGCCTGGAGAATACCTTGACTCCTCGCCAGGATAAACTATCCAAGAGGGTACAGGATATCATCATGGAAGCCCGGCGGCCTTCCACAAGAAAAGCATAGTCAGCAAAATGGAAAAGATTTCGTACCTGGAACACCGCAAAGGGTCAAGATCCGACAATCATGAGCATTCCACATATTCTGGAATACTTGGCTGAAATGCTCCATAATGGCCTTTCTTATTCCTCCATAAAGATCAATGCTTCAGCAATTTCAGCAGAATACAACACTGACCCACCTGTATTCTCTCATCCTCTGCTAAGACAGTTTCTAAGAGGGATAAAAAACATCAACCCTCCAAGGAAACCACCAGTGCCTACATGGGACCTTAACTTCATGTTGGAAAAATTAACTCTTCCTCCCTTTGAACCAGCAGCATCTTCAGAACTACAATTTCTGTCTTGGAAGACTGCCTTCCTCCTGGCCATAACCTCAGCGAGAAGAGTATCTGAGTTGCAGGCCCTCATGGCAGTTCAGCCATTTCTCATTTTTCATCAGGACAGAGTCTCTTTGAGAACCAATCCTTCATTCATGCCGAAGGTGGTATCCAGGGTTTCACTGAACCAAACTATTCACCTGCCTACCTTCTTTCCAAATCCACAAAATAAAGGAGAAAAACTTCTGCATACTTTGGACATCCACAGACAGTTGCGATATTACTTGGACAGAACTAAGACTTACAGAAAAACTGACCAACTCTTTGTAGCATATGCTGCTGGTGTACAAGGAAAAGCAATTTCCAAACAGACAATTTCTAAATGGATAGGAAATTGCATTCGGTTCTGTTACTCTTTTCATGGAAAAGCTGTACCAGCTAACATTAGGCCTCATTCCACCAGAGCAACAGCCACCTCCACAGCCTTCTTAAGAGGGGTGGCTACAAAGGACATTTTAGAAGCTGCTACATGGAGCTCCGTGCATACATTTTCCAAGCATTACAATTTGCCCTTATATTCCAGATCCAGAGCAGGCTTTGCTACTGCAGTCCTGCAGGGCATGTTAGCTACACCATCCTTTTCTTAGGTCCTACCTCCCCCAGCTTGGCTATGGTGTTCTACCCATATGTAAGGACTGCAGATGCATCCTTGAAGGACATAGTACAGTTTTGTACCTACCATAAATGTAGATGCCCGATAGGTATGCATCTGCAGTCAGGATTTCCCTCCCTCCTACCCCTCTGTGGTATATTTTGGATACCTATCCGTCTCTTTAGCTAGCTGGGGTTATCTTTTATGGTGTATTTGTTTTTTATTGCTGTGCATGTTTTCTCCAAATTTAGCCTTACTTAGAGGGCAACTGGCATCTGGGGCAAGAAAACTGAGGAAGATGGCGTCGGCTGACGCTTTTATATCCCGGGCGCTCTGACGTCGGGATGGAGGTGACATCAGCCGACGCCGGACCCAGACTTTGGAATCCGGCCGACCGAGGGGCTGCCTGAGGCAGGACAAACCCATATGTAAGGACTGCAGATGCATACCTATCGGACATCTACATTTATGGTAGGTACAAAACTGTACTTTTGCTAACCTAGTCAACAAAATGTAAAGAAGCAAAGTGAATGCCCCCGTGATGAAAAGATGACTTCTCTGCCACCTGTGGGATACCCAGATGGTAGGATACCACCAGCTGTGATATCCATATGGCTGTCCTAGATGGAGTTTGAATCCCACAACTGCTATTCAAGGGTGAAGTAGCAGCAAGAATGTGCACATCTTTTTCAGTAGTTAAATCACCCATTATTTCCTCAACTTAAGAGTATAAAGGGACTGTGCATTACTGCCCTGAGAATGGGCTTCCAACATACTCAGCCAGACTAGGCTGCACATAAGTCAGCTACAGAGCTGAATCTTTAACCAAGCATCCCAAGCCCCTTTCTGACTGCTGTCCCTGAACAAGTGTCTTCCAGTGCCCTTCATACATGGTAACTGTCTTTCACACAGTTTATTATTTACACATGTGCACACGCACACACATGTATAAACATGTGCTTGCACACACACACTTCCCAGAGAAGGCTACCAGAATTTTTGAATTCCCCACAGCTTTTTCTCCTGGTACACTAATACTACCCTTCTTTCGGCTGCTCCCGTTAGGGGTCGCCACAGCGGATCATCTGTTTCCATTTCTTCCTGTCCTCTGCATCTTGCTCTGTCACACCAGCCACCTGCATGTCCTCTCTCACCTCATCCATAAACCTTATCTTACGCCTTCCTCTCTTCCTGTTACTTGGCAGCTTCATCCTTAGCATCTTTTTCCCAATATACTCTACATCCATCCTCAGCACTTGACCAAACTAATGTAATCTTGCCTCTCTGGTTTTGTTTCCAAACCTTCCTACCTGGGCTGACCCTCTAATATACTTATTCCTAATCCTGTCCACCCTCGTCACACCCAGTGCAAATCTTAACATCTTTAACTCTGCCATGTCCAGCTCTGACTCCTGCCTTTTTGTCAGTGCCACTGTCTCCAACTCATATAACATAGCTGGTCTCACTACCCTCTTGTAGACCTTCTTTTTTTACTCTTACTGGTACTCATCTGTCACAAATCACTCCTGACATTTTTCTCCACCCACTCCATCCTGCCTGTACTCTGTTCTTCATCTCTCTTCCACACTCATCATTACTCTGAACTGTTGATCCCAAGTATTTAAACTCATCCACCTTCGCCACCTCTACTCCCTGCATCCTCACCATTCCTCTATCCTCCCTCTTATTCACACACACATATTCTGTCTTAGTCCTGCTGACCTTCATTCCTCTTCCCCCTCTGGTGGATCTGAGCATACTGGGACAATGCAGCAATTGCCTCATGTACACAGACAACCCTGTCCTCATACCACCCAACACTACAGCCTGTGAGAGATGCACTTATGTAGCCAAACTGGAAGCAAAGCTCTCTCCACCCAAGATTATGCTAGACAGTCAAGAGGAGAAGGTTAACACCCGCTCTACACCTCAAGCAACACATAGCCCTTCTAAACCCACACCACCAACACCCACACATAGCAACATTAAATCCACATATGCAGAGGCCCTTAACTGTAACCTGCCCAAGCAACAAGGACCTCCGAAGCTGAAATGCAAACAAACACCAATCACAACCAAAGTGTCACATAGCTCACAACACCAGTGTGCCACCCAGCAACAGCCTTTAAGGCAAGACAACATACCTAACACTTTAGTCATAGGTGACTCTATAGTTATAGTCAAGCACACTGATGTCCCACTCACCACGCTGAACAAGGACAAAATTAGTCAGCTGCCTGTTGGGTGTCGGGATCCGCCACATAACACATGCACTCAAATCACTCCACAACAAGTACAAATATGACTCTGTCATTGTCCATGTTGGAGTGAATGCCTTGAAACATACTTCCCTTGGCTACATGAAAAGAGACATGGAAGAGCTCTCGGATCATTTGGCCCAAGCAGGTATGACTGTAGCCCTGAGTAGCATCCTGCCTTCGCCCAGAATGATACCACAATATAAGGACAAAATGATTGACTTCAATAATTGGCTAAGCTTCTGGTGTCATTCAAAGGGGATTCAGTATCTGTCTGCCTGGAATGACATGATTGACAGACCATGATGCTTTGTCAGAGATGGTCTGCACCTGTCACCCTTCGGATTCAGGTTACTGGCTAAGGCTCTTGCCACCCCTATAGTGCCTTTTTTAGGCAAAGTTCAAAGGATAAAACCACCACCGTAACAGGTACAAGCATGCAAATTCTGAAGGTAATGCTACTCAGTGCTAGAAGTCTA
The DNA here is from genome assembly GCF_019279795.1 of Protopterus annectens. Lineage (NCBI taxonomy): Eukaryota > Metazoa > Chordata > Ceratodontiformes > Protopteridae > Protopterus > Protopterus annectens. The sequence goes on along the minus strand of NC_056741.1, from coordinate 827,239,321 downwards.
AACCTCAAGCTGCACTCTTGAGGCACTCCTAAAAATGGAGAACATCAATATCTGTGCAGTAACTGAGACCTGGTTCAAGGCTCCATGATCCTCCATCATCTTCCTGTTTTGTGGCCTGGGGAAAAACAAGTGGTTAAAACAGTTTTTCTACTTGTCATAGCAAAGTTACTGAGGACCAGTAGCTTAATCACATCAGTAGAAATTGTCAGTGCATATCCGAGTCTGCTTCTTTTCTTTGACTCCACCCTAGTGGGGTTTTATGATATGTAAGCCATTAAGTCAGTAGTAGATCATTCCTGTTCTTTCTTCTCATTTGTTATATTCAGAAAGGAAGACTGCTAGTCAGATGATCCAACACATTTCAGAAGACATTGCTTGTTCTTTTGTATGTAAAAATATAAAAGTCACACATTCCCATGCCATGGGAAAAACACATTGATTGCAAATGAGCAAGAGAGAAGAGAAAGAAAAATATGTATGTTCATCGTGTTTCACTGTTCACTCCCGGTAGCCCGCAGTCGGCCAGAATACCAAAGTCCTTGGTATATGACATCGGCTGCCTCTGGATTAAGCCTGACCACCAGGACGTCAGTTACAGAGGCAGGCAGCCGACATAATTTCCTCAGTCTTTCTTGCCACGGAGCCCGAAGCAGAAGTAATTTGCATGAGTGCCGGTCAGCCGATTACCTTCTTTTTATATTCCGACTTAAGTTGAAGACATCCTCAGTTAAGTACCCCGTTGGGGACACTTTTTTCTTGCCTTAAAGAATGTCAGAGAAAATTAACTGTCTTGCCTGTGGAAAACAGATTCCGCATTGTGATTGTCATTCTTACTGTATTAGTTGTTTGGGCCTTGAGCATGATGTCCCAGATTGTGATCTCTGTGCTTCTTTCAACCCGCGTACCATATGCCATAGAGCTAGGATTTTGTATAAGGAATTCAGAGTTTGGCCTGAATTTGTCGGTATGGTGTCCTCTGGTCTCCCGACTTTGGATGGACCGCTACAGGCCTAGGGTTCAATTAACCGATGACACCCCTGTTAAATTGGTTGTTGGTTCAGCGGTAGACAGTGAGGCTCTTCCTTTGCCCCTGCAGTCCACGGATGTTCAGCAGCAGGCATCTTCGGAGGCCTTTGCTGAGCCCTCCATTTCACAGGCTTCTACTTTGCCTTTGGACCCTCCACCTGTCACCGCCCCTGATGGATCCGGGGCCTCTAAGTAGGCGCTGGCTTCGGAGTCCTCTTTTCTCCATCTGGAGACCAGATCCAGACCGACGACCTCAGTTCACACTTCTGCGGTGGCTATGCCTCCTGAGTCCCTCTGGCTTTCCAGCAGGCCTCCCAGTCGAAAATCTACCCCTAAACAGACACCGGCCTCCCCTCAATTGCCTCAGGCTCAGATGGTTAAGATGGCTAGTGATCCCTTGACTCTTATCAGGGGCTCTCAGCCTCCTCCTAAGAAGGCTAGGGAATTGCCCCAGGATGTTTTGTCTGTCTCAGACACGGATGTTTCCAGCACCTCTGCTGTTGAAGGACACACTCAGCTTTTTTCTGGTTTTGAGGATTCTGATGCTGAAGACTCTATCCCTTCAGCCTCTCCCCCAGAAGATTTCTCATTTGGGGATACTCTGAATACCCTCAGGGAGCATTTCAGATGGGAAAGTCAGGACTACCCTCAGTCTAAGAAGCGGATTAGGGAGTTCTTGGATTTGCCTCAGCATAAGCCTTTGGCTCTTCCTCCAGTTTTGGAAGTTGCTGTTGGTGTTTTTATGGAGAATTCTTTGACTCCTAATTCTGTTCCTCCTGCTCCCAGAAAGCATGACAGGTATTATAGAGTTCCTGATTCTCATCACTTCCTTTTCAAAAATCCTACTGCTGATCCAGAGATTATTTCTCAGGGCCCTAAGGGTGTTAAAACCACTATTTCTAAAAATCCTGTTCCTTTAGACAGGGAATCTAGGGCCTTAGACAGGTGGGGTAAAAAGGTTTATACTTCTTCCACCCTGGCCATTAGGTCTGTTAATTGTCTCTTTCATATGCTTAAGTATCAGCAGCATACTTTGGAGGCCATTATGGCAAAAATTGCTGGTGTTCCTTCCCTGATGGAGAATAAGGACATGCAAGATTTATTGAATTCTGCCACTCTGGTTACTAAACATTCTCTACATTGTGGTTTTGACACTTTGGAGGCTTCTTGCCGAGCAGCAGCCACTGGTTCTGTTATCAGAAGACATGCTTGGCTCAGGGAACAGCCCCTTTCTGAACCTGTAAAATCTAAATTACTGGATGTGCCCTTGCATAAGGACAATATTTTTGGAAGCAAAACAGAAAATGTATTGAAGTTTGAGGATAAGGCTAAGTCTCTGCAAACTGTTAAGGACATCATGCAAGTTCAGCCTCCTCGTTTTAGCAGGCATTACCCTTCTAAGAGTTGGACTTTTCCTGACCCTAATAAACAGGGTCACACTAGATCTAGGGGCTACAGGTCTTTCAGGGGACAGACTTCCACCCCTCAAAAGGCTAAACACTGGCAGGCTTCATCTTCAAAATGTGGGAGTTCTAAGCAGACTTTCCAAAGCACACATTCTCAATCACTCCGGCTTTCCACTGCTTGCCTCTGCGGGCCCAGGGTTTCCTTTTGGGGGGAAGGTTAGCCATTTTTGCACACATCTGGCACACTATCACAGACGACAAATGGGTGCTAAAAATAGTATCCCAAGACTACAAATTCTCCTTTCACACCTTCCCGGTCCTCCAAGGATACTCAGATATTCCCCACTTCAAAGGGCAGAAGCAGAAAAACAAGTTTCTTTCTTGCTAAACCTGGGAGCAATAGAGCCATTTCCTGCACTGCATATAGGCCAGGGTTTTTACTCAAGACTTTTCCTGGTTCCCAAAAAAGAGGGCACCTGGCACCCTATTTTGGATTTGTCCATTCTAAACACCTTTCTGGTGATCCCCAAATTCAAAATGCTCACTCTTCAGCAGTTGTTGCCAATGCTGGCCAAGGATTCCTGGCTGGTGACTTTGGATCTAAAAGAAGCTTACTTGCACATCGGTATAAGGGAAAGCTGCAGGCAGTTCCTTCATTTCAGGGCAGGGAACAGGAGCTTCCAGTTCTCTGCACTGCCCTTTGCTTATCTACTGCTCCCAGAGTTTTTACAAAATGTCTGGCTCCAGTCATTGCCTTTTGCAGGCAAAGAAACATTCAAATTTACCCTTACTTGGACGATTCCCTTATTCAAGCAAACTCTCCAGAGCAGCTTCTAAAGGATTTGGACTTTGTAAAGAACCTTCTCACCTCTTTGGGCTACACAATCAATGAAAAGAAGTCGAAATTTGTACCCACCAGGGAGATTGTATTCCTGGACGCGAGTCTGAACACAGCCGCCCAGATGATATCTCTCCCTCAAGAGAAACAGATGCATCTTTTGAATTACTTCAAGAACTTGGCAAGCATGACCCAGCCCTTTCTGCAAGGCAATTCCTGCAAGCCCTGGAGTTCATGGCTTCATGTGTTCTGATGATTCCATATGCCAGACTGCATATGAGGAAAGTACAATGGTACCTCAAAAACCTTTGGTGTCAACACACTCAGGACTTGGACTTGATTCTTCCTCTGATTCCCTGCCTGCAGACAGAGTTCCTTTGGTGGGCAACGACCTGTGCACAGAACAAAGGCCTATATTTCTGTCCAACTCCTGCCAACCAGACTCTCACCACTGATGCCTTGGACTATGCTTGTGGAGCACATCTAGAGGGTACATGCATTCAGGGAGCTTGAAGCTATCAAACAAGCTCAATTGCACATAAATCTGAAGGAAATGATGGCAGTTCAGCAGGCCTTGATGGCTTTCAAGCATCTTCTCTGTCCTGGTACTTTTCTAGTCAGGACAGACAACACTACAATCATGTGGTACATCAAGCAGGGAGGGACTCACTCTTACCTCCTGTGCAGACAAAGCATGAGACTATGGTCCATGGCAGCTTCTCTGGGCATTCATCTGATAGCCCACTTTCTTTCAGGAAGGCTCAACACCTTGGCAGACTGGTTGAGCAGGCAGGTCCTGGATCCTCACGAGTGGCAACTAAACAAGACCATCTTTCATTGCATTATTCAGCATTGAGGCACTCCCCAGGTGGATCTCTTTTCTTCTCCAACCAACCACCTTCTTCCAACCTTTTGCACCAGGGATCATCACGACAAGGCTTGGAAAGTGGATGCTCTGTCCTTCCCCTGGACACAGTTATCAGTCTATGTCTTCCCTTCTCTGCCTCTTCTTCCCAGAGTGCTGTTAAAGATAGGGCAAAAAAACAAGGGCCATCATAATAGCTCCAGACTGGCCCAGGCAGCATTGGTATCCACTTCTTTGCAGTCCTTCCAGTCTCAGTCTTGGCATCTTCCCCTGATACCAAATCTCTTGGTTCAGGACGGAGGAGAGATTCTGCATCCTCACCTTTAGACTCTGCATTTGACTGCCTGGGTCATAATTTAAACCTTTCTCAACAGGTGGTTGAGGTCCTTCGTGAGGCCAGGAGGCCTAGTACGAGGAAATCTTATGCAGATAAGTGGAAAAGATTCTCCATTTGGATACAGACTAGAGGAGAAGACCCATCTCAACCTACTCTTCCTTTAATTCTTGATTACCTGGCAGGTTTACTTAATGGCGGACTTTCCTTCTCTTCTATCACGATTTATGCTTCAGCTATTTCTGCTCACTGTTCCTTTGAACAACCCATTTTTTCTCATCCCCTGATGAAACAGTTCCTCAGGGGAGTTAGCAATTTGAAACGTCCCATAAGGGCACTTACTCCTGCTTGGGATCTTAATTTTGTGCTTGAGAAACTTACTCTGCCTCCCTTTGAGCCTGCTTCCTCAGCAGATTTGAAGTTTCTGTCCTAGAAAACTGCATTTCTTTTGGCCATTACTTCAGCTAGAAGAGTGCCTGAACTGCAGGCCTTAATGGCAGTAGAGCCTTTTATTACTTTCCATGTGGATCGGGTTTCTCTTCGGACTAATCCTTCTTTTATGCCTAAGGTGGTTTCTAACCTGACTCTCAACCAGTCTATCCACCTGTCTACCTTCTTTCCTAATCCTCAGAGTAGAGGAGAAAGGTTGCTGCATTCACTGGATGTGCATAAGCAACTTAGATTTTACCTGGACAGGACTAAACCTTTTCGAAAGTCAGATCAGTTGTTGGTCAGTTTTGCTGCTGGAGCCCAGGGCAAGACTATTTCTAAATGGATTGCTCATTGTATTCACTTTTGTTACTTACAGCATGGTAAGGTTCCTCCTCAGGGTATTAGGGCCTATTCTACTAGAGCTACCTCTACCACAGCAGCTTTTCTTAGAGGTTTACCTAAGGACATCCTGGAAGCAGATACCTAGACTTCTGTCCACAATTTCACCAAACGTTACAATTTGCTCTTATTTTCTAAGTCCAGGGCTGGTTTTGCCACTGCAGTGTTGCAGGGCATTCTTACCAACCATTAATCAATGGTTTTCCTCCTCCCTTTTTATTTTTTCCTGGGCTTTGGGAATCAACCCATTTGTAAGGACTGCAGCAGTGAAACACGATGAACATAGTACAGTTGTGTACACTTACCATAAATGTAGATGTTCAAGTGTATTCACTGTTGCAGTCCTGGCTTCCCTCCCTTCCATCCCCCTTTTTTTCCTAGGGCACAGACTGAATTTTTTTTCTTTACCTAGTTTTACCTTTTTTGGGGACTCCTGACAGTTATGATAAGAAAAACTGAGAAAATGATGTCTGCTGCCTGCCTTTGTACCGGACGTCCTGACGTCAGGCTTAATCCGGAGGCAGCCGATGTCATATACCAAGGACTTTGATATTCTGGCCGACTGCGGGCTACCGGGAGCTGGATGACCCATTTGTAAGGACTGCAACAATGAATACACTCAAACATCTATATTTATGGTAAGTGTACACAACTGTACTTTTTATTTGGTTTCCTTTCCTTTTGCCTGACAGTACACTCTGTCAAAGAAAGAATAAGGCCAACTTCTGTTGACAGTATTCACCCACATAGAAGTAACAGTCATTATAGTGTTATGAACAAAAACTGACAGAAAACAATAAGGCCAGCCTTTATTGTCTGTACTCCCTCACACACACAAGTATCAGTCATTGAAGGTTATGAACTAAAACCGACTGCGATATTTAATAACTGTGAGCAGTTCAAATAGGTTTACAAAACGTGTATGAATAATAGGTATATACACTATTTGAACAACTTCCTAGGAATGGGAAGAGATTCCACAGTTTAGCATTCCCAAAAGAAAAAAAAAAAGGCAAAGACATCTCCCTGGAAGGAAAACAGTGCTGTCATGTGTTATGGCTCTACACACTTACTCAATCTAATGAGGAAAAAAGAAGAGAGCAAAAGATTTGAAGCCATTGATGATCTTCTATTCCAGTATTGCAGTATTCACTAGTGGGTTTACCCTTCATCTGATTAGCTTGTCCGGCCAGGTTTCCAAAGCTTTTCCAGTCCCAGATGATGCATTGGACGTCTGACATGTTGGCAGGTATGTGGGCCATAAATGTGACATCTGAGTACGCCAGGTGTTCCTGCTACTCACAGACATCGGATCAATTTCATATCAAGATAATTACCCCATTGGGAATTATTCCAGTCCTTTTTTTGTAGTACTATAGTCTGTTAATGTCCGGTAAGAGCAAGTGCAACTATGGTCGCCAAATTCCCCATAAAGGCACCCATGACCAGAGTTTCTTTTGTTTGGGCAGGGATCATGATTATAAAAACTGTGCCATTTGTAAGTCATTGACTTCAGGCCTTAGACTTACACCTTGCAAACCAACATCTTAGATAGCTCTTGGTATGGAAGCTGCCTCCGGCACCCCATCTGGACCACCCAGGAAGAGGGCAAAGCCCACGCAGCCGTCTACTTCCACTGTGCCTTCCTTCTCTGATTCTTAGCCTGTAGCCATTGTCAAATTGGCCGAGGAACCAGCGTCCACCACTTTGGATAAAGCGGGTACCTATCAGGAAGACTGCACAATCTAGAGTGGACGGCACATCTGGGGAGGATATCCAGGTGCCTGAATCAGATGTCGGGGGGACCCAGTAACTGAGATGGGCGCTTCTGACCAGGCCTCCGCCATTCCTTCTGTGACTTCCAGGCCTACTGCCAGCCAGACACCGGCTAGGCCTACCAAGAAGAAACAAAAGACTAGGCATATTCTGCCAATCTTGGAAGTCTTGCCCAACTGGCAGACCTTCAGCCAGAGCCTCTACAATGCCTTCCTGGCCCTTAGGCCTACTGCAGACCTTCCTTCGGCTGCTCCACTTCTTCTCAGCCCAAGGCCTCTCCTGCCTGAGAGAACACTTGGCCACCCTGCAGAGGAGGAAATGTTGGACTCCTCAGAGGATTCCTTGTCCCACTCTTCACAGATTTCTTCCCCTCTGGTTTATGGATCCCAGGAAGACACCTCTGTAGAACCCGACTCCCCTGTGGAAGATCTTGCCTTCGGGGACACAGTCAGCCTTATAAAATATTTTAAATGGGACTGCTCAGACATGTTTAAGGCCCAAGAAAGATACTATGACCTGATCTAAATGGAATCTCCTAACCCGGCTCCTATTCCACCTGTCCAGCCTGCCTTCCTGGATGCTTTTGCTGCAGCATGCTTGGCTCCAGATTCCCAACCACCTGCCACTAGAAGAACAGACAGATTATACAGGGTACCCAATGCAGAGAAATTCCTATTCAAGTGCCCTCCAGTAGACCCAGCTAGTATTTCTATTGCTACTGACAGGGCAACCAAACTTCTCCTTACTACCGCTGTCCTGCCTGCAGATAAAGATAGCAAGGCCATGGAGAGTTGGGGAAAGAAGATTTGCACTTCTGCTACCCTAGCTTTTAGGACTGCGAATTACCAGTGGCACATGGTCAAGTACTCCTCCCTGACTGTGCTGCAAAGGCATCCCTGTCCTCCTTGCTCGGGCTCATCTCTCAAGTTAATTAACATTCTCTCAGGTGTGCGAATGATGCAGCTGAGGCCAGCTGCATCTGCTTCTGTGTTGAGGAGATGCTCCTGGCTGCGTTTACAGCCCCTCCCGGATGACTTCAAGGCCAAACTCTTGGATGCACCTTTGGATCACTCTGCCCTTTTTGGCACTAAGGTAGCTGGCCTTTTCAAGTCACTCCAACAAAAAGGGAAAGAACTCCAAGACTTAAAGCATCTCCTTGTCTCTCCATTCCCAAAGTTCCAGAGAAACTACCCGAATAAGACCCAATTCATAAGGAAAACTTCGAGGCCCTCTGCACCCTCCAGGTCTAGAAGACCCCCACAGGAGACGATCTACTCAGCCTAGGACTCATCAGACAATTGCTCAGAGACCTCCCTTTCCATGAAGGGCAGGCAGTGTCTGACTGCCTGCCCCCTTTCTTCCCTCACATCCTCCCACAATACCTCTACCTTCCCGTCTCTCTCACTGCCTCCCTGCATGAGCCTTAGTGACATCTGACAAATGGATTTTGACAATCCTGAAGGAGTGTTACTTCATGTCTTGGATCTCTCCTCCTCCGAGACTACCTATCCCTCACCCCCCCCCCTCAAGGGTCCCTCCTACCTGAGGTCCTAAACAAGCTGATGTTCTTCGTCTTCCATTGCTGCAGTCCTGACTACTGGGTATAGTCCGCGTCCCAGTCGGCCCGAATACCAGAGGCTGGCGTCGGTCATGGCGTCAGGGTACTAATGCGCATGACCGACGTCATTTCCTCAGTCTTTTTTGCCGCATGGTCCGATGCAGAAGCAATTTTGCGAGTGCAGGTTGGCGTTCTGAGATTTTGGAGTTTCAGACCGAAACAGAGTTGGCGTTAGAACATTTTGGTTTTTCTTGCCTCAGTATTTAACCGGATGTCAGAAAAGTGAATAACTGTATTTCTTGTGGGAAGCAGATACGGATTATCATACATTGTGTATACCTTGTTTAGGGCCTGAGCACGACGTTGTTGGTTGCCGCTCTTGTGCTAGATTTAACAAGCGCACTATTAAGAGGAGGCTAGATTGTGCTAGGTTAGTGTTTGGGAAGCGTTGCAATTATAATATGCCGCCGGATGCTCCCTTCAAGAAGCGCAAGGACAAAACAGTGAAGCCTAGGGTGAGGAACCGCAGTCCCGGACGCCGGTTCTTTAGAAGGCTCAGGGAGCCAGAGGTTTTGCCAGGAGTCTCTATGGAGTCTCAGGCAGATACTTTACTGTTACAGGATGTGCCCTCTCAGGAGGTAGGCCAGGCTGAGGGGCTTCTCAGGTAACTGTTCTTCCCTCTCTTCCCAAGGTAGTTAGGGCCTCTCCTTCTGTTGCCAAAGCTTCTTTTAGAGGTAGGCCAAGTTCAGCTTCTGTGGGGGCTTCTCCTAGCATTTCGGGCTCTGTGCCTAAGAAACATATGCTTAAAATGGCAGAAGATTTGATTACTCTGATTAGAGGTTCTATGCCCCGCCTGATAAGAGGCCTAGGGTGGAACAGGAGTTTGATAGTTTTGAACAGTGTTCACAGGCTTCAGAGTCTTCTGTGGAAGACTTACAAGATTTTCCTACTTATTCTGATTCTGATGTGGATGATTCCACTCCTACAGCTTCTCCTCCTGAGGATTTTTCATTTTCAGAGACTCTTCACTCCATGAGGGAGCACTTGAAATGGGAAGGCCAGGATTACTCTGATTCCAGGAAAAGGCTTAGGGAATTCTTGTTTTTACCCCAGCATAGGCCCTTAGCTATTCCTCCTGTGTTGAATGTGGTGGAGGATGTATTTGCAGAGGCTTCCCTGAACCCTGACTCCTTGCCTCCTGCTCCTGTTAAGCCTGATAGGTATTATAGGGTGCCCGAAGCTCATAAGTATTTGTTTAAGAGTCCTAGGGCGGACCCAGAAACTGTTTCTCAGGGGCCTAAAGGTGTTAAAGCTTCTGTGGTTAAAAATCCTGTACCCTCTGATAAAGAGGCACGGGCTTTGGATAGGTGGGGTAAGAAAGTATATACTTCTTCCACTCTAGCCATGAGGGCGTTGAATTGTCAGTTTCATATGCTAAAATATCAGAATTATCTCCTTTCACAATTGAAATCTAAGGTGGATGCTTTGGCGGAAGGTATTGAGTGTAAAGAATTGCTGGATTTGGTTCATGTGTCTGAACAAGTGGGTAAGCATTCTTTGCAGTGTGGTTTTGATGCTGTTCAGGCCTCCTCGAGGGTGGCTGCTACTAGTTCTGTTCTTCGCAGACATGCCTGGTTGAAGGATCAGAATTTAGCTGAGCATGTTAAGACCAGGATTTTGGATGCTCCTTTACAGTCGGATGTGTTGTTTGGACCGCCTGTGGAAGCAGTTTTAAAGAAAATGGAGGACAAAGCTAAGTCTATGCAGACTGTTAAAGATTTTTTGCAGGTGCAGCCTCCGATGTTTAGTAGAAATTGGCCTGCTAAGGGGTGGACATATCCTGCTTATGGTTCCCAGTCTAGGGGTAGGTCTAGACGTGGTAGGGGCAGGGCTCAAGGGGCCTAGATCAGACAGTTCACCTGCTCAGACTTCTGGTGAGGGCAGGGGTCAGTCCTTTCGTAAGCAGACCCAATGACCTGCCTTTTCAGCTACCAGTGGATTCTCGTCTGGCAGCTCCTTTGGGAGGAAGACTGTCTCTTTTCAAAGAAAATTGGGATTTAGTCACTCAAGACAGATGGGTGCTGGATATCATTCATCACGGTTACAGATTTTATTTCCACACAATGCCCCTTTCAAAGGCATGCCAGATGTTCCTCCTCCACAAAGAAAAGAGGCTCACAAGCAAGTTTCTCAGTTACTCCAGATAAGGGCCATTCAGCCAGTCCCTGTATCAGAAAGGGGCTTTTATTCTCGCCTGTTCCTAGTACCAAAGAAGGGGAACACGTGGAGACCAATTTTGGATTTATCTATCCTCAACACTTATCTGGACATTCCCAAGTTCAAGATGTTGACGTTACAACAACTGTTACCTCTGCTGGGCAAAGATCACTGGATGGTAACTTTGGATCTCAAGGAAGCTTACCTTCATGTGCCTATAAGGCTAGGTTGCAGAAAGTATCTTTTGAACTGGAGATTTTCATTATCAGTTCTCTGCCTTGCCCTTTGGCTTATCTACTGCGCGCAGAGTATTCACAAAGGTTCTGGCTCCAGTGATAGCTTACTTCAGGCTTCAAGGCATTCAAATCTATCCTTACTTGGACGACTGCCTGATTCTGGCTCAAGAAAAGGAAGACCTTCTACAGCATCTGGAATATGTCATAGCAGTGCTAAGATGCCTGGGGTATTCTGTGAACGAAATAAAGTCCAGTCTAGTACCCTCTCAAGACATGTGCTTTCTGGGTGTGAGACTGAATACAGCAGCTCAGATGGCCTTTTTAACCCCGGACAAACAACAGAGTCTGTCACTTTACTTCCATCAACTATCTCATCAGTCCGTGCTGACTGCAAGGACAGTCCTTCAAGCATTAGGGTTCATGGCATCTTGTATTCTGGTGCTTCCCAATGCCAAACTGCATATGAGGAAGCTGCAATGGTATCTCAAAAATGTATGGACACAGCACTGCCAGGATTTGGACACTGTCATTCAAATAATACCTTGCCTTCAAAAGGAATTCTTGTGGTGGGCTCAGGAATGTCACCTAAACAAGGGACTCTCTGTGACCCGGCCAGAGGCGAGTCAGATTTTAACGACAGATGCCTCGGACACTGCTTGGGGAGCTCATCTAAATGGAAAGTGGATACAAGACAAGTGGCCTGCCAGACTACAGCATCTACATATCAACATGAAGGAGATGTTAGCAGTCCAGTTTGCATTGATGGCTTTCAAGGAGTTACTTCTTCCAGGGCAGGTGTTGATTCTAACAGACAACACAACTGTCATGTGGTACATCAACAAGCAAGGGGGAACACATTCTTATCCTCTATGCAGGCAAGCAATGATTTTATGGGAGACTGCTAAGCCTGCAACTAACTCTTCAGGCAAGGTTTCTGCCAGGAGCACAGAACTCCCTAGCAGATGTGTTAAGCAGACAAATCATGGATCCCCACGAGTGGAAACTGGATCTTCATGTATTTCAGAAATTGACAGTGTCATGGGGAACTCCAGACTTAGATCTGTTCGCTTCTCCACTAAACCACCAGCTGCCAAAGTATTGCACAAAGGGGTTTCATCACACGGCTTGGAAAGTGGATGCTCTGTCTTTCAGTTGGAAAAACCTTCATGTCTATGCCTTTCCACCTCTGCCTCTTCTTCCAAAGGTATTATTAAAGGTCAGACAAGACAGGCCAAGGATGATTTTGATAGCTCCAGATTGGCCTCGCAACACTGGTATCCACTACTACGGAGTCTGGTAAGGAAGCCTCCATGGCCTTTACCTCTGATTCCTCATCTGTTATCTCAGAAGGATGGTCATCTGCTCAATGTCAAGCTTCACTCTCTTCATCTAACAGCCTGGCATATTCTCTCTTGAAGCACAGCAGGTCTCAACTTCCTCAGCAAGTTTTAAATGTGATTATGGAAGCTAGAAGACCTAGTACAAGGAAGGTGTGACAAATGGAAGAGATTTTTATTTTGGAGTACAGCAAAGAATTTGGAGATTTCTGAGCCTAATTTGAGTGTGGCTCTTCAATATCTTACTGAGTTATTGGACAAAGGTTTGTCTTTCTCTTCCATTAAGATTCATGCTGCAGCAATTTCAGCTCACTATGATTGTGACCCACCATTGTTTTCGCATCCTTTGTTTAAGCAGTTTCTTAGAGGGGCAAAGAATATAAGACCCCCGTAGAGCTCCTACTCCTGCTTGGGATCTCAATTTTGTGTTGGAAAAACTTACTCTACAACCTTTTGAGCCACTGCTGAGTTGAAATACTTGTCATGGAAGACTGCTTTTCTGTTGGCCATTACTTCTGCAAGAAGGGTGTCTGAGTTGCAGGCCCTTATGGCAGTAGAGCCTTTTGATTTTCCATAAGGATAGGGTATCATTCTAATCCTTCCTTTATGCCTAAAGTGGTTTCTAGTGTGGCTTTAAACCAAACTATTCATTTGCCTACTTTTTATGCAGATCCCCAGAATAGAGAGGAAAAGATTTTGCACACTTTAGATGTACACAGGCAATTGAGATATTTTTAAGCAGGACTAAGGATTTTAGGCAGTCTCAGCAGTTGTTTGTTTCTTTTGCCTTGAGTTCAGGGCAAGCCTGTGTCAAAACAAACTATTTCCCGGTGGATTGGCTTTTGCATTGCATTTTGTTATTCCCATCATGGTAAGGAGATTCCAGCTGGGATTAGGCCTCATTCCACTAGGGCTACTGCCACTTCTACAGCATTTCTAAGGGGGGTGGCAACTAAGGATATTTTGGAAGCAGCTACTTGGAGTTCAGTGCATACTTTCTCTAAGCATTATCATCTTCCTATCTACTCTAAGTCTAGGGCTGGTTTTGCCACTGCTGTTTTGCAAGGCATGTTATCAGCTCCTACTTCCTTATAATTTGCCAGCCTCCCTTTCCTCTGCTTTGGGATTCTACCCAGTAGTCAGGACTGCAGCAATGGAAGACGAAGAACATAGTACAGTTTTGTACCTACCATAAATGTAGATGTTCGAGGATTCCATTGCTGCAGTCCAATTTCCCTCCTTCCCCTCTGTGTTTAGGGGTGGTTGTGTAGGTGAGTTTACATGCTTATATTTTTTGTATATATTGTTGTATATATTGTACATGTTTTTTGGTGCAGGTTGTTTTTGGGAATTGTCTTTTTGGGTCTTCTGACATCTGGGGCAAGAAAAGACTGAGGAAATGACGTCGGTCATGCCCATGACCCTCTGGTATTCGGGCCGACTGGGACGCGGACTATACCCAGTAGTCAGGACTGCAGCAATGGAATCCTCGAACATCTACATTTATGGTAGGTACAAAACTGTACTTTACTCCAAGGCACCATAGAACTAGTCCCCCCCTCAGTTCGAGGGAAAGGCTTCTATTCCAGAATCTTTCTGGTGCCCTGGAATGAAGGACCATGGAGACCCATCCTTGATCTTTCCGTTTCAACCTCTTCTTGAAGGTTCACTCCTTCAGGATGATAACACTTCCTATTCTCTTTCCCCTCCTCCTTCCTCGGGCCTTCATGGTGACCCTGGACATCAGAGGCCTACCTCCACATTCCCATAAAACCGTCCTCCAAAAAAATTCTCAGATTCAAAGCAAGCTCCTCTCATTTTCAGTTATGTGCCTTGCTTTTTGGACTCTCCGCTGCACCAAGGGTATTTACAAAATGCCTAGCCCCAGTCATTGCTTACTGCAGGACAAGGGGAACACAACTTTTCCCATACCTAGATGACCTCATTCAAGCAGCAGACAAACAAACCCTCCTCGCCCACACAAAGGAGCTCCTGCACCTGCTGTAGTCTCTAGGTTTCCTCATAAGCTTCCCCAAATCCCAACTAAATCCTACACAAGACATTGTCTTCCTAGGATGCATAATCAGGTTAGACCTCAGGATGGCCTTCCTACCGGAGGAAAAAGTACTTTCCTTGAGCCACCATCTACAGTCTGCCCTCCTCTCTCCCATCTTGACTGCGAGGGAATTCCTCAGACTCTTTGGGTACATGGCAGCCACTATTCCCATGCTACCCCTGGCAAGGCTACACATGAGGAAAATGCAGTGGTATCTGTGCTCGGTATGGACCCAGCATTCGCACCCCTTCGAGTTCAGGATCCCACTCCTCTCCTGCCTTCACTAAGAACTGAAGTAGTGGCTGGCCCAGGTTGCCCAAAACCTGGGCCTCCCTCTGCAGATGCTCTCCCCTTCCCAAATCATGCACACAAACTTGTCAGATCTGGGCTGGGGACGACTATGGACACAAAAGGTGTAAGGTTTGTTGACAGACAAACAAAAACACTGACACATCAACATCAAGGAAATGTCAGCCATTCTTTTTTCCCTGCAGGTCTTTCAGCCTTTCCTCAGACAGGGCACCCTGAAGATCTTTGCAGACAACACCACAGTGATGTGGTACTTGAACAAGCAAGGAGGGACAAAGTCTTACCTCCAGTGCAGGCTTAGCTCTACAGGTATGGGATCTGGCTATCTCCCAAGAGATCTCCCTCCAGGCAGCCTACATCCCATCCCAGCACAATTGTCAGGCAGACTCCCTAAGCAGAAACGCCTCAGACAGTCATGAATGGATGTTTTCAAGAGATGTGTTCCTAGATCTGGTTCACAGGTGGGAGTATTCCAGAGATAGACCTGTTTGCCTCCTCCACAAACAGGCAACTTCAGAGTTACTGCTCCAGAGCTCATGACCTGAAGGCACTGCAAACAGATGCCTTCTTAATGTCTTGGAAGGGGAGATTCCTTCCCCCCTGTTCCCTCTGAATGAGAGAGTCCTACTGAAAATTTAGCAGGGTTCACCAAAAATCTTGTTGGTGACTCCCTACTGGTCAAGGCAGCATTGGTTCCCCCTACTTCATCATCTCTCCAAGGGCAATCATTACAAGTTACCCTCCTTCAGTGGATCTACTCACACAGCACAAGGGGACACAGACTCACCCACAGTGGAGATCCCTGCATCTCTCCCTCTGGCTGATAGGATTCTGATTCCCTTCAGACACCTGTACAACGAGGGCGTGCTGTCAGTCCTGCAAGAGGCCAGGAAACCCAACATAAGGAAATCTTACCTCTCGAAGTGGAGAAGGTTTTCTGTCTGGTGACACAAAAGACAGATGGAGCCGCTGGACAGCGACCTGCCTTTGATTCTCCCCCAACTGTGTGAACTCCTGAAGACAGGCTTGTCTTACTCCTTCATAAAAGCACACCTGCCTGCCATTTCTGCCTGCTTGTCTATGGAGCCTCCGCTAGCTTCCAGACTTCCAGCCAAGCTATTCCTAAAGGGAGTTTTACACTTAAGACCCCCCAGAAAACTGACCCCTCCTTCCTGGAACCTTAACTATGTCCTAGAAAAACTTACTCCACCACCCTTCGAACCAGCTGGCAAGGTTGACTTGGAATTTTGCACTTGGAAGACAATACTACTAGTTAGCTCTGACCTCAGCCAGGAGGTTCTCGGAGCTCCAAGCCCTTATGGCTACCCCACCCTTCCTAGTTTTCCATATGGACAGGTTCACCCTCAGGATTAATCCCTCTTTCACCCCCAAGGTGGTCAATGACCTTTCCCTGAATCAGGCTATTCACCTACCCACCTTCTTTCCTAAACCTCAGGGAGAGAGAGTAAGAGGGTCCTACACACCCTGGATGTCCACAGGCAACTTCGATTCTATTTGCATCAGTCCAAGCCTTTACACAAATCAGACCAGCTGTTTGTTTCCTTTCACCCCAGGGCTCTGGGGAAAGCTGTGGGAAAACAAACCATTTCTTCTTGGATTGCTAGAGCTATTTCCTTTTGTTACACACACCATGGGAAGACATCATCAGGGAACGTCAGATCCCATTCCACTAGAGCCATGGCTTCCTCTGCAGCCTTTTTCAAAGGCCTAGACACCAACTCCATTCTGGAAGCAGCTACCTGGTCCTATTTGCACACCTTCACCACACGCTATAAGTTGGAACACATCTCCAGGACCAAGGCAGGATTTACCAGGGCTATCCTGCATGGGTCCCTGGAATCCTCATCCAGACCACCTCCCAGCCAGCAGTGAGCTTTTGTAGTCACCCTCTAGTGAATACTGCAACATTGGAGTAGAAGAACATAGGAAAGTTGTGTAAATCTTACCATAACCATAGATGTCCTTCTCTTCCATGTTGCAGTATTCCTTCCCTCCCACAATCCACTGATGTTCATCGTGTTACCCTGCTGCAGTCATCACACTAGGGTTATCCTGCCATCAGGCGGTCCCGCAGTCGGCCCGAATTCCAAAGTCTTGCTCCGGCGTCGGTTGCTGTCACTTCTTCCCTGACATCAGTACACCAGGGGTATATAAGAGGCATCCGACGCCATTTTCTTCAGTCTTTCTTGCCGCGTGGTGCCCGAAGCAGAAGCAGTTTGCAAGTGCCGGTCGGCCGACACCTGAGATTTTCGATTTGAATTTCAGTCCAAAGTCTTCAATAAAGCTATGTACCCCATTGGGGAACATTTTCTTACCTCAGTCCGATGTCAGAAAAAGTTAACAATTGCATTTCTTGTGGGAAGCAAATACCTCATAAGGACTTCCATTCTTATTGTATTCCTTGCCTAGGCCCAGACCACGACGTCATAGGTTGTCGGTTTTATGCTAGGTTTAATAAACGAACTATCAAACGCCGTTTTGACTTCGCACGGCATTACTTTGGTAGGAAATTTAATTATATCATGCCGTCGGAGCAGCCGATGACCGCCATTCATAAAAAACGCAAGTATAAGGACAAGCAGCCTAGGAATAAGCCAGACCCCGAGGCCTCAGCTGGGCCTTTCGCCGGTTCTCCGGTTTTCAGTGAAGCGCCTACGCAGCCCCTGATGACCGCAGAACTGGAACCCCAGACAGCTGCGGATTCCCAAGCGGAGTCTACTAGGCCGACACAGCCATCTACCGACACCGGAGCAGAACTAGACTCCGGTGCAGCGGAAACACCTTTGGTTGCTGAACGTGTCTTCAGACCGACTACACTCACCATTAAATCTTATACTAAACTTAAAACTCCTTTAAAACCAAAGAAAACTGTACATCAGTCTACAGTTCAAGGCCCCATGCCTAAGAAACAGATGCTTAAGATGGCTGAAGATTTGATTACCCTTATCGGGGGTTCCCATCCCCCTCCTGATAAAAGACCAAGACAAGAGGAGGATTACGCATCCTCTGACCAGGTTTCTCTCTCCTCAGATTCTTCTGAGGAACAGGATTACACTTTTCCACCTTATGAAGATTCTGATGCTGAAGACTCTATTCCCTCAGCATCTCCCCCCGAAGACTACTCCTTTGGGGAAACTTTACATACCATGAGGGAACATTTCCACTGGGAAGGCCAGGATTACTCAGATTCTAAGAAAAGGCTCCGAGAGTTCCTTTTACTACCCCAGCACAGACCTCTTGCTATCCCTCCTGTTCTAGATATTGCGGATTATGTTTACTTGGAGTCTAGTTTAAATCCAGACTCTCTTCCTCCTGCTTCAGCCAAACCAGACAGATACTACAGAGTACCTGACTCACACAAATTCCTTTATAAAAGCCCTGTAGCTGACCCAGAAACAATTTCCCAGGGTCCTAAGGGAGCAAAAGCTTCTATGGCTAAAAATCCTGTGCCCTCTGAAAGGGATTCCAGAGCCCTAGATAGATGGGGAAAGAAAATTTACACCTCAGCTACTCTGGCTATGAGAGCATTAAATTGCCAGTTTCACATGTTAAAATATCAACAATTCCTAATGTCTCAGTTAAAACAAAAAATGAGCACGCATTCAGAACAGCCTGAATTCAAGGAAATGCAGGATCTGTTGCATGCAGCTGAACAGGTGGGAAAACATACTTTACAATGCGGATTTGATTCATTGGAAGCTTCCTGTAGGGCAGCTGTTACTGGCTCTGTCATACGTAGACATGCTTGGTTAAAAGAACAAACCCTCCCTGATTATGTTAAAGCAAAATTATTGAATGCACCTTTACAGCAGGATGTATTATTTGGTGTCAAAGCAGAAAAGGTTTTAAAGAAAATGGAGGATAAGGCAAAGTCTATGCAAACGGTCAAGGATTTTTTGCAGGTACAACCCCCTCGTTTCAGCAGAAATTGACCAACAAAAAACTGGTCCTTTCCAGCTTCAGACAGGTCACAGAGGGGCAAATACAGACGTCCAAGGGGCAGAGGTCAGTCACAGGGCCCTTACAAACCTCGCCAATGGGGTTCTGCTACCCAGAAAGGAGGAGAAGACAGGCCCCAAGCTAGCAGAAGACAAACACAATGACTCTATCCTCAAACTACCAAGCAAATCTCTCCTGGCAACTCCCTTGGGAGGAAAACTAGCATTTTTTGCAGACAACTGGCACATCATCACAAAAGACAAATGGGTTATAAACTTTGTCTCTCAAGGATACAGATTCCACTTTCATACCTTACCAAGGATCAAAGGAATGCCAAACCTGCCACCAAATCAGTGGGCAGAGGCACAAAAACAAATTACAGCTCTCATGAACATGAGAGCCATTCAACAGGTACCTACACAGGAGCAAGGACAAGGATTTTAATCAAGACTCTTCCTAGTCCCAAGAAAGGACAAAGCATGGAGACCCATTCTGGATCTTTCAATTCTGAACACCTATCTGCAAGTACCAAAATTCAAGATGTTAACACTACAGCAGCTTCTTCCCATGCTGGGCAAGAATGCTTGGCTAGTCACTTTGGACCTCAAGGAGGCATACCTGCATGTCCCTATCAGACAAAATTGCAGAAGATACCTCCGCTTCATTGCAGGTTCAATGCATTATCAATTCTCTGCACTGCCCTTTGGCTTCTCTACTGCGCCCAGGGTCTTCACAAAATGCCTGGCACCAGTAATTGCATACTGCAGACAAAGAGGAATTCAAATATACCCATACCTGGACGATTGCCTTATTCAAGCAGAAAGCGAGGACATTCTTTTAAAGCATCTGGCATTTGTTGAACACCTTCTAAGTTGCCTAGGGTACACAGTAAATGAAAAGAAATCAAAACTAGCGCCCACACAAAACATAATATTCCTGAGTGCCAGCTTGAATACAACGGCCCAGATGACTTATCTCACGCTAGACAAGCAAAGACAGCTGTTTCAATATTTCAAAATAATGGCAACAAAGACCCAACTCCCTGCAAGAAAAATTCTGCAGGCCTTGGGATTCATGGCATCTTGCATACTATAATACCATTTGCAAAACTGCATATGAGGAAATTACAATGGTACCTGAAAAGTGTATGGACTCAGCACAACCACAGCTTGGAAACAATGATACCACTCATTCCCTGCCTTCAACAGGAGTTTCTCTGGTGGGCACAGGCATGTCACCTCAACAAGGGTCAGCCTTTCACCTTACCCACAGCCAGGCAAACTATGACAACAGATGCATCGGACTATGCCTGGGGTGCGCACATGGCAGGGCAGTGCATTCAGGGCAAATGGACTACAGATCAGAGGCATCTGCATATCAAGCAAAAAGAAATGCTAGCAGTACAGAATGCCCTAACAGCTTTAAAGGATCTTCTACACCCAGGACAACTAATAATAAAGATGGACAATACCACAGTCATGTGGTACATAAACAAGCAAGGGGGCACACATTCCTACCCTCTATGCAGGCAAGCAATGACCTTGTGGAACACTGCACTGTCTTACTAGGTTCAATTACAAGCACAATTCCTGCCAGGAAAGAAAAACACATTGGCAGACGAC
The DNA here is from genome assembly GCF_019279795.1 of Protopterus annectens. Lineage (NCBI taxonomy): Eukaryota > Metazoa > Chordata > Ceratodontiformes > Protopteridae > Protopterus > Protopterus annectens. The sequence continues at coordinate 827,218,950 of NC_056741.1, read as the reverse complement.
CTAAGCAGAAACATCATGGATCCACACGAATGGAAACTAGATCCACAAGTATTTGCAATGATAGCTCAAAAATGGGGACGCTCAGACATAGATCTGTTTGCAAGCCCACACAATCACCAACTTTAAAAATTTTGCACAAGGATCTTCCATCCACTAGCTTGGAAAGTGGATGCCCTCTCATTCAGTTGGAAAACATTAACAGTGTATGCCTTCCCTCCACTGCCTCTTCTAGCAAAGGTACTGCTGAAAGTCAGATTAGAGATGTCACAAATGATACTCGTTGCGCCAGACTGGCCACGCCAGCATTGGTACCCAATTTTAAGGAACATGGCCCACCATGGATTTTGCCACAAATTCCTCACCTGCTCACCCAGAGAGACCATCAGATTCTACACAGCCAGCTCAAGACTTTAAACCTGGCTGCATGGCAAATTACCTAAACAACCAGCCAACACCTTTATCCAAAGCTGTTATGGATGTCATTCTGGAGGCCAGGAGGCCCAGCACCAGGAAAACCTATTCAGACAAATGGAAAAGATTTTGCGCGTGGAACCAGGCTAAAGGCCTAAATCCCCTTGATCCAAACATCCCTCAGATTCTACAATATTCAACTGAGATGTTACACAAAGGACTTTCCTTTTCATCTATTAAGATCCACGCCGCAGCAATTTCAGCTCATTACAGCACGGATCCTCCTTTATTCTCACATCCACTCCTAAGACAGTTCCTCAGAGGGGCTAAGAACTTAAGACCGCCAAGGAGAGCTCCAACACCTACTTGGGATCTCAACTTTGTTCTGGAAAAGCTTACACTGCCGCCCTTTGAACCAGCTTTTTCAGCTGATTTAAAATTTCTTTCATGGAAAACTGCCATACTACTAGCAATAACCTCAGCTAGAAGAGTCTGAGCTACAGGCACTAATGACAGTGGAACCTTTCATCATTTTTCATCAAGACAGAGTATCTCTACGAACTAATCCTTCCTTTATGCCAAAGGTGGTATCCAGTGTGGCCCCTAAACCAAACCATTCACTTGCCCACCTTCTTCCCAAATCCCCAGAACAAAGGAGAAAGACTCCTGCACTCTTTGGACATTCACAGGTAATTACGTTACTACTTGGATAAAACTAAGGCTTTCAGAAAAACTGACCAGCTTTTTGTAGCCTATGCTACAGGATCACAAGGAAAAGCTATCTCAAAACAGACCATTTCAAAATGGATAGGACATTGCATACGTTTCTGCTACACACATCATGGGAAACCAGAACCTGCTAACATTAGGTCCCACTCCATCAGGGCTACAGCTACGTCAGCAGCCTTTCTCAGGGGGAGTGCCAACCAAGGATATTCTGGAAGCTGCTACTTGGAGTTCAGTGCACACCTTCACCAAACACCATCACTTACCTCTATACTCTAAGACTAGAGCTGTTTTTGCCACTGCAGTTTTGCAGGGCTTACTAGCTTCTTCTAACCCTGTCGAACTCCACCTCCCATCCTTAGCTTTGGAATTCAACCCAAGTGTGATGACTGCAGCAGGGTAACACGATGAACATAGTACAGTTTTGTACCTACCATAAATGTAGATGTCGAGTGTTCACCCTGCTGCAGTCCAGGTTACCCTCCCTCCATCCCCTCTGAACTAGCTGAACTTATCTCTACCACTCTATCCTGTACTACCTCTGTGGTGTATTTGCTTGTCCTAAGGGTTTTGTTTTATTTTTATGTAGCCATCTGGGGCAAGAAAAACTGAAGAAAATGGCGTCGGATGTCTCTTATATACGCCTGGCGCACTGACGTCAGGGAAGAAGCAACAGCAACCGACGCCGGGCCAAGACTTTGGAATTCGGGCCGACTGCGGGACCACCTGACGGCAGGATAACCCTAGTGTGATGACTGCAGTAGGGTGAACACTCAAACATCTACATTTATGGTAGGTACAAAACTGTACTTTGTCCTTGCAACTTGCTCTCCTTGGCTTCTGTACAGGCTAGGCCATCAGGACTGGCTCCATCTGGGGCTTCCTTGATTCTGAGGGCTGGTGCACGCAGATGTCACATTTATGGCCCACGTACCTGCCCACATGCAGACGTCCGCACCATCTGGAACTGGAAAAACTTTGAAAACCTGGCTGGACAAGCTGATCGGTTGAAGGATAAACCCACTAGTGAATACTGCAACATGGAAGAGAGGGACACCTATTGTTGTGGTAAGATTTTACACAACTTTCCTTTCCATTAATTTCTGGATTATGGGACCACCTGTGTTTTATTACCAGCTGCCAATCTACAGTATATGTGAACTTGTGGCATCCTCCCCCTACTTGCTAAATGCCAGTCACTAATGTATTCTTCCACCTATGCTGCCATCTTGAATCTGCAAGCATTTATATGTAAGCATAGCTGGCTCCTCTGTTGTTGTGTGTGCTGATAACTGCAGTAGTATTAAATGTAAACTAATCCGTCATTGCAACTGTCCCACTGAGTGAGGGACAGCACTTGAAGATAACTCAGTAACCTAGGAAATTGCCTGTTTAACAATGAGAGCCTTGTGGGAAGGAGGCAAAATTCATGAGAGGTTGCAAGGGCCATGAAGGAGTATGAGGTGACACAGCATTTGCATTTGCCTCCAGGGTGATAACATTTCACAACATTAATAACTTGTCATGTTGTCATATTTGTATAAAGAATGACACTTCAAAACAACTGCTGCCAACATTGTCTGACTTGTAGCATGCAACACCATCCCTTTTTCCACTGAAGAACCAGTTAATCTTCTGCAGCAGGTATAGGCTTAATTATTTGGTAGGAAGGTGCCAGCAGTTGTCCTGGATTAATTCTGGGTGGAATCGCAAGCATTCCTACATAGATTAATCTTAATGCAAGCCTCCAGTCAATCAGATGCACATTGCTGAACATGGGAAAGTACTTCTTGGGGATACAAAAGAAGTTTTATTCCACAGCAGTAACTAAATCTTCAAGTTGGCTGGGTAGTTTAAGCAAAATTGCTGCCTTCTCTGCTTGCTTTACCCAGTTATATTCTTATACAGCAGGTAGTGTTTTCTATTTTCTGCTGAGTAGTTGTAAAGCAACACCATGAGGACTTCAACCTTGCAGACCTCTCCAACTCTCCTTATCAAGGTGAGGATCTGGTCTATCACTGCAAATGTCTGCTTAGAATGACCTATTTACTGATCCAGCCCCTGGAGAAAATATTCTGTAGTCTCTCAGTTTTGATCATAGACTTCTGGTCCATCTTTTTAGCTGTGTGCATCTACACAAGTTCTGGTAACTTTTTTTTCCTTCTTTCCCCGTCTTCCAAGTCTGTCTATGGTAGATATGTTCCAGTTTAGCCTCTAAATGGGATAACTTCTCATTTTGTAGAAGCAGTGTAGATGTAAACTTCCCACTTCTAAGATACTGACTGAAGTGTGTGGTCATCCAGCTTGCCTTTCACCTTTTCCACTTTTCCAGTGACTTCTTGTATTTTATGTAGGTTTAGTTCTAGTTAAGCCATTAAGCAGTTTTTGTGACATGTCTGTCTGAAGGCAGCTAGTAGTTTGAAAAGCCAGTGAATTAGCCATGCTTAAGAGTCTCTTGCTGGTCTCTAAAAAGTGCTTGGTGCTTAGATTTACCAGTAGAAGTCTTTTCCTTCAGCAGTCTTTTGTAACCTGAGGCATCAGCCAGAGTCAGTAATGTAGAACAGCCTAAGTGCACAAGATTGGATCACAGTTCCCAGCCATATGGTGCAGAGGGATTAAGCCCATACTGCACTCCAGAGAGTCCGTGTTCGATTAGTGACAGAGTTGGAGGGGACCAGATGCATTAATATGGGTGTGAGTGCCCAACCTGGGGGTTGGGAGATTGCAAAGGGTTGTTGCATTAGTAGCATGAAGAACCTGATGAGTTCTGTAATGCTAGCAGGAGGTTGCTTATGAGAGGAAGTGTGCATACACCTCCTGAAGGCTTCCATTGTGGGGCTTGCAAGGCTGCCATGGTGTGGTGGGGGTTAGGACACACTACTTGATTGCAGCATGACATTGCACCAGTGACTTCAGTCTGCTCATTGACCCCAAACGCAAATCAAGTTGAACCCAAGGGAGGTTTTGTAGATCTGGTGTCAGCTGATGGTCAACTGTGGGAAAGTAGGGAAGTGAAAAAATTGGATCCTAGCTTTTTTTTTTTTTATAACTGAAATACTTCCCTTGGAGTAATTAAAAGCTGTGCATCTAGTCACCCTTCTTGACCATTTTTGTAGCTGTGGAATACAGACCCTAGTTCTCTGGCTGCATTCTTCAGAGCAAATAAAAAATGTGCTTCCAGGTGAGTATTAAGAGGCTCATGCAGTTGACTTGTGCATCTTTTTCACAGTACCAGAACTTTTATCATTTGCTTTAATGGTCTGAAATAAATGTATTTTTTTCCTTTATTTTTTTTCATAGACAATCATTAGTTTCGTACGTGGATGAGGAGATTATTCCTAATGAGTTAGTTTCTCCACCAATACCACAGATCATTGAGCCAGTCACACCACCACCTGAAAGGTATAGTATATGCATATGTACTTTTTAGTGTATTTATTTGTTATAGGGATGAGGGGATCACAAGTTTGCCAACACAAACTGTGGGAGGGTACTTGTTTTTCCCAGTACAACTGATATTGTGACTGTTAAGACAGTAACAACTGCTTACCAAGAAAAGCAGTAGGGACTTGGTTTATACTTCAAAAAGCTACTTTAAAAGTTCAAGACAGCATTTGTTAAAACTATACTTCAAAAAGCTACTTTAAAAGTTCAAGACAGCATTTGTTAAAACTACAATCTGTCAAAAATCTCTTTACAGGTTTGGCTGTTAGATTTTTTCATAAAATTTCTCATTAGATGTATATCCTTCTATATTAATGTTGCAGTATTCTTTACATAAGGGATCTTTTGCCAAGGAGAGCACAACATCCAGCCAGTATACCAAAGCCTTTAGATTTGTATAGGTGCCGTATGTTGCACATATGCTGCCCATTTAAGGCGTAGGGCCTAAAGGCGACATACAGATGCAAGCACTCAGAACTTCATTGCTGCCAGTCTGAATGCCTTTGTCGAACATCAGTCTGAATGCTTGTTTGCCATGCTGGTAACTTAGACTTCTTCAAATAAGTGCCCAGTAGTGGTTTCTTCAATACTTTTTTTTTGTTTACTGTATTGTTGAATTCGTTTCACCCAAAAAGGGAAATGATCAGTGTGTGAGGCAAGTTCCCCATAAAGACTGTCATGACCATTCTTTTTTTCTTAGACTCTTCCCACAACCATACGCAATGCTCCATCTGTCAAGCATTTGTCCCCAAGAACCTTCGTAGTCACTTATCTTCCTTGTCCATATACCTTGAGAACCAGTGACTTAAGCTCTTGGCCCAGGGTGCTGTAGTGAAATCCTCCCATCCCAAGGGTCAGCTGTCTGCCAAGAAGAAGACCAAAAAGGCTATCCCTGATCCAGTTGCTGTCACGCCTCCCCCAGATGCGTCTCTAGAAGGTAGTGATGACCCTGAAAGACCGTATGGTGCTTGCCTTGTATTTCCTTGCCATCACCCCATTGGAGGCCGGCATGGATTTGACTTCTTGCACATCATCTGAGGGTTTTTCAAAGTCCATTCTGGATGTTGAGGGGGTACCTCGACTTTTTATTTAAGGGAAATTATTCAAAATGTGATTGAGTCTTGTTAAGGGTCTGCACCACCGGGAGTCTTTTAGGTGGACTTCTTGCTCAAGAAGAAAAAGACATTATCCCTGTTGCTAAAGATCCCAAGTGTAAATGGCATGATTTTATTCAGGGTCTTTTCAGTGCTTTAATGGCCTTCAGCCTACTGAAGGGGTACATGTCCCTGCTCATCCCTGGTCTTCCACCTGTGTTAGGAGGTCTTTGGATTTGGATTCCTCAAATGAGAACTTGGACTGTGGGGAGGAATCTCTAGCTTACTCCTCTCAAAGTCCTTTCCCTCTTCTGAGGAGGAGGATTATTTGAGCCTAGACTCCTCCTTGCAAGAATTATCCTTTGAGGATACTATTGCTAGTATGATAGAGTACTTCACATGGGATTGTACCCAGGTTTCCCGCATCCAAAAAAGATATTATGAGCTTTTACAAATGGAGTCTCCTAAGCCATCTGTTGCTCCTCCTGTTTTGGCAGCCCTTTTGGAGACCTTTTCTGCTGCTTCTGTGGCTCCTGATTCTCAACTCTCCATCTCCTAAGTAACCTGACAAAGCTATATAACATGCCCAAAATTTTCAGACCTTTGTATTAGTGCCCTTTTGCTGGTCCTTCAGTGATTTCAGTTCTCTTGACAAGCTGCCTACGCATTGCCTACATTGAGATCTCCCATATTGCAGAGATCTCGCTCATCAACCCTCTACTCTAGGTCCTCTAGGAGTTTGTGGACGATGATGTGGACAGGGTGGTGCACAGACTTTTAAAGTCACTGGAACTGGCTAAATTGTTTTCGGCTCCAACCCAACCAGTTGCAGAGCCATCCAAGACCGTTACATTTACGACTGTTCCTCCTCCGAGCCATGCTAGATCTTCAGAGCCTGAATGCCAGATACCAGTTGCTGTAGACTCTTCGGTTCCAAGATCCCTCCAGGAGATTTCGGAACCATTCCCTGCTCTGACATTCTTAGTACCGTCCGGGGTGTCTAGGTGCTGAAGGTCTCTGGTTGGTTCTGGGGGGGGGGCCTCAGACCAGAGTTTCTTCGGTTCCGAGTTTACATCTCGGGGCTTTGGCGTAGCTGAGCTCGGATTCTACATCAGCCACGGAGCCGGTCTCCTTGGTGCCAGGGATTCCCTGTTTCCTCGGAACCCGAGGTGTCCTCTGAGCTTGGGGGATCTGCTTTCAAGCTGATGAGTGTGCTGTCTCCACTTACAGCTCTACACAAGGATACTGGTATTCTTCCCCCCCAAGGCACCGGCTTGTGTCTCGGCACCAAGCCATCCACAGGACAGCAGAGATTCAGAGGCTCAGGTAGCCCCATTGGGCAAATCCCTCTCTTCCAAGACTTCCCCAGAATGCCCTTCTGATGAAGCTCCTCAAAAGAGGACATTCAAGAGGAAGCATATAGACTCTCCAGACGAGTCCATCACCTCTGACACTGACCTCGAGAAGTCAGAAAGGTCCCCATGGTCATCCTCTGAAGATATCTGCTTTGCAGATATCTTAGAAATCCTGAAACAGAGAGGCGGCTGGAAGCCAATCAACCCTTCTGATGAGGAGTCGGTGTACCCAAAGACTTTTGGATCTCAACCTTCAGCCTCCTGGGTGTCTCCGTCTTTTGACGAGCTAATGGAGTTGGTTAGTCAAAAGGCGAGGGAGTCACCAGACACTATGGAACCAGTCCCGGAGGCCAAATAAGCTCCATCTGAAAAAGATTTTCTCATGGAAAGCGTCCCTGTAGCTGCTATGGTGGTGGCAGCAGCAGCCACCAAGAAGGAACTTTCTGAAATGTCCTCATCTCTCCATCCACCGAACAAGGATGCTCGATGATGGACCGATACGGGTAGCATATATTTTCGTCAGCGACTTTTACCCTTAGGTTGCTGAACTACTTTATGCACTTTACGAGACTACAAAGATATCTCCTGAAGGAGTGTATCTCCAAGGTTCATTAGCTGCGGAGGTCTCAGACAAGTTGACCTCTCAGCTATCTACCTTAAATTCCATAGTTAACTCTTCCATGAGACTGATAATACTTTGCAGTGGATGTAGCGAGTAGTGCAGCGGGTTCAGTTGTTTCCCTGAGGAGACATTCCTGGATGCGCTTGTGTAACTTTGCGGAACCTTTCAAGTCTACCTTTGTCAATGCACCTTTTGATGGCTCCTCACTCTTTGGACCTAAAGTCAAGGACGCACTCACCAAATGCGAGCAGGAAGGAAAAACTCTCTCTGCCGTTGGAGTAGGTTTTTCTGTACCTTCAACACCTTACCCTAATGGTCAGAAGAGTGGGAAAATGTGGTTCAAAATATCCCAGGGAGTTTTTTAGGACACATGAGGTGAACCCTTCCCCAGAGGCAGAGGGGGAGGCAATAATGGTAGATATCCACGAGGCAGAGGGGGTCTGCAAAACCAGGGTGACCGTGATTCCTTTTGCAGCCGACCCTACCAGGGCTCCTGAAAGGAGGCTTGTCTGTTCTACTCTGGAGGCAGTCATGGGGTGATTGACTTTGTACCCAGAAGCCTGGCGAGATATCACAAGAGACAAGTGGGTACAAAGTATAATATCCAGAGGTTATTCCTTTCCCTTTTGCCATCCTGTCCCACAGATCAGAACAATTTCAGATGTTCCACCCAGTCAAAGGGAACAAGCAGCTATAGAAATTCAAAAGTTGCTAGACAAAAGAGTCATCCAAAAATTCCCCACAGACCAAATAGGATTCAGAACTTACTCAAGATTCTTTTTACTGCCAAAAAGAAAAGGGGACTGGAGACCCATATTGGAACTCAGCAAACTAAACGAATCTGTGAAGAAGTCCAAGTTCTGAATGGTGACACTTTAGTCAGTTCTTCTCATTTTAGGGAAAGATGATTGGATGTGCTCAGTAGACCTCCAAGATGCGTACTACTACATAAAAATGGACAGAGCATAAAGGAGTCACTTACGCTTCCGGCTGAGAGCCTGTCATTATCAGTTTCAAGCTCTGCCCTTTGGTCTCACTACAGCCCCCAGTGTGTTCACCAAATACATGGCAGTAGTCACAGCTCACTTGAGACGTCTAGGATTCCAAGTGTTTCCATATCTAGATGACTGGTTCCTATCTGCCAACACCAAGCATCTACTTCAACAGGTGAGAGACACCACACTTCAAATTTGCTCTCAGTTAGGTATAACAGTGAATTTAGAAAAATCTGCCTTGTTGCCCTTTCAGCATATTACATTCATAGGTGCAGATCTTGACACTGTTGCCATGATGGCACATCTGCCACCTGTCAGAGTTTGTTCTCAGACAGCAAATAGCCGACTGTCTACCCAGAAACGAGGTGAAAGCAAAAATAATTTTGAAAGTCCTAGGAACCATGGCATCAACTATCACTCTAGTTCCTCTAGCCAGGATGCATATGAGAATTCTTCAGTGGCTCTTTTTTGCTCAGTGGTTGTTATAAGAACTTCCCATGTCTCACCAGATCAGAATTACAGAAGTCATGCAAGAGAGATCTACTGTTGTGGTTTTGGTCTGGCCACGTGACCATCGGATGACCTTTTATGCCTCAACAACCCATAGCTACAGTGACCACAGACGCCTCCCAGATAGGGTGGGGGGGCATTATCTGGGAAGAACAGTTCTAGGCACATGGCAAGAACACGAGGCCCATTTTGCACATCAGTGTTCTAGAGATGAGAGCAGTGCTTCTGGCATTGCAAGCACTCCAGGACTCCCTTCCACTAGGAACGATTGCAATCCAGTCAGACAGCATGTCGGTAGTCTGGGACATAAACAAGGAGGAACCAGATCCTACCCCTTTGTCGTAAAGTGCTGAGAGTATGGCAATGGGCAATCTTTTCCTGACATTTTCTGGTAACTTGCACATCCCGGGGAAATCCAACGTGATAGCAGACAAACTCAGCAGGGCGATATTAATGCCTCACAAGTGATCTCTAAACAAAAACATAGCGGATAAGATTTTCCGAAAGTGGGGCCAGCCTTGCTGCGATCTGTTTGCCCCACCCCCTTGAATACCAAATGCAGCAGCTACTTTGCCCTAACCCCCCCCCCCCATGGGGGAGATACCGAGAGACACACTTATTCATGATTGGCCCTTGGGACTACTGTATGCTTTCCCCTAATACCCAGTCATTCAGAAAGCAAAATCCTTGGGAAGCAGGCTAATTCTCATTGCTCCATATTGGCTTAGTCAGATTTGATTCCCCTTTCTCTGTCCTCATCTATAGGAGAAACCGTGGGTTCTGGACCTAGTTCCAAACCTTCTGACCCATATGTCAGGAACACTTCATCCTTCTCTCCAAACCCTCAATTTGACAGCATGGCTGCTCCATTTCCAAACTTAGTCAGGCTTCAAGACTTCACACCATCAGTCAAACACTTCTTGGTATCTTCTCACAAGCCTTCTTCCAAGAACCAAAGCAAATGGGAGCAAGTGCTGTATAGTGAGAACAAAAACAGGAAACATTCAGCACAAGTAGCCCAATGAAGTACAGCACACAGGCTTATTCAGAGTCAGCACACCATGAGGATGAAAACATAAACACTTATATCCACAAGTAAGTTTTCGTCTAACACGGGCTTCTTCAAATGCATGAAATCCAGCTTCTACCAGGACATTATATTCCAGCAAATGGAAGAGGTTCTCCTACTAGGCAAAAGACATTGATCCATTTTCTGCCCCAATTAGTTGTTTTAGAATTTCTCGCAGAACTTTTCCAGCAAGTTTCTGCCGCAGCTACAGTTAGAGTTCATTTAGCTGCAATTTATAATTTTCACATAGGTGAATTACACTCCTAACCTGATGTCACACAAATTGAGTAACGCATTTTTAAAAGGCACTTGCTTATTTAGACCACCCATCTCTCACTATGGGATCTGAATTTTGTTCTGACATACCTAATCTTACATTCCTTTGAACCTTCATCATGTGATCTCAGATTTCTCTCTTGGAAAACTATTTTGTTAGTAGCCATTACATCTGTAAGAAGAGTCAAGAATTGCAAGCTCCATCAATCAAGCCGCCATACTTAACTTTCCATAAGGATAGAGTATTTCTGCGAACTAGTCCATCCTTTGTGCCAAAAGTCTGTTCTCAAACCAATCTGAATCAGTCAGTTGAGCTCCCAGTGTTTTTCCTAATCATAAAAACAAGGCAGAATACAAACTCCACCAATTGGATGTGCATAGGCAGCTTAGGTTTTATCTGCACAGAACTAAAGATTTTAGAAAAACAGACCAATTGTTCATCTCCTTTTCAGAAGCTAAAAAGGGCATGCCAGTTTTAAATTATGCTTTGAAATTGGCTGTTAAATTGCATTACCTTTATATACACCTCAAATAACAGAAAATTACCTTTCAAAGTCCGAGGGCACTCGACTAGAGCTTTAACAACATCCTCTGCTTACCTAGCCAGATTATCAATGGACAGTATTTGTTCCACTGCTATGTGGGCAAGGCCCCATACTTTTATTACTCATTACAAAGTTGATTTGGCCTCCAGGGACAGGGCTTCCTTTGGTTCCACTGTGCTCAAAGGCATACTCCCGTGAGCCACCCAGGAAAATGGTGCTAGGGAAGCTGTCCCAACCAGTAAGAATGAAGGCGAGATAGGACAACATAACATAAAGAAGTTATGTACTCACCATAACATTCCATGTTTGTTGTCCATCTTGCCCTTCATTGTTACGACCCTCCCACCTTCCTCCAGCCCGGGGCTCCTAGAGGACTTGAATGAGAGACTTTTCTTCCTAAGCGAAGGAGCTCCTTTGAATTTCCTGTTACTTCTATACCTGATGTTAACAAATATAGACATATTGGTATGGTAAGCAGCAAACAAGACCTGGGGAACTACACCACTGCATGATGGGATAGGTATTCAGCCATGAGCAAAGTGAAAGACTTCGAGCTGGTGTATTTGGTCAAGTCAGAGCAGAGGATTGGCTCTGAACCCAACCAGTAAGAATGAAAAGCGAGATGGACAACAAACATGGAATGTTTTGATGAGTACATAACTTTTTTTCTTCAGTTTTCTACTTTGCCTTTTCTACTGCCCCAAGGGTACTCACCAAATACCCGACTTCTGTCTTTGCCTTTTGCAGACCTCAAGGGGTACACTTTTCCCCATATCTCAATGACCTATTCATTCAAGCTTTCTCTCCCAGGAGTCTGCTGTGGGATCAACACTTTGTCACATGTCTCTTGCAAAGTCTGGGGTTCACCCCAAACCTCTAGAAGTCTGTTCTGACATCTTCCCAGGATCATATTTTCCTAGGGTGCTGTCTTCAGATTCTTCACATGTTGGCTTCTCTTCCCGTTCCAAAGGTTTTGTTTCTGGCAATATTTTTTCCAGTATCTCCTTCCTCTGTCCTCTTATGGTAAGGGAATTTCTGTAGTTTATGACCTCCACTGTTCCCATATTTCCTCTTGCCAGGCGGCATATGAGGGAAGATACAGTGGTACCTCAGCTCAGTCTGACTTCAACATTGCCATGCTTTGGAGTCCCCTATTCCTCTTTTTCCTTGTCTCAAACTCAAGTTTCATTAGTGGATTCAACAACTGTTAGTCCAGGGTTCCCTTCTAGACTCTAACTTTGTCTCAGAAACTGTACACAGATGCCTCAAATTTGGGGTGTGGGGCTTCCTGTGGCCCTCGAAAGATTCAGGGTCTCTGGCCTCCGCATCAGAGGTCAGATCATATCAGGATAAAAAAGATGAGATCTTTACTTTTGGCTTTGCAAGCTTTTCATTCCATTTTCCACCCAGCCCCCCTCAAAGTCTTCACAGACAATACCACTGTGATGTGGTACACCAATAAGTGGGGTGAGGAGACTGGTACGAGGTCCTGTCATCTTTGCAGATTAGCTCTTCTGTCATGGGCTCTAGCTAGCCAATATCAAGCGACTCTTTTTGCGCTGAAGGAATGTAAACCACCCAATCTAGTGGCAGACTCATTGAACAGATCCAGCACACAGGCTCACAAATAGAAGCTTCATAGTGATGTGTTTCTGGACATAGTCCATTGGTGGGGTGTTCCTCGGGTTGATCTGTTTGCCTAATCTCTGAACAGATAACTTCCTCTTTTTTGTTCAAGAGTACTACATCATTTGGCTTGGAAAGTGGATGCCCTGTCTTTTCTTTGGATGGGAATATTTGTGTATGCCCCCACCCCCACACTTCCTCTGTTGTCTCGAGTTCTGCACAAAATCGGGTAGGACTGTCCCAAAATCTACCTTTTGAGCCAGACAGCATTGTTTCACCCTTCTTTAACACTTTGCTGGGGCACTCGCCACAAGTTTCCTCACTGGGTGGATCTTTCAACTCTTCAAATGACAGTGTGAGTGAGAGGGTTTTGCTTCCTTTTAGACACCTCTTTTCTGAGGACATGCCCTGGGTTCTGCAGGAGGCCAGGAAACCCACTACTAGAAAATAATGAATGTCCAAATGGAAGAGATTTCTGTGTAGCGCCTCTCTTGCCAGCAAGATCTTCTATTAGTGGGGGGTTTCTGGTTCTGCTTTTTGTGTGTGATATACTCTATGCTGTTTGGTGCATTTTTCAGTTGAAGCTTGCCTTTCAGCAGTTTCTGCTTGTCTGCCCTTGACCCCTCCATTGACCTTTCGTTTTGAGGTTAAGCAATTGCGTAAAGGCATCCTTCATATCAGGACTCCCAGAAAGCCTGTCCTGCCTTCTTGGGATCTCAATTTTGCACTTGGAAATTTAACGTAGGCTCCTTTTGAACTGTTAGTTTAGCTTCCTTGCAACATTATACTTCTCTTAGCCCTCACTTGTGCCAAGAGTTTGTCTGAACTACGGGGGCTCATGATCATTCCTCCTCTTGTAGTTTTTCACAGGGATAGGGTGTCTCTCTGGACTACTACTCCTTTCATTTTTCTTCCTGTTCTGCAGGTTGTCCTTTGGTGAACCACTTCTTTAGAGAGACCTTGTGCTTCATGAAGTCTTCTAGGGACACTCTTGGAGGCTTTGTTTTTGTATGTGACCTTTTATCATCCCTCCCTTCCTTGGGACATATTTTGAGGGTGCTGTGTTTGCTGCTTGGAAACATCTAAACACCAGATGTTCCATCCACCAGTAGATAGCTTGTATACCTTCTCCAAACAGTTTATCTTTCTTTCCAATCATCTTGACACTTAACTGTATTGTTATAAATTCAGGTCATCATCTAGCCACACATTTGCCTGTCTAAGTCTACAAAACAGGGTGCACTTGTCAAAGTTTTTTATTTTTTCTTCTACCTTGAATCTTCTGATCTTCATCACTTTTCTGAGTGTTTATCGTCTTTGTAGAGCAGGCTTTTTCCATACTCTCCGATTCAGATGCCAAGACACTGGCAGTGGACTACTGTGTTGCCCATCACACTTTGATTGCACTGCCTCTGCTGGCAGCCTGACTGCTACAGGTTGCCTGTCTATTCGGGATAGATTGGTTAGATTTCATTTTGCATGAGGAGTTTCTTGAGACTTGCAGATGTACCCTTTCTGACAGTTATCTTCATGGAATCCGTTGAGGACTTTTCAGAAAAAAGGTGAAACATTGATAGCTGTTGAAAGCATGTGCAACCTTTCACTGATCCCTGTGTCTTTAATCATACAGGCTCTTATCTTCAGTAGGGAGAAATCAAAATGATTACAGCAACATCTATGAAAATATCAGGCACTGTTGTGCCTCACAGGTTGCCATACAGGGTTCCTTAACAGTGCAGAATTTTAATCAGAAGCATCCAGTGGGGGTTGGTTTTGTGAGATTGCCATGGATTGGAGAAACATTGCCAGCACAGATGAGTCCTAGACAGTATTATTGTTAAGTGGTATACTGCTGTGTTGCTTGTACCACCCCTAGTCTGTCAATTTTTTATTTGCTGGTTCATAGGTTCATAAGTAAGTAGTAGGTTATCTGCCCGAGAGCATCTATAAGCCTAGCCAGAATGTGTTGGCTCCCCCCCCCCAGATTAGTTCCCTGTGCCTCTCTCCAGCAGAGCCATTAGTTCCCTGTGCTTCTATCCAGCAGAGCCACTGCAGTGATCCCCGGGGTAAATTTACTGTTTCCCGTCCACTTGTCAAGGTTTCTCTTGGAGTGTTAGTGAGGGGCTCTGCCTAATGTAGATTGGAATCCTTTTCCAAAACATGGGGATTCACTGGGACAGGAATCTATCCCTCCAGCACGTCCTGTTTATCATTGTGGTGAGGTTTAGATCCCTAGAGCATGTGGCTCTCGGGGGGGGGGGGGGTTAGGTGGAGCATGTACATCAATTCTGGATTGGACATGGCCTTGTATGTCAGGCAGAGATCACCTCTGAGTAAGCGGTATGCAACCGAGTACAGCTGGAGTTTCTTCAGTCGGGCTGCATAGGGCATATGTTTGAGGCCAGTAATCCTCTTGGTGAGGTACTTCTGTGGTCTTTCCTTCTGTTGCAAGTGTCTTGTAAGGTACATCCCAAATGGGGCGTTGTACTGTGTGATGGGTCTGATGAGTGATGAGTAGTGGGGCACAATAACCTCTTTTGTTCTAGATACGAACCCTTTTGTGATTAGGTGGGCCACATAAAAGGATTTTCTAACTACCTTGGCAATATGATTATCAAAGGAGAGATTACTATCTCCTTGGGTCCCCAGATCCCTTATTACATTTTCTGTACTTAGGGGACTACCACGTATGTGGTAGTTCACGGGTACTTTGTTTTTACCAAAGGGGATGACTATGCACTTTTTGGCATTTAGCTTGAGGCCATGATTTTGACACCAGGTATCCGTCTCAGTGAGACCCTTCTGGCGAATGTTTGCATCAGTTGGAGAGTCAATTATGGCCCCCAGTTTGCAGTTGTCTGCGAACTTGGTCAGCCAAAGTCCTCCTGTGCTTGCCTGTACCTCTTAGAAGTATATACCGAACAGGAGGGATCCCAGGACTGAGCCCTGGGGGACGCCACTTGTAACTAGTTTAGAGTCGGACCTAGAGCCTGCAACTCTCACCGTGTGGGTTCTATCCGTGAGCCAGTTAGCAGCCCCATCGCATGATGTAGGGGTTTATGTTCAGGCTGGTGAGCTCGTCTGTAATACCAGAATGGGGAATGGTGTCAAAAGCCTTTGCCAGGTCTAGGTAGGCTGTGTGGACCTCCTTTCCCTCATCTAAAGCCTTGGTAACTGTCTCAAAGAAGTCCACCAGGTTTAGGTGGCATGATCTGCCCTTAACAAAGCCAAACTAGGTAGGGTCCAATGTTTGAAGGTTCCCAATGTCTCTGTTAATGAATTTCA